>NC_090269.1:178232461-178543211 GCF_040414725.1 Anabrus simplex
TTTAGTACTTTTTGATAGGACAAATAACATAGGTATTCAAAAATACAATTTTAGGCACATTCCCTGACTTCATATACCGATTTCCATTAAATTATGTTAACCCATTTTCTCATGGCTCGGCGTTGTTATGGACTTGGCAACAAAAATACAAATTGATGAATATCTGTGATATCAAAGCCAGTATGGTAACAGTGTATGACATAAATGATCGGAAATTTAATTCTATGTAACTTCAGTTATGTAGTATTTATCGATAGGACCACCAATATTTGAGAATTAAATTTTAGTCCGTCCCCTAAACTACTTTTTTACTCAGCATTAGTAAAGTTATTTACAGCCAAAATTGTAGTGGCTCATCCCCCGACTTCACATACCGATTTTTATTCAATTCTCTTCAGTCGTTTTCTCGTGATGCATGTACATACCTACAGACAGACATTACGGAAATGTAAAAAGTGCATTTCCTTGTTACTATGGACATGGCCAATACAGAAGTATAATTCTTTTCAAATTCTAAGCAATGTACAGGCAAAACTCTTATTATATATATATGAAAGTTAATTTTTATTTGCATTGTTAGAAATATTAGTGCTTTTGTTGAGCTGCAACTCATAGAATTCACCAGTTGTCACTCATTTCAACAATGTATCTCGCACAGTTGCTGCCGTTTTGAATATTTTTCACCAAGTACATTATTTACCATCAGTTTGTTGCAGGTAGTACTAGCTTCCCTCCATTGGTATGTGGTTGGCCATGTTTTGCAATTAGTAAAGTAGTCTATTGGCTTGTCACCTGCACTGTCATGTGTGATTTGGAGATTTTATTTTAATTTTAATGGTTTCGATATGTCACCACTCAACACACATTGGGAATTCTCATCACAGTAAGTCCCAGATCCAGGTTTTAATGATGTTTTCACACTTGTTCAACAGTTTTCTGCCTGATAGTTTAGGTTACCAGAACACTTTTAGTTGCATCATTTCAATGATCTTGTCTTCAACCAACAATCCATATTATCGTCTGCAAGTACATACTATTATACTTGCATGTTATTACTGTTCGTGCAGTTTGAGTACGTGGAAGAGTGAAGATGGAGTCTCTATAGTAAAATAAAATGATGGACCTTTTATATCAGGTGACACACTTCCTTGCGCTGGCTGAACTGGTTGTTTACTGAACTAAACAACCAATGAAGACACTCCATGGCATTTATTGGCTACTTAAAGAGTTACTTATAGTCCACTGCTAACTTGTACCAACTATTGGTATAATCGTTGCATAAGCTTATGTAAGTTGCACAACATTGAAGACGTAGTTCCTAAATGTAAAATAATGATCTATAAAATGTGTTTACGATGAAATGTCGCTCTTTAAGTACTTACAACTTACATTATTATTGAGCATCCCTTGGATTATTGTTGCGGCCCCCCCAGGGGTCCGCAGGCCACAGGTTGGGAATGACTAACCCCCCTCTCCATGTGTACCTTTGAATAGCCTTAAGTCTTTCCATAAACCATTAAAAATTTAGTGGAACATAAAACCAATAATATTATTATAATAGCCGTATGTTTGAGAAATTAATTAACAATTGCTAACTCATGCTAGCACAGAAGTCCAGTAGACATTTCCCAATCCTGTTACCTTCCCTCACATTTTTAATTACTGTCTGATATCCTTCCATTCTAATTTCTTTCATTAAGTCACCCATCATAAAACTTGTCTGCCTCATCTCAAAGGAAGCTTGTAGTTTTACATGACTTTTAATATCATGATTGTAAAACTGGTTTTCTATGAAATCCAAACTATAGTGATGTGACTTTTCATTTCAAAATCGCACGTGCGTTTTACATAATCAATCTGTTTCTTTTCAAAGTGAATATACTGAGATAATCGTAGACTGTTTTTATGATAAAAGATCCCACTTCACTCTCATCCCTTGCCCTTCCCTTTTTGACAACTGTTTAGATTGCCTGTTATTGTCCTTCCTTGTTCTCCTATCTCCCTTTACCTGAATTTCAGTCATTCTGAACACTTTCGAACACATCCTATTTGCTAACTCAATCAGTTCTACTTTGTTTTTTTCCATAAGACCAGTAATAATGCGGCAATCCTTCATACTAGTTTTTATTCACCTAGCTTCTCCAATGAGGCTCTGTCCAGTCAACTCCAGCACTCCTGAATGTTCAAACTAGCAAAATCTATTCCAAGCTGGCTTAGTAAACTTCTGTGAAGCTGATTGCTGGCCTTACTTATACATAGTCCCACTAAGAAACTTTCACTCAAGTGTTTTAAGGACCACTAGTGTATTGGATAGTCTTAGCCTCCAAAACACAAGGAGAGAGATGACTTAAAATATGTCTGAAATACCCACTCATTTTCCACAGTAACTGCTAGCTTAAACCTCGGACCATCACCTTGTCTCTGCTGTTGCCCATAGTTCACAACCTGAGACAGGACACAAGGAATCCACTCCAGGAACCACAAAACAGAAGGAAGTTTTGGTAAATGCTTGATCACTTTTAATACTTAGTGTACCGGGTGGTACACCACCATGCCGCTAATTCAAACTTTGCGCCAGTTGAAACTCCTCTACTGGAGGTAGTCTGAACTTTATCTACTGCGTAAATTTTCAAGTTTCTCAGAAGATGTCACTACTTGTAAATTTTGAAGTTTCTGAACTGGGTCGTTTTCGATATATTTTTGTTTTGCCTGTAGTAAGAAGTGTGGACATTCTCTTCCAGATGGCACTACTGAAGAAATACAATTATGCACCCTAGTGCGAAGTGAAAGAACTATGTTTTGAAGAAATTTTGTGTTTATAAGTTTGTTCCTTGTTAAATTTCTTTCAGTTATTGTTTATGTTGGCAATATTAACCCCTTCCTTCCACCAGGTTTGAATTTAGCCAATCCCGAATTTCTTTAATTAATTTATGACCAATCAGGTGTATCTTCTCCAACTTGGATATGTTGCTTAACCCTAGCCAATAAAATTCTTGTGGGAGGGTGTTCTCATTCCTGAAACGCCTCGAACTTTCCATGAGGGTATATAAACTGCTGATTTTCGGGTCTCCGGGCCACTTCAGTAACATCTATCAGTGTGTAAAGTACGTAGCAGGGGGCGGGAAGCGCCTCTTTCTTCGGGCAGCAGTTCATCCACAAGGTAATGGCCGTTTAATAACTTCTTTTCTTGCTAGCTCAGCAGTTTAACTCTCAGGGCAGGTCCGAAGCCTTTTACCATGTAACTTTCCCTTAAAATGTAAAGACACTCGGTATCTATTCTATCTGTTTAACTATAAACTGAGATAGAGAGTGCTTAACCCTCTCGAGCTCCCACTCATATTGCATTGAGGTGAACTTATTTTCTCAACCGTTTCGTCCTTAACGTAATGTGAATTGTCTCCTTTTATAAGTCACCTCTTTAGTATGGGATTAGCCCTTGCATTAGCGGCCTAGTGCCAAGTAGGTTTTACTAAAGTATTTGGAGTGCTGTACGCCTCCGATCAAACTGATAATTTGAGGCCCTGTCATTGTACTGTTTCTTTAGTGAATATGCCTCAGTAGGTTGGGTATTTTTACCCCTGTGTTTATGTCCTTAGAGGACAACTTGAAGGTGGAGTTTGGTGTGGCCTTTTATAGGCTTGAACGTTGAGAGCGGTTTGCTCTTTTTGAAATTTGGTTCTGCGTGCCTCGAGGAGGCTTTACTGTGTAATTTGGAGCAAGTGCTCCTGGGCATGAATGGGGTTTTCTGCCCCTCTTTTGAAACTTGTTTTGGGGTAAAGCTGGGCTAATTGCTCAAGAATTGTGAGTTCAGGGCTCGAAGCCCAAATCCTGTAAATACTGTAATTGTACTTTTGTTGCCTTGCTACTCTGTACCTGCCATGCTTGTTATTTCTTGATTTTGAAAAGAAAATATAACCTTGTTAAATTTTATCTTAACTTTAATTTGGTATTTTGAGGCCCGTTCACCCCCGCACCTTCTTTCACCTCTGCTGTTCCACAGATACCTCGGAACACTTAGGGAGAAAGTATTTATAATTACTCAAGAACTCGGAACTTCAATATTTCATTGAAAGCACATGGTATCCATGGTTGGAAATTTTCAGTAGTAGAGTCTACATGAAGTGTTACTGAGTGTGTGACGCATATTTTCAGCTTGCTGTTTCGTCTCAGCAGTGACCTCCACGCCCTGAGATATATCTTGTTATTGGATTCTATCGGAGATACAGTACATCTCCAGTTGCAGATGAATAAACTGAAATGAGATGGATCTCTGAATTTCTTGACAGTCCAGTAGGTGACTCCAAGTGATAGAGAGCAGGTTGAAAATGAGATAGTGGACTTTATGATCATTTATTAATGAAGAAGAAAAGATTATTTTAGCAAAAAGCATAATTATAAAGATCTCTGTGGGTTTCATGGCTCCTTCTGTGGGTCAGTGGTAGAGTCTCGGCCTCCGGATTCCATGATGATGGATTCAAACACAGCAGAGGTAGTTGGATTTTTGAAGGGTGAAAAACAAAGTCCATTTGATGCTCCATATCGTACTATGCCAGCATGAGAAAAAGATTGCATTTGGTGTTTACCCAACAAAATGCATTAAAACTCAGCCTTAGACATCCAAGAAAGAGATTGCTTACTCTGCCATCATAGTAGGGATAGAGTAAAACGGAGCATTGAAAACTGACGAACAAGCAGCCCAGATGGCATAAAATTAGAATGCTTGCACGCTGTAGCCGAAGCCATATGATTATTATTATATTATTATTATGCATGCCGTAAAGAAAATGTGGATTATCACAACGTTCTGGAGACAAGCAGTAGAGCTCTTACAAACAAGGAGAAATATATGTTTTTGATGTCATGTAAGTGGTGTTTCGAAGTAGTGTGGTGTAGCCAAAGTAGATTTTGACTTTGGCGAGTAATTTGACCAATTAGGTCACAAGCAGAAGCCTGGATGCAAATTACAACAACAAGCATTAGAAAATATAAACATAAGTGGCAAGAAAGTTACACATTTCATGATGCTATAGAAACAATTGATTCCACTTCCCATGTGGGTGGCATGATAGAATACATCCAGCCTCCCTGTTGTAAGAGGTGACTAAAAGGGGGCCCCGCAAGCTCTTAAATTGGGAGTGAGGCTTGGTGACCAGGGGGCCCTAGTTGAGTCTGACACTATTTCAGCTTACTGGTGCCAGGCTCCTTACTTTCATCTAACTTATCTGATCTCCCTTGGTTAACTCTTGTTCCTGTCTGACCTTAAAGGTATTAGGTTTGCAAGGCCTGAGGAGTCATTCTTCAATTTCATGCCCACCATGGCCCTCACTTTTCCTTTGCTGATGCTTTCATTCTGCCGGTGTAGTGATTGTTGTTTTAAGAGGAAATACAACTGGGTAACCATCTTCTTGTAACTCTAATCTGAAGCAGGAAAGGAAGAGTCCAACTGTTTGAAGAATGAAGGTATCAGTGAAAGAAAGGGAAGGGCCACTAAGAACATGAAGATAAAAGACTCCCTAGGACTCGCAAAACTAATACCATTGGGGTCAGAAGATAACAGGAGTAACCCAGGGAAGTAGGATGGTAAAGAAGGAAATGAGGAGCTTGGCAAAAGTGGAAACAATCCCAGGTTGAGAGCTTCTGGGTTCCCCCTTTAAACACTATTACATTGAGCAAGAGATGATGGTGGTGATGACAATTCAGCTGCTGTTTGCAGGCATTTTAATTTAACAGTAGTAGGCTACCTGTATGTCAATTTTGGCATTCTGTTTTTGTTGTAACCAAGGTTGAAGTTTACAGAACACAACTTTTATTGCTTCACTTTATGATATTTACACAAATAACTGAAATTTATTTGAAGCAAAAAGGAATATTGAATCTTGAGAAAAGTCTGTCTTTATACAATATGTACAGGTTTGCAGTCTTTATATACACTTCTATCTTGAAAAGATAGTCTTTGTGAATTGACACGTTGATAGTCGAGAACTATCTGGCACACTAACATAAATGTTCATGAGAGTCCTTGTTTGTTGAAGTGCATGAATTCCTAAAAAGCAAGTTCAATTGATTGAAGAAATTCCACCTAGCGAAACTAAGGGAGCTTGCATAAGTTAGGGAATGAAAATGGCTTGTAAAAGAATTACGGAACATAGGCAGCGGAAACAGGTAAGGGAGCGGTGACCAGAGGTGAGACCTCGTACTGCCAGAAATTCAGTCCACCTGGTCGAAGCACATTTTCAAGAGGAGTAGCCTCCGTGCTCGACGTAGGGTGTATTCTGGAGCTGGACACCGGGGCAAGTGGGCAAGTGAGCAGGCAGGGAGCTCCTATTTATAGTACACTCGATGGTCAGGCACGCGCACTGAGGGCTGCGCGTCGAAGCTAGCAGAATGATACACAGGCGCGCGTGCAGCTGGCTGGCGGAGCGAGAAGGGAGCGCCGGACATACAACACCCTCCCCTCCTAAATGCGCCGGTACGGCGTGAAACGGCGGCGGCGCTGGCGGCGACTGCGATGCTGGGGCGGAGCTGCTGATATCTCTGTTGTATTGTCCGGAGCTGGAACTGGGCGGAGTGGCGCTGTCTCGTCCTGAAAGGAACCCATTGTTATTAAATGATCTAAAGCTCTGTCAGCAATAGATTTATCTGGTTTAGCAATAGCATCAATAGCTGGACAGGGGCGGTAGCGCAGACGTATCTGATCTTGATGGCGGCAGATACGTTTCTCCGTAGTCTGTATCTCGTAGAGACGATGACCCAAAGATCTGCAGATGACTCCAGGTATCCAGAGTGGGTTGGATTTGAATGTCCTGGTGTAGACCTTGTCGTTGAGGGAGAACTTCGTTGATGAGGTCTTATGCTGGGCCGGAAGAGGCTGTAACAGAGAAAGTAAAGTTCTGTGAGGTCGTCCATGGAGCTTCTGTGCAGGAGTGATATTATCAGCGCCGGGTAGAGTTCTGTATTTGTGTAAAAGTTGGAGCAAGGCTTGGTCTTTAGTTAAGCCTGAAGAGACAGCTTTCTTCATACTTCTTTTAAATGTTTGTACGAAGCGTTCAGCTTCACCATTAGATTGAGGGTGAAAAGGTGGTGCTAGGATATGACGAATGCCATTATGTGTACAAAAGTTCTGAAAAGCAGTAGCTGTAAATTGAGGTCCGTTGTCCGAAATGAGTACTTGCGGTAAACCTTCTGTAGTAAAGATTTTCTGGAGAGCACGAATGGTAGCTTCGGTTGTAGTAGTCGAATGCATATCCACGACATATGGAAAGTTTGACAGTGAATCGATGACTATTAACCACATGGAATTGAGGAAAGGACCTGCGAAATCGATGTGAACTCGTTCCCATGGAGTAGTAGCAGGAGGCCATGAAGCAAGATCAGAAGACGGGGCGTTCTGATTCGTTTGACATTGCTCACAATGACGTATTAACTTTTCGATGGCGGCATCAATACCGGGCCAGTAGCAGTGTTGACGGGCAAGTTGCTTTGTTCTGGAGATACCCCAATGGCTTTGGTGTAATAACTCGAGAACTTGTTTCTGTAGGCTAAGTGGGATAACCACTCGGAAGATGGTGCCTGCTTCTAGTAGTACAACTCCGGCACGAGTCGTGAGACGATGCTGCATACGATGATAAGGTGCCAGGTGGGCAGGAAGTGTGCTCTGAAGAGGCCAACCGTTGCGGATGTAAGTACGTACAGTAGCAAGTGTACTGTCCTTATCCGTAGCTTTAGCTATGCAGGTAGCATCAATAGGAAAACTGGATACAGTATCTTCAAGTTCTATGTCCAACTGAAGACATTCAGATTCTTGAGAATCGAAGGCAGTATCAGGACCAACGGGTAAGCGGGAGAGGGCATCAGCATTACAATGCTGGGATGTGGCTCGATATACAATCTGATAGGAATAATCAGAAAGGAACAGGGACCATCGTTGAAGCTTTCTGAGGGAATTCTCTGGGATCTTATTACCAGGATGGAATAAGTGTACGAGAGGCTTATGATCGGTAATGATCAGGAAATGGTTGCCATAAAGATATTCATTGAAACGGCGAATACCAAAGATGATGGCTAAAGCTTCTTTCTCTATCTGTGAGTATCGACGTTGATGGTCATTAAGTGTTTTCGAAGCGAAGGCGATGGGGCGTTCTTGTCCATGACGATCCTTCTGGGAGAGAACGGCACCGACACCGTAGTCTGAAGCGTCAGTAGCTAGCGTGATGATCTTGTCGGGCTGAAAATGAGTGAGTTGTATAGCTTGAATTAAGGCGTTGTTGATTGTTTTCCATGCCTGTTGGCATTGCGGAGTCCACTGAAACTTAACACCTTTTTTACGTAGAGCGTTTAATGGAGCTGCCACTGTAGCGAAGCGTGGAATGAACTTATTATAATAGTTCGCTTTGCCTATGAAGGACTGAAGCTGCTTGAGGTTCTGAGGTGCTGGCATGTTTACTATCGCGGAGACATTCTGTATACTAGGACGAATTCCATTCTTATCAAGTATATGTCCGAGGTAGTGAACTTGAGGCTGAAAGAAGGTACATTTAGCGAGATTCGCTCGTAGGCCATTGTCTTTCAATTTCTGGAGAAGAAGGCGGAGATTGGTGAGATGTTCCTGATGATCTTTTCCAGTAACAATAATATCATCCAGGTAGTTAGCACAACCGGGAATGGAGGCGGTGAGTTGAGCCAAATAGCGCTGAAAAATAGCCGCTGAGGATGAAACACCAAATGGGAGCCGCTGGAGCTGGAGCAGTCCGAGAGGAGTGTTGAGTGTGAGAAATTTCTTAGATTCTTCGTCTAAAAGTAGCTGGAGATATGCTTCTTTAAGATCAACTCGAGAGAAGAATTGTCCACCAGAGAGACGACGGAATAAGTCTTCTGGACGTGGAATAGGAAAGATATCGGTTTCGAGTTGTGCGTTGACTGTAGATCGAAAATCGCCACAAAGTCGAACATTACCATCAGGTTTCTTGATTACCACGAGTGGAGTAGCCCATTGACTAGAAGTAACTGGTACTACAATTCCAGTTTGTATCCATCTTTCTAATTCTTTCGTGACCTGGTCTTGAAGTGCTAGGGGTACTGGACGTGCTTTGAGGAAGCGAGGCTTAGCTCCGGATTTCAGCTGTATGTGAGCTGTATAGTCTTTTGCTGTTCCGAGCTGAGAGTCGAAGACTTCAGGAAACTGCGCTAGGAGAGTGGTAACGTCAGAAGTAGGATGCAATGTAGATACGACGTTAATGTTGTCATGTATCTGGAAACCAAATAAGTTAAATAGATCCATGCCCATAATGTTTGATGCAGTGTAGTTGTTAACTACGAGAAGAGGAATGGCCTTCTGAATTCCTTTATAACTAGCCTGAAGCTTAATTTGACCTTTGATGTCAATTTTCTTCTTGTTAAATGTCACGAGCTGGATGTCAGCTGGAGAGCATGAAGGTGAACCTAAGTCGTGGTAGGTAGTCAGGTTAATAATAGAGACAGGTGATCCAGTGTCTAATTGAAAATCGACAGATCGATCAGAGAATGAGAGAGGAATGATGATTTTGTGAGAATCCTTTGTGGGAAGAATAAGATTGATCTGATCAACGTCCATGTCTTGGCGGGGCTGTATATGCTTCCGGCGCGCTGCAGTAGTCTTAGCAGGGCGGAGCGAACTTTGACAGACAGTCTGAATGTGTCCAAGTTTATTACATCGTTCACAAGTAGCTTTGAAAAAACGACAGTCACGACGTTCATGATGCTTGAAACAACCTCGGCAGGAAGGCAGGAGTTTCGAGGTGCTTTTAGAATTGAGCTTCCGTGTAGCATTACGAGAGGGAACCTGGCGAGAATGCTTGGTGGAGAGCGCCTTATCCGTACGGTTCACTGTAGCAGAGGACTTGCGGGCCTGAGGCGAGACTTGTGCAACTTCGTGTGGAGAAGCTATGGCTGCGGCAGTCTTGGTAGTAAGCTCATAAACCGTAGCAATACGCTGGACGTCTTCTAAAGAAGGGTTACTCTGCTTGACAGCGTCAAAACGTATTTTGTCTTCAGGAGTATGTAAAATTATCATGTCCCGAATGAGAGAATCAGTGTAGGATGAACCACAACCGTCCTTGGAGCAGATGAACTGGCAGGGTTTAGCTAGACCACGCAATTCAGTTATCCATTCAGTATGTGTCTGATGGGGTTGCTTTCTGCTCTGAAAAAATTTATAGCGAGCAGCCACTATGTGAGGAGCTTTGGCATAGTGTTCCGTGAGACGGGCTAAGAGCTGCGTGAAGGGTACCTCAGATAAGTGTTCTTCTGGACTTAATTTACGTAGTAATTCACACGTAGCATTGCCAACCGAACTAAGAAATAGTGCGCGGCGGCGTTGATCATCTGTGACAGAATGGCAGATGAAATGCTGTTGCAAGCGGGCGAAATAAACTGACCATTCTTCCTTAGCCGGGTCAAAAGCAGAGAACGGAGGAATAGCTGATGGCTGTGTAGAGACAGAAATAGCTTGAATAGCCTGAATTAATGCTGCCTGTTGTTGTTGCATAAACTGTTGTTGTTGCTGCTGTAAGGCTTGGAAGATCGTAGCAAGTTGTTCCGCAGTAGCCATTGCGAGATGCGTGCAAGAAAGAGTAAGGTAAGCTGTGTGTCAGAACTGGTTAGAGTGTCGTTGTTGTTTAGCACGTCGCCGTAGAGTTGACAACTGGGCCCGTTGAATTGTAGTGTTGGTTTCGTGTGTACCTCGTCGCTATAGAGTTGGCAACTGGGACCGAAGAATTGTAGTTGGTGCTTTTTACCTCGTCGCCATAGAGTTGGCGACTGGGGCCGATGAAGTGTAGTGTCGCTTTTTTACCTCGTCGCCATAGAGTTGGCGACTGGGGTCGAAGAATTGGAGTGGGTGCTTTTTACCTCGTCGCCATAGAGTTGTGTTGTAACCAAGGTTGAAGTTTACAGAACACAACTTTTATTGCTTCACTTTATGATATTTACACAAATAACTGAAATTTATTTGAAGCAAAAAGGAATATTGAATCTTGAGAAAAGTCTGTCTTTATACAATATGTACAGGTTTGCAGTCTTTATATACACTTCTATCTTGAAAAGATAGTCTTTGTGAATTGACACGTTGATAGTCGAGAACTATCTGGCACACTAACATAAATGTTCATGAGAGTCCTTGTTTGTTGAAGTGCATGAATTCCTAAAAAGCAAGTTCAATTGATTGAAGAAATTCCACCTAGCGAAACTAAGGGAGCTTGCATAAGTTAGGGAATGAAAATGGCTTGTAAAAGAATTACGGAACATAGGCAGCGGAAACAGGTAAGGGAGCGGTGACCAGAGGTGAGACCTCGTACTGCCAGAAATTCAGTCCACCTGGTCGAAGCACATTTTCAAGAGGAGTAGCCTCCGTGCTCGACGTAGGGTGTATTCTGGAGCTGGACACCGGGGCAAGTGGGCAAGTGAGCAGGCAGGGAGCTCCTATTTATAGTACACTCGATGGTCAGGCACGCGCACTGAGGGCTGCGCGTCGAAGCTAGCAGAATGATACACAGGCGCGCGTGCAGCTGGCTGGCGGAGCGAGAAGGGAGCGCCGGACATACAACAGTTTTACTCTACCAATTGGCTGAGTAAATTGAATCTTGAGTTATCTACGGCTGAGTTTTTAATCATGTTGGGTAAACGTCAAATGTGTCTGCAGAGATCCTTTGTATGCCAACATTGTACCTCATAGTGTAAAATGGATTTTTACTACCCTTCAAAAATCCTATTACCTCTGATGGGTTTGAACCAGCAATTTTGAGAAATGGAGGCCAACTCTACCACTCATCCACATGAAGAGCTAAGCAGGAGACACTGTGGATGTAATCTACCTTCCCCACTCACAGGAAAAGGGGGCAGGAAAGATCAGATGCTCCAGGAAGAAAAGTGCATGGTTTGTAAATAACTAAGTACAGTAAGTAAATAAATATTTTATTTTTATTATGATGACAAGGGTGATGATAACTGCTAGGATTTATTGGCTTTCTAGACGAGGGAGACTTCACCATCAGATAACTTCTCAATTGTAATCACGCAGGCTAAATAGACCAAGAAACAGCCTTCAAATCCAGGTAAAAATCTCGCTAAAACACCCAGGGCCTTCATGTAGGAGGCAGTTACACTATCCCTGGACCACAGGCCAGCTGCTAGGATCTACCTGTGCCGTAAATGTCTCTAAAATGTGCCAGAAATCCAATTTGTAAAACCTTGTAAACAACTGATTAATAAATCATTTAATTCTTCTTAAATATTCTGTACTTACTGCATACCCCTTAGTCGAACAGATCACCTCCTTACTTCCAAGTCTTCCCAGCCCAAATTTTGTTACATTTTTTGATCTTGGCGTGGTTCCCATACACTGGTTATCCCATACAATTGTTTTCCTCTGCAGTTTATGCATGGCTAATCTAGATTTTTCTCCCATACATGAAAGGTTTGTACGAAGTTATAAAATTATTGAAAAAGTGAGATATACACTAGTTACTACATTCTTAAATAAGTAGGCCTAATGACCTTAAAGGAGAGCATGTGGTACATACTTCAATAATATGTTGACAATGGGCTACATATTAACAGAGTAATTATTATTCTATGGAAAAGAGAAAAAGATAGAGTGGTGTTATTTTTTCATTATGTTATCTAACTAAAGAACTAATATTTCTTGTTTTTTTTTTTTTTTTTTTTTTGCTAATTGTTCACTAGGTCTAAAGTAACTGTATCCATGCCTGCCAACCTGTCACGAAGCTCACAGCCTCGACAAATGACACCAGCTTCCTCAACCCTTGCCTTATCTTCAGGTTCTGGAGGAGAAGGATCATTATCTGGAGCACAGGATCCAGGTATAACAGTTCACAAAGCTTGTTCATAATCTTGGTGGATTTTTAAAAATACGCTACATATCAACTTTAGCAACTGATAATGAATATTAAATTTTAACAAAAGTGAGCCACATCAATATAAAGTCAGGTGCCATAATGGTTTCACTTATATTAGGTTAGGTTTCAAGGCGGAGGTCACTACATGACCTTGCATTGTGGTCATTTAAATCTAGGGAGAGGATGAAACCCGATGTCAACACATAGCCTACTCCTGTCAAATAACACCGAGGGGTCTGCTCAAGGCCTAATGTCTCAGTCTGACAGATGAATTACCATATGAACACTGCAGAGAGGTTTGTAATTGAACCCAGGCTTTTTTATGCTAGTGGTTTAACATCGCACTTACACATCAAAGATTTTTGGTGACGGAAGGATGAGAAAGGGGTAGTATTGGGAAGGTAGTGCCCTTGGCATAAATTAAGGTACAACCCCAGCATTTGCCTGCTGATGGTGGAATTTGTACCCACCATCTTCTGAATGCAAGCTCACAGATGCGCGACCCTAACCATACGGCAACTCACTTGGTCTCTGACCTTTGGCATGCAATCTAGTGATTAGAAATAGTTTACCTCAGCTTCTCCTTACAAGTAACTAACCTCATGTTTTAATCTGTATTGAAAGTCTGTTTTTTTTAAATTATTATTATTATTATTTTACGCCCACATTGGAGCACTGAAATCAATCTATAAAGATTCAAGTCTTATGAATATTTGTTACAAATTTGGTTGATGTTTCTTCTTTTGTTCCCAGAAATGTTTCATTCTCTCTGACCTGGCTGCCCATTCTTCATCAGTTATGTTGTGCTGTTTGCATGTGTAGGTCTTCAGTTCAAGTCTCACGTCGTTATTTCTCAAGATCCTCTTCTCTTCTCTGTTTTCAATTTGTTGAATTGTCAAGCCTAATTAATTTAAATCTTCTTGGACTTCTTTGAACCAGTGATTTTTAGTTTTACTATTACAAAAGTAGTTGAATAAATGTTTGAGTATCCTAGTCTCTGGTAGTCATGATATGTGACAGAAAAAAGCATCTCTTCCTTACCGCATTGTATCTAATATAGACTCAGTCTCCTGGTATACAACTTCATTAGGTACAGATCGGGCCAGCTAGGAAGACATCCGGTGAGGGGAAGTATGCGAGTGAGAAAGCAGAGCCGTGGGAGCGAGAACGCTGACTTCCCCTTCTCTCTCAGTGTTGTGGCGACGTACAGTTGACCCGAAATATTTGTTATAACTGACATGTAACACTCCGCAGATTTTCAGTTAGTGGAATTCCCTTCCGGCTGTACATTACAGAAATACCTAGCCGAAATGAATTCATTTAGAAGTGTTGCAGATGACAGATAGATCGAAGGAGTTAGAACATAATTTAACCTCTTATTACAGTAGCTGTGTATCAATTTGAGTAGTCCTTATTTTAAAATTATAATTTGATGTAAAATTAACTTTACGACGCTGTAAATGTACGGTGTAGAATATGGTTTGCTATAATACCAGGCTTCATAACCTGAGCAACGTCATGTAAAATAACTTGATAATAATAATAATAATAATAATAATAATAAGCTACAAGAAAATTGAAAAACTCTCAGATATTATCCGAAGGAGGATCAATTTTTACGGTCATCTTCTCCTCAGAATAAACTATAAAATGATTAACCGAACAAATCTTGACTTCTTCCGTACCCGAAAACAAAACCGAACTGGTTTAAATAAACTGAAAAAGAAATGGTAGAATAAAAAATTACAGAAAATTCACTATTCGGTCGAACAGCTAAAGTAATAACTAAAGAAAACATAACGTTCCAAAACAAATCTACATTAAAAGTCAAATCTATTATCTCAGAAGACGAGAAGAAACGAAGATCAGAAAGAATGAAGAAATACTGGGCACTAAGAAAAGAACAACACACAGAGAAAGAATTGATTCAACATACCCCAAAGAGGGTGAAACGAAATAATAATAATAATAATAAAAATAATAATGTCCGCCTCTGTGGTGTAGTGGTTAGCGTGATTAGCTGCCACCCCCGGAGGCCCAGGTTCGATTCCCGGCTCTGCCACGAAGTTTAAATATTGGCACGAGGGCTGGAATGGGGTTCAATCAGCCTCGGTAGGTCAACTGAGTAGAAAGGTTTCGATTCCCACCTCAGCCATCCTGAAAGTGGTTTTCCGTGGTTTCCCACTTCTCCTCCAGGCAAATGCCGGGATGCTACCTAACCTATATGATCGTTTGTCCCTAGCTCCTTAATGCCAATATTTTGTTGCTTTCTTGTAAAGACTTAACGATATGACATATATAATTATATAATTGTTCTCAGGTACAGAAACAAAATATAATTCATAAAAGGAAACACCATAAAGGGTCTACATATGCTGAGTAACAACGTATGTTACGAAGATAACTTAAATGGCACTAGAAGTAATAAGTAATAAAATAATCACACTATAATTATTCACAAAATGAGCACATTCTTGTTTTATTATGTCCACTACATCTCTTCAATTCCACTGAGTCCTCCGTCATCACTTCTGTCGTCCTCACCGAATGACGTGTCGTCGGCTCCCAGCTGGATCGTAAAGGACTCCATAATGTCTTCAAAATGTTCCCCATCACTTATGTTCCAGTCTTCGGCGGATATTGACGTGAATTTCTGTCTAGTGAGTTTCTCTACATCGTCAATAGTGAAGATGACGTTGTGAGATGCTACCCAGTTCTTCACTTTTGCCCACATTATTTCAATACTGTTTAATTCAGAGTGATATGGGACAGTCGAATTACCGAGTGTCCGTACTGTTCCATGAGTTCATCTAGGATGTAGGTTTTGTGTGCCGGCTTGTGCAGTTTGATCGTGTTTGTACATCATCTCACGGTGTGGAATGTTCCTATTCACTAGCCAGGAGATCGTCACTTTACGTTAGCTGGAGGTTGGAGCACGATCTACTTCCTTGTTGTGATATGACGCGTAGTCAATTACGAGAACACTGCGAGGTGGAAGTTATCTTTCATATCTTTCATTCTCTTAAAAAAAAGTCACTATTCATGTCATCGTGGTAGTCGCCACCCTTGCTGCCAGACTCCCAGATTACCAGACAGTTCTCGATGAAACCCATTTCACCGCCAGCATGTCAAACTATCCTCCGCCCGATACTGGGCATTTTTTTAATAAACAAACCTTTTGTATTTTATGTCATGTTTTTCTATTAGGATGCGCTTGTTAGTGTTAGTTTTTTTCTGATGATATCCTAATGATCGAAGAATTCGCTCGACACTAGTTATGGATCCCTTGAACTTTAATTCTTTACCTAACTCTGCACGAATTTTTGAAACTGTAGGTAAACATTTTTCATCTAAATAAAAATTGCTAACAATACAACGTACGGCACCTTCGTCAAAGTTGTCCAATCCAGTAATATTCTTTGTGCGCATTCTGTTCTTGTTTGGTGTTTCAAACGGACTATCCATAGGTTTTCCTAATTCTTTCGTTTTTCGCTCTTAATCCGTACCAAAGAACTTTCTGACACTCCAACAGCTGCTGCTACTTTTTCCTGCACTTTTTTACAATCTATCACGAACTTTTCTTCCATTGCCTCCCTTTCCATAAAGTCTATAACGTTCAAGATTGCTGCACGAGTCTGACTCTTTAGCACCTTACGATGCAGGCTACTTTTAACGCCTCCCATACTGTCACAGATAGTCCTAAAGTACACCACCACTAACCACAGTTACTACTCAACGGGAAATAAGAAAGCAGAGCGCGGCAGCAGAGTGTAAACTTATGTCCTTGTAGCAGGAGCTCTGTTAGGAGGGGATACGCTACGTAAGATAGTCCAAAGTGCGCATGTGCTCCCAGATGTCTTCCTAGCTGGTCCGATCTCTAGTAATCGCCATTGTCCATCTACTTGGTGTTTTTTTTTTGTTTAGAATTGTTCTAATGATTCATCTATCTATTTTCTGTAATTTATCTGTAGTTGATTTCGTATTCAAATTGAATTTCACTAGCATAGGTTGCTTAAGGCTTAATAACGGAGTTGTAGTGTTTAAATTTTACATTTATCGAGAGAGATTTTTTCTTGTAGGTTGGGCAAGTAATGTATTGTGCTGGTTTTAATTTGGTAATTCTATTTTCAACTGATATTTTCTCTTTTAAGTTCCAAGTTATAATCTCTCCAAGATATTGAAATTTATTAACAACCTTAATTTGTTTGTTATTAGTCAGTGTGATAGGTGATGTTTCCACTTTGAAGGATGGCATCATTTCCGTCTTTTCAAAGGAGATTTGTAATCCAATTTTTGCTGCTATTCATTCTATTCTAATTCTTCAATTTGGAGTTGAGCCTCTTCCACACTACTTGCAAGTATCGCAAGGTCATCTGCAAATGCTAGACAATTGAGTTTGATATTTTTGCCAATCTTGATGTTTGGCTGACATTTCTTAGACCATTCTCGCACGACTTTCTCCAATGCACAGTTAAACAGTATTGGTGAGAGACCATTCCCCTGTCGAAGTCCAGTCCTGATTTCAAATGATTCACACAACTCTCCTCGGAATTTAACTTTCGCTCTAGTGTTCTTGAGGGTAACACCAACGAGATTAATGAGTTTCTGGTGCAACCCAAATTCTTTAAGGATTTTAAGTAATGACTCACGATGGATACTGTCATGTGCTTTCTTGAAGTCAACAAAAGTGATAACTAGCTTTTTGTTTCTCATTCTTTGATGGTTCATAATCCACTTAAGACTAATGATTTGGTCAGGACAACTTCTTCCAGGTCGAAATCCCCCTGATACTCTCCAAGTTCTTGGTCAAGCTGTTCTTGAATTCTCGTGAGGATAATTCTAGACAGGATCTTATATGTGATATCAAGTAGAGAGATCCCTTGGTAACTATTTGGATCCAGTCTATCCCCCTTTTTGTGTATTGGATGAATTATAGCTGTATTCCATTCTGCAGGCAGTTTTTCAGAGTTCCATATGTCTGTGATGTGTTTGTATAGGTTTTGAAGTATTTGGTTATTTGCATTCTTCCACAGCTCTGCAACCACTTGATTTTCTCCTGCTGCTTTATAATTCTTGAGCCAATTAATCGCTTGAAGTACCTCATGTTAGTCTGGTGGAATAACCTTGTCTAAGCGTGTTTTATTTTTTGGGTCAGGTGAAAATTCTAGGTATTATTTTGGGTTTCAGCATTTAGTAATTCTTTGAAGTGATCGCCTAGAATTTTGGCATTCTCCTGATTATTGTGTGCTAGTTGTCCTTGTTTATTTCTCATCATGAGTGTAGGTGGAGTATACCCTGATTGATATTGTTTAAATGTCCTGTAATAGTCTCGTGTCTTATGTTGCTCCAATCTCCAAGGAGTGCCCCACATTCAAGCGGGAGAAGAAGATACAGGAGATAAAAACGCTGGATAAGCTTTCTTATCCAGACGCCCGGAGGAAGTTCAAGTCCATGGCTGCTCCGGAGTTCTCCATCTCATTCGCGGAAAAGGTCGCAAACGTACGGATCACTCCACAGAGTTTTGTACAGAACACCGGTACTGAAAATGCATTGAAAAGTCAAAGCCAGCAACAAAATTCAGTAACTAAAGAAACTGGAGATTCAGCATGTGAAGCACCGAAAAGAGCATTACTGTCGACGTTGCCTGGAAAGGGCCCTTCACAGGAATGTTCGGCTGGGAAGTCCTCTCCCAACAGGGCGGGGGGAAAGACTTCCCCAAATAGGGCTGGAAAGTCCAGCCCTCCTTCCAATGCCCAGAATATAAAGGAGGAGAAGGTGAAGCCACAGAGCTCCCTTAAAACATTGGAGAAGAACCCTTCTCCAACTCAGTCGGGGTCCACAGGATCACCGAAGAAATCCGGCAAGCCATCTGCCGGCTCTCCTCCCAAAAAGAGAGAAACAGTGGGTAAGAGCGAGAGGCCCCGACGCCCTCTTGTTCGATCACTTTCTGGAGAACCTAGTTCTCCCAGGAAGAAGACCCACTGTTCCAGACCAATAAGATACCGTCCGCGGAGGGTCCAGTCACCGCGCCTCCTTCTTCTGAGGAGACAATGGAGACTGAACCACTCATTGTCATGGATGGTGACGACAATACCGACAACAACGGCGGAAAATGGCAGGTAGTTGACAAAAAGAAGGGCAAGCAATTGTCCTAATTTCGCAACACTACCAATCCACACAATGGCACTATTGCAGTGGAACTGCAGTAGTTACCACTGTCGCCTAGCTGAGTTACGTCAACTGATATCCGTCCATGCGGCCTCCATAGTCTGTCTACAGGAATCTCGTTTGAGACCTGGACACGACACGACTATGAGAGGATATCGTCTTTATTCCAAAGCTGTGGATGGCGCGGCAACTGGGGGCGTTTGTACCCTAGTTCGCTCCGACATCTTCAGCGAAGAAGTACCGCTCCGTACTCAGCTAGTTCCCCTGCTACGATGGCAAGTTCACGACGACCTCTGTGATAGTGACCACTTCCCGATAATTCTGTCTCTCTTGAATTAAAGACAGTCCGAAGTACCCAAGCGCTGGTTACTTCGGCGGGCAAATTGGCCAGAATTTACAAAACGCGCAGTGATGGCTGATGATATGCTGGAGTCTGTTGATGACCACGTCTCTTCCATTACTACTGGAATTTTGGCTGCTGCAGAGGAAACAATTCCTTCCTCGTCCGGTATTCGTCGCCGGAAACAGGTCCCATGGTGGACGGACGAAATTGCAGCAGCCATACGTGATCGCCGACGGGCTTTTAAGCATTATCGTCGGAATCCTACGATGGCCAATCATATCGCATTTAAGCGTCTGCACACGAAGGCCCGTTTTTTTATTCGAGAAAGTAAGAAAGCTACGTGGGAAAAGTATGTGTCATCCATCACGGCACATACTCCGTCATCACAAGTGTGGACAAAACTCCGCCGTATTGTCGGAGTACAGAATGTGCCCTCAGTACCCGGAATCTCCATTAATGGAGATATAGTTACGATTCCTTCAGTCATTGCAGACCACATCGCGTCACATTTCGCAGATACGTCCAGCTCTAGGAAATACGACCCTGCATTTCTTCCTATCAAGCGCAAAGCAGAGGCACACCATCTCTCTTTTGCCTCTAGTGCTTCGCATCCCTACAACGTGCCCTTCACGGAGTGGGAGTTGCGAAGTGCTCTTGCGCTATGCAGAGATACGGCTCCTGGACCGGACAAAATCCATAATCAAATGCTTAAGCATTTGAGTGACAGATGTCTCAAGGATATCCTCACCCTATTCAACAGAATATGGAGTGAGGGAGTGTTTCCATCTCAATGGCATGAGGGAATTGTAATACCAATTCCCAAGCCAGGTAAAGATCCAAAACTTCTGGATAGTTATAGGCCAATATGCCTTACAAATGGCCTCTGTAAGCTATTTGAAAGGATGGTTAACCGGCGTCTTGTGTGGGCCATGGAAAAGGAAGGTCTCTTGTCTAACTACCAGTGTGGTTTTCGCTCTCATCGGTCTGCCACTGATCACCTGGTCAGACTGGAGAGCGCCATTCAGGAGGCCTTTCTCCGGAAGGAACACCTAGTCGCCGTGTTTTTTGACCTGGAGAAAGCTTACGACACTACCTGGCGATATGGAATTCTCTCCACACGACACCAGTGGGGATTTCGGGGAAATTTGCCAACGTTTATTGAGAACTTCATGTCCCTCCGTCTCTTTCAAGTCCGTGTAGGGAATGCTTTTTCTCAATGTTACGTTCAGGAAAATGGAGTACCTCAGGGATCGGTACTGAGTGTCACGCTGTTCGCAATCGCCATCAACTGCATAGTTGCCGCTGCTGGGCCCGCAGTCATTCCTTCGCTGTATGTAGACGACTTAGCTCTACATTACAGCTCCGGAAGGGTGGCGTTTGCTGAGAGACAGCTACAGCAAGCTATTAACCGAGTCGACAGATGGGCCCTGCAACACGGTTTTCGATTTTCAGCAGCGAAAACCTCAGTTGTACACTTCTGTCGACGTCGGCCTGTGCATCCCGAACCAGAGCTCCGCTTGCGAAACAGTGTCTTACCAGTGGTTGACACCTGCAGATTCCTGGGTCTCCATTTTGATAAGAGACTTACGTGGCAGCCCCACATCCGTCAGTTGAAGGTTGCCTGCATGAAGAGACTTAACATGCTTAAGTTTCTCAGCGGCACTTCGTGGGGGGCTGACCGTGCGGTACTGCTGCGATTTTACACGGCTACGGTCCTCTCCCGAATTGACTATGGAAGTGCGGCTTATGGCTCAGCATCAAAATCTACGCTGAGCCTTTTAGATAGTATTCACCATAGTGGAGTAAGGCTGGCAACGGGTGCTTTCCGTACTAGCCCCATTCCCAGCCTACTCGCTGAGCGGGAGTTCCACCTTTACGGATAAGGAGGCAGCAGTTACTCCTCACGTACGCTGCCAAAATTCGTGAAATGCCGCTACATCCAAGCTATCAATGCATCTATCTTACTCAATACCACCAGCGGTACCAAGACCGGCCGAATGCCACACGGCCGGTTGGGTTTCGGATTGATAGCTTGTGTCATGATTTGAATGTTGATATCGGTGGTTGTCTTGAAAGATCTCTTAGCGAGGTACCTCCGTGGTTGGTTCCGCGACCGGATATACGTCTAGATCTGCTGCGTGGACCCAAGGTGAACACGGATTCCTCCGTTTATCGGAGGTATTTCCAGGACTTCGTTCACCAATATCCGGCTGCGAGACTTATCTTCACGGATGGTTCAAAAATCGGAGATAATGTTGGTTGCTCTTTCGTCATTGATGATATGAGTAGAATGATCTCGCTCCCTAAGGTATGTAGCGTGTATACTGCAGAGCTTTACGCCATCTTACAGGCTCTGCAGTTTGCACTGCTTGACGAAAGAAGCCACTTTCTGTTGTGTACTGATTCGTTAAGCTCTCTGCAGTCTATTGAAACCTGTTTCTCGCAACACCCACTGGTGCGGCAGATACATGACCTTCTAGCCAGGTTATGGGATGCTGGCACCAGAATCACTTTCGCATGGCTTCCAAGCCACGTTGGGATTGCGGGAAACGAACTTGCGGATGAAGCTGCAAAGGAAGCTGTACTTTTACCTCCAAGACCAGTCAATGTACCTGCTAAGGATATTTGTTCTCAGCTACGTCGAACCATCTTGGTGTCCTGGGAATCGGAGTGGCTAGATATCCGAACTCCCAACAGGCTGAGAGCAATTAAGAAGACAATTACCGTGTGGCGGTCCTCATTCCGACCTTCATGGAGAGAGGCCATAGTACTGTGCAGGCTGAGGATAGGTCATTTACGATCCACGCACTCTTATCTCCTAAAGAGGGAAGACCCCCCAGTGTGTTCTTGTGGTGCCGACTTCACCGTGGCCCACATCCTCACAGAGTGCGCCGATCTCTCTGGCCTAAGACGGAGCCTCGGCCTGTAGGAAACACTCGAACGCATACTAGCCGATGACGCGACTACTGCTGATCTCATCATCCACTTTATGTGCAACAGTGGACTTATCAAGGGTATATAAATTACAAGTGTACTGTTACTCAGGGAACGTACGTTCCCTTTTGATATGTTAGTAATCCTTTCGGTCTAATCCTATAATTGCTTTTTGTTTTATTTTGTACTGCGTTTCCAAATTACTTGTTGAATAAATTATTTCTTTTTTATATTTAAAGTTCTCTTCCGCCTATTTGTTCAGAGAGGATGATTACCTCGTTGTACTTCCTCTTAAAACAAAAATCACCACCACCATCTATGTTAGCTAGGTTTTCTTTTTGATGGTCTCTTTTGAGTCTTCTAAGTTCTTTGGCCGTTCGTCTTCTAGCAATAGTTCGTTCATCTCAAGATTGTGCCGTTTTCTTTTGTTGGTCATTTAGCCATGCTTTGTGTCTTTTCTGTATTGCCATATCACATTCCTCATTCCACCAGGCATGTTTCTTTCTCCTTTTCATAGGAATTCTTTGGCATTATTTTTTAGTTTATCAATAATCGTTTCCAGTCTGTCGCTTAGAGGTGTTTTGGATCTCTCTGTATACATAGCATTATTTATTAAGTAGCTGAGGTCATATTTCCTCCTTCTAGTGAATTTAGATGGTTTGTGATGTTTTCTTGGGGTTAACCCATTCGCCTCACATTTAAATACCATAGGAGTTCACTAAGAAATCACATTTAAATACCGCTCTACGGCCGTCGTCATCACACTATTATTTAGAAAATCATACAAAACCAACCAGTAAATATTCCTTTCTGAAAATTTGCATGCATAATAAAGAACTAATAAACTTACCAATACCGAGCTCGATAGCTGCAGTCGCTTAATTGCGGCCAGTATCCAGTATTCGGGAGATAGTAGGTTCGAACCCCACTATCGGCAGCCCTGAAAATGGTTTTCCGTGGTTTCCCATTTTCACACCAGGCAAATGCTGGGGCTGTACCTTAATTAAGGCCACGGCCGATTCCTTCCCACTCCTTGGCCTATCCTGTCCCATCGTCGCCATAAGACCTATCTGAGTCGGTGCGACGTAAAGCAACTAGCAAAAAAAAAAAAAAAAAAAAAAAACTTACCAATGCCGCTATTTTAGTACGTCTGCTTGGTGTGGTACACCTCAAAACATTCTTCTAAGTGAAGAGCTACGCCACACTTTTTGCACTGCCAGCAACTTTCGCTTCTTTTTCCCCGGCTGTAGCACACAACACACCTTCTTGTGACTTTTGATTTCTTCTCTGTAGGGGGAATACGCATGGGAAAGTGGGCTCATGATTTAGCTTGTAATCTGGTTGGGGTGGTGCTCGCTGAAGGTCGACCTCGAACCGAGTACTCCGGCAACTGAACAGTCTCTAGTAGCTGCTGCGCAATGCTAGTTCGGAAGTCTGTGTAGTTCGTCTTTCTGTTAGCAGCGATCTTGTGATACACAGTGAAGGAATTGAAAATACACATATCCAGGAGGTAAAAGAATATTTTCCTATGTCCTTTCACTGTGCGTCGCATGACGGGGAACAGAGCTGTAACCTGATCCTGAAGGTCAACACCACCCATTCCTTTCTGATATTCAAGGCCACACTTGGGCTTTATCACTTCTTCCCTCGGGGTTTGTCCTCTCTTTCGTCTGAGTTTGCCTGTCCCTGTCATGTCAGCTGATTTGTGTTTAGTGGTGAGAAAGCAAACATCCTTGTTATCTTTCCACTTCACACACAACATAATGTTGGCAGCCCACATCTCATACTCTCCATGTTTTAGTTTTGTCTTACTGATATCGCAAGGCATGTCTTTTTGGTTCTGTCTAACAGTTCCAATTACATTCATCTGCTTGTCGTGTAGCCTTTTGAATAAATCTGGGGAAGAATACCAGTTATCTAAAAACAATGTATGTCCTCGGCCTAACAAGGGTTCACACATGTTGAGAACAACGTTTGTACTTGCTGGCAGATTTGGATCTGTTACATCATCACCTACAAAAATTTTGAAAGACAGACAGTAGCCAGAACTTGATTCACAAATTTTGTAAATTTTTATTCCAAACCTAGAACGTTTAGACCTATTACACTGGACATATGAAAGGCGGCCTCTGAATTTCATTAGACTTTCATCTAGAGCAATGTCTTGTGAAGGTAAATATAATTCTGAAAATTTGGAGCAGAAATGTTGTATTATAGGCCTAATCTTTCTTAGTTTGTCACTGCTATCGACTTGTTCATCGTCAACAAAATGTAAAAATCGTGAAATTATAATAAATCTTCCCCTGCTCATGGTTTCACGGAAAATAGGAGTGTTTATACACCTATTTTTACTCCAGTATAACTGTATTCTTGACTTTCGCACTTGTGACATTAGTATAACTAACGCAAAATATGCCCTAATTTCGTCGGGTGTAGTCTCAAACCATTTGTCATCTTCTTTCAACTTTTTTCTGTCAGGATTGCTCAACTGTTTTGCTGCATATGAATTTGTCTCGACAGATATTTTGTCAAACAAAGGGTTCATGTATTCACAAAAAACTGAGAGTTCAGATAGTGGCTGTGTATCAGACTTTTTCAATAAATTTTCACTAACCCCACTGTATTCACTAAACTTATGTACAACAGGTTTATTGTCACTTTTTGTCCAGTTCCAGTCAGTCAAGTTAGTCTGTGCCGAGGTACGAGCTCGTTTCGAAAGACTCGGCACACCGTCGTTATTTGCTTCACTTTCCGTGTCATCAGAACTATTATACGCATCGCTAGTACTCGAACTAAGGACTTCAGGGTCTATTTCGTCGTCACAAACATAACTGCCTTCAATATCACTCTCCAGAGCACTATCTATTAGCTTCCGTATTCCTTCTTCATCAACACCAGCATATCTGCTTGACGCCATGATGGCAACTGACAAGAGCGAAATTATGTGAATAAAGATTCTCTTATCTCTTGTTCCGGAAGTGTGCGAGAACCTGGTGAAAGGGAAAAAACCGAAGCCACATGTGTAAACTTCAGGTCAGAATGCATACAAGTGGCGTCTGTAGGTTAGTGACTGAACTATATGGATTGATGTACAGCTGTGCATCGCCGCGAGCAGAGCTCGTCATTTGATTCATATGCCACGAGTAACTATGACGAGCTAGGGTCGTCAAATGATGCGATTGGGTTAACTTGATTTTAATCTTTGAAATATAATGATCAGAATTGATGTCCACCCCACGAAGGACTTTGACATTATAAATTTCTGTCTGGTATTTTTTATCCATTGCTACATGGTCTATCTGAAACTCACCCAGTTTAACATTAGGGCATTTCCAGGTCATTAATTTGTGTGGTTTTCTCTTAAATCCTGTGGTTTCTAGAATAAGTCCATGGTCTGTGCAAAGCTCAATTAATCTTTGACCATTTCTGTTTATCAATTTGTGTGCTGGCCATTTACCTACCACTGTGCGATATTTTCTCTCTTGTCCAATTTTCGCGTTGAAGCCAAGCATAATTTTAACATTACATTTTATGGCCTTCATTGGACCACTCTAGCCAACTTTACACAAAGAATTTTTCGGTTTCCTGTCAGCCCAGTACTTCTTCATTCTCTCTGATCTTTTCCTTCTTTATTCATCAGAAATCACCCTTCCTATTGTCTGTTTGTTGGTTCTGGTTTACAGTCTGGTTTGCTTGTCTGTGAGTTTTCTGATTTTGTTGGTTTTGCTTCTTAGGTCTTCCAATGTAATTTGTAGTTCATATCTTCCTTGATTTCTGTAATCCACTTAATGTTGCACTTACTATTCCATAATTTTTCTATTAATCTCCTGATGATCCTGTTCTCTGGTGTCCTGATTAGACGTCCAAAAAATGAAATGCGTTTCTTCCTGATTGTCCTCATTACTGGTTCTATTTCCTTGTAGACTGTTTCATTAGAAGCTACTCTCCAGTGTCCATCTTTTTGGTATGATTTGTTGATGCATGTTCTAATGATTCTTCCCTCTATCTTGACTATTTTGTCTATTTGTGTAGTGTTAGTTGTTTTGAAGTTGGTTTCACTTGTGTATGTTATTTCTGGTTGATTGACTGTTTTGTAGTGTTTTAAATTTGTTGCTATTAACAGACCCTTTTTGTTGTAGGTATTGTTGGTGACATATTTTGCTCTGATCAATTTATTTATTCTGTTATGCCATGCTGGCTTTTCATTGAGGTTATATGTTATGATTTCTTCCAGATATTTAAATTTATCTACAATTTTGATTTCTTGGTTTCCTATGGCAATTTTGTTTATGAGTAGTGGGTCAGTAAACATGAGTACTGTTTTTTCAAAAGATATTCCAAGACCAATTTTCTGTGCTAATTCCTGTAGTGATAACTTGTTGTCTGGTTTCCTGGATATTGTTGATAATACCAATATAATGGTCCGTTATTGGACATTATACTGGTATTATAAATTTACTCTTGTTGGACAAGAGAGCAAGGTCATCGGCAAATCCTAGACAATTTATGTTGTCTTTGGGTCTTCTAATTCGGATGTTCTTTGGGTTAATCTTGTACCATTCCCTCATTATATATTCCAAGGCACAGTTGAACAGCAGTGGTGACAAGCAATCTCCTTGTCTTAAGCCTGTTTTTATGATGAATGGCTCAGAGAATTCCCCTCTGAACTTGACTTTTGATTTAGTGTTGGTTAAGGTGAGTTCAATCAATTTGATTAATTTTGGATGGTGCCCGAAATTTCTTAAAATTTTCAACATTGAAGGTCTATGGATACTGTTGTAAGCTTTTTTGAAGTCCACGAAGGTTATTGCAAGAGGTTTGTTTTGCTTCTTGTAATATGCTATGGGGAATTTTGAAGTGATGATTTGTTGTGCACAGCTTCTCCAAGGTCTGAAGCCTCCTTGGTATTCACCTAATTCTTCCTCTAGTTGCTCTTTGATCCTCCTGTATAGGATTCTGGAGAAAATCTTGTATGTGCAGTCTAAGAGAAAGATACCTCTGTAATTATCTGGATTGCTTTTATCGCCTTTTTTGTGTAGTGGGTGGATTATGGCTGTGGTCCAATGTTTGGGGAACTTTTCTGTTATCCAGATTTTTGTTAGGGCCATGTGTAAGGATGTTCGAACTGTATCACTGGCATATTTCCACATTTCTGCAAAAACTTGGTCTTCTCCGCATGCCTTATAATTTTTCAACTCTCTGAGTGCTGTTTCCACCTCATGGATTGTTGGGGGATTTGCGAGTTCAGGCGGGGTTTTGATGGGCGTGTCTGTATTAATTGCGAAAAGTTCCTGGGGTTCTTCACAATTCAAAAATTTAATGAATGCTTTTGCCATGATTTCAGCATTTTCGTTGTCATTATGTGTCATTTTTCCATCCTCACTTTTCAGTATTAACGTGGGAGGGGCAAATTTTTGTACTTGTTTTCCAAAAATTTTGTAAAAGTCTCTGGAATTGGTTTTGTGGTAATTTTCTTCTATTGAGTTGATTAGATCTTTCTGTGATTGTCTCTTGGTTTGCCTGATTATTTTTGTGAACTTTTTCCTGATATTTTTGAGGTTGGTTGCACTTTCTTCTGTTTTGTGTGTTTGAAATGTTAACCATGCCTGATGTCTTTCTTCATGAATTTTGTCACATTCTGAGGTCCACCAGGCATGTCTTTTACGTGTGTTCAATGAGGCCAAATTTTCAGCTTGTTGCCTGAGAATTGGTACCAGTTCTTCTAAGTTATCTGTCAGTTTTATGTTTTGTGTGACTTCTCTATATTTATCATTTCTAAATTGGTGTGGATCAAAGTTCCTTTTTCGTTTATTGTGTTTTGGTTTCTTTTTTAGTGGTGTGAACTTAATTTTGATTTTGACTATGTAATGATCTGAACCTACATCTACTCCTCTTAATACTTTAACATTGTAGATTTCTCTGTGGAAGGTTTTGTCCATAAATACGTGATCCAGCTGCCATTCCCCTTTTCTCCAATCAGATGTTTCCAAGTTTTAAGTTTGTTGGGCCTCCTATTGAAGTATGTGGACTTTGAGATCAGTTTGTGTTCTCTGCAGAGTTCGACAAGTCTTTGACCATTCTTATTTGTATGTTTATGTGGAGCCCATTTCCCAATGATATCTCGGTATTTCTTTTCTCTTCTGAGTTGGGCATTGAAGTCCCCTAACAGGATCTTAACGTTGTTAATATTTATTTGGTTTACAGTTTGGTCAAGGAGATCCCAAAACTTTTCCACTTCCTTCCTAGTCTTTGTTAGAAAATACTTTTCATTAGTAGGGCCATGGGCATTTATGATGGTATAAATTTTGTTGGATGCCTTTAAACTCTAGGTGAGATGGCTTGAAAATCGATTATCGAATCTATTATTTTCACATTGACTATAAACCCAGTTCCAAATTGGGTTTCTCGTAAATTCTGTAGCCTTGAGATTCGAATGGTTCTTCTGTACTATTTCTCATCTCCTGTTGTCCTGCTACTAAAATTTTCTGTTTATCTAATTCGTCCGTCAAGTTCTTTAGTTTTCCTGCTTTAAGTAGAGATTGAATATTATGAGTTGCAATGTAGTCGATCTGATCTTGTTTGATCCTGTTCTTATGTGCTGGCATAGGAATGGGTGATTGCCAACGCTCCGACTCATTGACGCCTTCTAGGTGGCTACCCACCGAGTCCGATGTAGCCTTCTCCTGCTTTCTTGGACAGGACGGTGAAATTTTTTTCCTAAAAGACCTTTCCGTGGTTGACTTTCGAAGGTAGTTAACCTTGGGTGGAGCAAGCTCCGATTTACAACTACGGTTGTTAATCGCAGAGGGACAACCCTAGATGTTCAGGGTTCTGGGTTGGCATTTCCTCCTAACTCGAAGAGGTATGGTTTTCTCTTTAATTACAATAACCAATGTTTTATTATAAACCACCTATTCAATAAATGTTGTTACATTAAGAGTTTCACCATTAATATAAAGTTATAAGAGGGACATGTTTTGCTCCCTTATAAAGCATCATCAGCCAATCTACAATCTTAAAGGTTGGTTTATGTTTACAGCTAATGACTTAAAAACTATTTGTACATTTTACAATCTTTAAGACTTATTTTACTAATATCATAGAAGGCAGAATCATTGGTAGCGTGCCTTATTAACTAGAACTTAGTGGAAAAGTTGATAAAAATACATTCATTTAAAATTATGGTAGAATAAGTTTGCTCTCAAATATTTACAAACATTTCGTATGTCTAAAATCTTGAAGAATGACTTGTGATTCAATCTTAAGAACTTTCTTTTTTGCTTTACGTCGCACCGACACAGATATGTCTTATGGCAACGATGGGATAGGAAAGAGCTAGGAATGGGAAGGAAGTGGCCGTGGCCTTAATTAAAGTACAGCCCCGGCATTTGCCTGATGTGTAAATGGGAAACCATGGAAAACTATCTTCAGGGCTGCCGACAGTGGGATTCGAACCCACTATCTCCTGGATGCAAGTTCACAGCTGCGCGACTCTAACCGCACCGTCAACTCGCCTGGTCTCTTTAAGAACTTATGATTAGGTCATAGATGTTTAAAGTTTAAATATGAGATCAAGCTAAAAGTTTGTTATCCTTTGAGGATAAGAGTCTATGAAATTCTAAGATTTTGTCATCTTGTTGATTGTAACATGTGACAGGTTAAGCTTTAGTTTTTACGAAGTTTGAACTTTTGTTGTCATTTGACACCGGTGATTTTGATTATGTATTTGTTGACGTCAATGACCAAAGCTTTGAAGCAATGAATTAAAATGGAGCGTAGTTAAAAGGGACATGATTCGACGAACTATGTAGCTACAAGTTGTTAAAGAGGCTATCACTTGGCATGTCTGTAACAAGAAAAAAGATTCGTGTGAGTGTCCAATGTTGTGTTACTAGTTCAGTGAGCACTTAAGGAAACTTCACTTACCCCCTCCAATAACTGCTTGTCTGTCTAGTGTTGTCTAAAGTTGCGTAATAACTGCTTATCGTTCCGCGGCTGCTCCTTGTGTTGTATGAGTGAGATGGTAGGGTTTGGGGGGAGGGGATAGGGATGGGCGGAGAAGACAACACACTTGAATAGGAACAATCATTGTACTGAGTTTGACTGGGAAATGTGGAGAGTTAGTGGATATCATGGAGAGAAGGAAAATATCAATCCTAGGACTGACAAGGGAACACATACATGTGTTACATTCGGATTCGGTTGAAATTTGGTAGGAATATTCATGGGAGGCAGTAGAATGCTAAGGTGAAAACTGCATGTGCCCAGCGTAAGTTTAAACGCCAAAATTGAACAAATAAATAGTTGTAAAATTAGAAGTGCCACGGGAGTATCAGGGTGTGGCGGAGAGGTAGGGAGGAGCGAAGCAGCGGACGTGAACGAACCCGGCTGTAACGAGCTGTGCCAGCAGCCAGGCAGCGTATAGTTAGCGCGTTCCCCTTAATTTCCCGATCGGATGTGCAAAACGTAAATATGAAAACTGCACATCAAACAAGTATACAAAGGACGACGTTTGAACAACGATGCCTATAAGGTTTGAAAAATTCATGCCCAAGTTCTTGTTACTCGTTGTAATTCTAATTTTAATTTCTTCTAATTTTACAACTGTTTATTTGTTCAATTTTGGCATTTAAACTTGCGCTGGGCACATGCAGTTTTCACCTTAGCATTCTACTGCCTCCCATGAATATTCGTACCAAATTTCAACCAAATACGAGTGTAACACATGTATGTGTTCCGTCGTGAGTGAAACTAAATGAAAAGGTAAAGGGAAGAAAGAGTTGAGGAAAAACTATACCCTCTTCTGGAATGTTAAAAACAGAGATGAGAAATTAAGTAGGATTGATATTGTCTAAAAAGAGTTAGATGGTATTACAGAGATCCAGTACACCAATGAGAGGATAATAAAGGCGACGGTTCACTTTGGAAAAGAGAAGCTGACACTGGTGCAAGTGTATGCCCCTCAGACGGGTTGCAATCAAGATGAAAAGAACAAGTTTCTCGAAGATCTAGAAGAGATCATCAGTGAAGAGAGGGCAATCATCATTGGGGACCTCAACGCACAGCTCGGGACAGACAGGAATGGCTATGAGAAGGTGATGGGACCACATGGCTATGGGAGAAGGAATTGGGAAGGCGAACATCTCCTAGATTTCTGCATAAGAAACTGTTTGGTAGTAAAAAACAGTTGGTTCAACAAAAGAGTCAGTCATAAGATTACGCATTACAGCTGGGATGGAAAGAGCTAGTCGGTCATTGACTATGTCATTACAGATAAAGAAGTAGACTTGTGACTGCCGGGCTGAGTGGCTCAAACGGTTAAGGCGCTGGCCTTCTAACCCCAACTTAGCAGGTTCGATCCTGGCTCAGCCCAGTGGTATTTGAAGGTGCTCAAATACGACAGCCTCGTGTCGGTAGATTTACTGGCACGTAAAAACAACTCCTGCGGGACTAAATTCCGGCACCTTGGCATCTCCGAAGACCATAAAAGTAGTTAGTGGGACGTAAAGCAAATAACATTATTATTATTATTATTATTATTATTATTATTATTATTATTATTATTATTATTATTATTATTATTATTATTATTATTATTATTATTATTATTATTATTATTATTAGACTTGTGACTGATGTCAAGGTGATTCCAAGTGAGAACCTCAATAGTGACCACCGGTTATTAGTAGCAGATCCGAAGACATTAATGTACCAAAGATAACAACCAGAAAATTACCTAAGATTAAGGTGTGGGAACTACAACAGATTGGAAAAAGGACCGACTATCAGGACCGTATAAGAGGACGACTGCTTACGGAAGAAGTGGAGAGTGGTGAGGTAGAGTGGACAAGATTTAAAAACATCTTGATAAAAGAATCAATAGAGGTTTGCAGGAAGACAAGTGCGAGAGTAAGGAAAAAAGAGTCACCCTGGTAGAATGAAAGAGTAAAATCCTCAATAAAGGAAAGGAATATAGCACAAAAAGAATGAGACAGAGAGAAATCCAAGCCAGAACAGGTAAGGGACAAGGGGAAGATCAGAGACCTCCAGCAGGTTTACCAGGACAACAAATTGAGAGTTAAAAGAGTAGTAGAAGAAGCAAAGATAAAGTGCTGCGAGAAATTTACTCAAAAACTGAATAAGACAGCAGAGGCAATATGAAACTATTGTTCAGAGTGATCAAAAACAGAAGGAATTCAGTTGAAACCATCAAAGCAATTGAGGATCCTAATAGAAACCTGGCCAGGAAAGAAGAGGACATCAGAGAGGTTCTGAGGAATCATTTTGATAACCTATTGAACAGGACAGAAGCAGATCAGAGAATTAAAGAACCAGCTGTTGAAACCTGCACAGAGGTACCTCCCATTACACGGGCACAAACAGAAGCAGCCCTTAAAGAGATGCCACAAGGGAAATCCTCATGAATCAGTGAAGTCAGCACGGACATGATTAAAGCAGCAGGAGTCCAGGGTTTACAGTGGCTACACAGTGCTCAATACAATTTGGAAAGATGGCAAGATACCTACTGACTGGAGCAAGGGTGTCATTATCCCCCTGTTTAAGAAAGGAAATTGCCGAAAATGCTCCAACTACCGGGAATAACATTCCTTTCTCGTGGGCTTAAGATTCTTGAGAAAATCTAATCTTAGAGAGCAGATTAGATTGCGAGTCGTCTTAGAGCCACAGTCTGAAGAGGAACAGTATGGCTTCCGGCCTAACAGGTCTACAACAGACCTAATCATCAGTGTCCGTATGTTAATGGAAAATATTGGGGAAAAGGCAAAGATCTGTTTATTGTTCACCTTGACATTGAGAAGGCATATGACAGCATTGCAAGAGAAAAGATATGGGAATGCCTGAGAAAAAGGAATGTGCCAGAGGGACTGGTAAAGAAAGTTCAGATGCTGTATGAGAACTGTACCAGCTGTGTGCGATTGGGTGACAGACATTCATCATGGTTCAAGACCGAAAGTAGAGTCCACCAAGGCAGTGCACTATCCCCATTATTGTTTATCACCATTATGGATGACATAATAAAGAACATCAAGAAAACCTCTGGTGAACTAAACGTAGTGACCTGTGATGATTATGTTACGATCTGGGGAGAAACTGGAACAAGAACAGTCGGGACTCAATGAATGGAAGGTTAAGTTCCAGGAGTTCAGTCTCAAGATAAGCGAACTCAAACCAGTAGTGATGGCAGTAAACAGAGAGGGACGACCAGCGAACATCATGCTAGGAAACCATCCACTAAAAAGTGTGGAAAGCTTTACCTACCTTGGCAGTGTAATATCTCGAGATACACTAGCCACAAAGGAGGTGGCAAATAGAGTGCAGAAGAGCTCTCACTTTTACCAGCAAGTACAAACACTCCCCTGGGATCCCAAAGTACCTACAAAATCAAAGCTGGTGATGTTCAATCAGTACTTCATACCAATCTTAACCCATGGTATTGAAACCTGCACCCGCTCTAAGAAAGACTCTTCAAGTTTGCAGGCATTCGAGATGAAGTTCCTTTACGTCCACAATTCAAAAAAACAAACTGGACAAGTTGCGGAATGATGTGGTTAGGAAGGAAGCTGGGATTGTTACATCATTGTTAGATTGGATCAGCATGTCCAGAATGAGGTGGTTTGGGCATGGAATGAGGATGGAGCCAACAAGGACAGCATTCATTAACTTGGAGCGACATGTGGCAGGGAAACAGATGGTGGGAAGACCAAGAACCCACTGGATGGACATCGTAAAGATGGACATTTCAGATCAGGGAAGGACGTTGGAGGACGTCATTAACAACAGAACGTATCTCAATAAGACAGAATGGAAAAGGCTTGCCAACAGTACCCAGGAAACTGGAGCTGTAAAATGATGATGATGAACATACTGTGTGCAAGTTAGTCTATACACTCCAGAACCCGTATAACTGTTGTTGTTATAATTGATCTTATTATGATTATAAAATATATTTTGAGTTGTGTTCACAATCCCTCACTTGATTGCATAACTCTGCAAGGGATATTGTATTTTCAACATTTGTCTTTATGGTCCAGCTGATCGCCTTTAAAATTTAGTAGCAGTTCCAAATAATATCTGCCCATATAACTTTCACTTATGTCAGCTAAAGCTCCCTGTTTTGTAAAGATGTGTAAATACAACAGACTTTGGTCTTTCACTTTATAAGAGTGTTAGTTTGCTTGTGGGTCGAATGTTCCCTCAGACATTTGAACTTCGAGTACTGAAAGCCACATAAATTTTATTGTCTATAGAATGAAGAAGATCCATTTTAGTTTCAGACACATATGTTTTTAAGACTGGCTTCGAACGCTAGTGCTCTGCCATGTCCTGGGAGCCTTCTAGTGGCGAATGAACGTACCATTTGTACTTCTATTGTAACGTCTAAAATTAAAGAGTCATTGTTTAAGAAGCCTTTCTCGTGGACAGTCGAGATTTCTTCTGATGACGCAGAGCATAGTTCTCTGTGAAACGTAAAGAATTTCACCTTATTTTCTTATTTATTTATTTATTTATCGTGTCAGAAGTGCAAAGTAAACGAGACAAAAATTAAACAGGAAATTTTAAACATTGGTTGAACAAAAATTGGCCACGACAAGCGCATTTGGAGTTGCCCTCATTAGATCTTTAATGGTACAAGTGGCTGGAGAAGAAGGACACAGTAGAAGATGCTCGTTAGTCTGCTTAGTACCACACTTGCAGTAAACTGTCTCCACAAGAAGGCCCCATTTCTGTAGGTTGGTCTTGCATCTCGTGGTACTGGAGCGTAATTGATTGAGAGCCTTCCATGTTGTTCTCTTTTCAGAAAGTCCAGAAGGAAGTTATTCCTTTGGAACCATCCATTCTCTCAAATGTTAACATTTTTCCCGCCACATTGAGATTCTTGCTTGTTGTGGTGCTTCTTTAAGAGCTTCAGTGGTTGTCAAGAAGCTCTTTCTTGATTTCAGCCTAGGATGTGCTGGTTGACAGGCATACAAAGGATGGGCTTCCATAGTCTGCTTTTCTCATACCTAGCAGCAATCTCACGTCGGATTTCAGGTGGTGCTATACCAGCGAGACAGTGGAGTTTATCTATGGAAGTAGGTCTTAAACAACCTGTGATAATACGGCAGGTGTCATTTAGTGCTACATCTATGTTTCTGGTATGGCTGGACTTATGCCACACGGAGCTTGTTCTCACAGTGCAAGGGTGAGCTCCCCAGGTGGTGCCTTGAAGTTTCTGCACTATGTTGTTTCTGGCAGACACTTTTTGTTTCACGTTTAGGCAATGTTTCTTATACGCAAGCGTACGGTCCAGAGTCACTCCCAGATATATTGGAGTAGAACAGTGTTGAAGAGGGATTCCTTCCCAGGTGATTTTTAGGGTTTTAGCTGCTTTTTTGTTATTGAGATGAAATACACAGCTATGAGTTTTGGCAGGATTTGGCTTAAAGTCATTTTCACTGCAGTAGTTGGTAAATTCTTTCAGAGCTTTGGATAAAGTAGGTTCCACCTTTTCAAAACAGTTGGCCTGAGCAGTGACTGCACAATCATCAGCATAGATAAAACTCTGGGTACCTTCAGGTAGAGGCTGATCGTTAGTATAGATGTTGAATAACAGTGGTGCGAGCACACTGCCTTGCGGTAACCCATTCTTCTGTGTTCTCCATCTGCTTCTTTTTCCCTGAAATTCCACACGGCATAAGCCCAAAAGCCTATACAGTATCATGTCTATAAGTATGGGCCGTGAAAGCATCAATGGCAACAATAGTCAAACATGGGTGTTAATTTTATGTGAGATTTCATTCAGATTAAGGGTTGGGTTTTGTTTCTTGGGCAATATCAGTAAATAAGTTTTAATAAATATTGACTAATTTGCCTTTGTTACCATAGTAGAGAGTTTCCACATCTTCAATTTCAATTCGCATATATCCTGGCAATCTACAACCACTGGAACAGTAACCGACCCTGTGGACTCATTTGTCTCATTTCATAAACGGTCTTCTTCTACATCAGTTCTGCTTAAAACCCACCAGAAATCTGGCAACATTGGACCTCCTCTTCTCTACAGTAACTAGTATTAGTGTATCTGTTGACAAAAACATTCTTAGCGCTGACCATGACTCAATTGAAGCTACCCTCAGCCTACCTGCTTATCAACATAAAGACTTCCCACCCGCTGCGAGGCAAACAAAACACCTCAGGAAAATTTCAAAATCGCATCTTAAAAATGACCACAACCAGCACATCACTTCTATAACTGGAAACCATAAAAACAACTCTAAAAAATTCTGGACCCTCATTTCATCACGTAGAAAGTCACCCCAGATACCACTGAATACATAGTGATGATGTTCCAACTGAATTAAGGTCTCGAGAATTCAATGAGTACTTTCACTCCACCTTTACCCTTCCTGCACCTCCCACAGAACTACCACAGATCAATAGTGTTTGCAGTTACTCTCTGTCGCAAATATCAATGACCCCTAACGAAGTTCAAAATATTCTCAGTAGTCTTCCAACAAACCGCTCCACTGGGCCCAATGATATTAGCCCTATATTCCTCAAAAATACTTCTGCATCTCTCTGTGTACCGTTATCTACAATTTTAAACCTGTGTATGGCTACTGATACATTCCCCGACACCTATTTTCAAATTTGGCAACAAACATATCATCTCATCATACCTCCCAATATCTATCGTTCCAATACTTTCCTCTGTCCTTGAAAGAATAATCCACTGCCGACTCCTCTTTTTCACACAGCCGTACCTCTCTGAAGAACAACACGGATTCACTCCCAGAAAATCATGCCTCTCTAACCTCACTGTTCTCAATCACCACATCAATACAGCAATGGAAAATAAATCTCGGATGTAATCTATATAGATCTGGCCAAGGCATTCGACTCAGTGGATCATGCACTTCTTCTTCATAAGCTCGCCACCAGATTTAATATCCATGGCCCCGTCTTGTCATTGATAACAAGTTTCCTCTCCGGCAGAAAACAAAGAGTGGTACTCCCTGAATCTGCCTCATCATGGTTACCTGTGTTATCAGGTGTATCTCAGGGCAGTATCCTGGGACCCCTACTCTTTGTTCTCTATATCGACGACATACTTCTTTGCGCCCAAAATAGTCAGTGTTCTCTCCTCTTGTACGCTGATGACCTGAAAATCCAAAGAGAAGTGTCTACACCTGATGACTGTGATGAATTACAGACTGTTCTCAATTCGTGTGGCGACTGGTTTAAGAAATGGAATCTTTCTCCCAATGTTAAGAAGTGCAATACAATCTCCTTTTCATTGCTAAAGCAATGAATGAACACTGCATATACCATCCAGGGAAATACATTGCAATCGGCTTCTCAGGTAAGAGACCTAGGTGTTATAATAGATTGTAAACTAACCTTCTCTGCTCACATTCACTCTATAAAATCCCGTGCTATGCGTGCTCTAGGCATTCTTTATAGGTTTACTGAAATTAATTATATTAACGCCTTAAAATTATACTTTGTCTCGTATGTTCTCCCCATTATTGCCTTTGGTCCCCCTATTTGGTTCTCACCTGCTATCACAAACATATCTCAACTAAATAGTATTTTTAACTTTTTCACTTTCATTGTTAAGACTTGCAATCCTGTTTTTAAGAACAAAACTAAATCTGACATTATGAACTATCTGGGTATACTTGACCTGAGAAGCTGTTTACAGTTCTCTGATCTGTGTTACCTTCACAAAATAATCAATGGCTACACCAAATGTAATACTCTTCCGGCGTACTTCCCTATACACGTTCCTCCCCGCCCTACACGCAACCGGCACACTCATCATGTGTCCCATCTACACCTAACTTTACAACAACGCTCTATCTTCCACCGTCTCCCTACTCTTGGTAACTCACTACCCGAAATTGACATATTCATACCTTTCGCATCCTTCAACCAAAAATTAGAAGATTCCTCTAAGTCCTCCCCAGGTTTTCACTTTCTTCCGTCCCTCCAACCCTCGACCTTTCTTCTTCCTAATTTCAGTAACCGACACTTGCCAGTTACCGTTGTCATTGTTGTTACATTGTTACTGTTAAAATTGTTAATTTATTGTTGTTACTTAATATTGTTGTTTATACCTTTGTTATCTTTTATATGTATTTAAACTTATTATTATTATTATTATTATTATTAGTGTAAAATGGCCCTCCATAGGCTGTATCTAATAATTAATTAAATAAATAAATAGAAAAAGAATGTCCATAATCTGTCTACTTGAAACATGTTTGACTATTATTACTCCATCTAATGATGGAGATGTGTATGTACAGTGGAACCTTGATTCTCCGTTTTAGGAGGGACCCAAGGAAAAAACGTACAACACGGAAAAACGGAAAATCCGGGAACGAATGAACCATCAACAACTTGGCTAAACATCACAAAAATGGAATATGTATACTTATAATCTTACAAAGACCCCTAAATCAGACCAAACTACAGCCCCAATGGGCCTTATGCCTACCAAGCGACCGCCCTTGGTCCGAAGGCCTGCAGATTATGAGGTGACACACGGTCAGTGTGACGAATCCGCTCGGCTGTTATTGCGGGCTCTCTAGACTGGGGCCGCCATCTCACCATTCAATAGCTCCTTAATTAAAGGTAATCGTAAAATGAGTGAACCTGGAACGAGCCCTCATATCGAGATAAAAACGCCTGACCTAGCCGGTAATCGAACCCGGGCCCTCCGGGTGAGAGGCAGGTAAGTTAGACCACGGGGCCGTCTTCAAACATTAATTACCGGTACGGGACTTAAAAATCTCGAAACTTTACATTCTGTTTTACCGGGGAAACCTTGTCAGTTTTGCTCTGAAAACATCCTTCGGTTCAGCAACTTTGATCAGCCGGAGCCAAACTCTTCGAAAAATTTAATACCCATAATGGCAAGCCAAACAACAATCGACTTGAGTAGTTTTTAATTCTTTAATCTAATAAAATAAACAACATTAGATACAAAAGTGCCCAACATGATGGCAAAATCCTCTTTTATCTTCCATTGTAATTTGGTCACCGGTATACTGTTAGTATTACAAGTGATGAAAATCATTTTTCGTCCGTATTGAAAGTTTCATAAACTGTATATAGGATAATATCTTTTGTTTATTTCCACCTATTCAATACATTACAAGAAGTTGGCATTTATTTTAAAACGTTATTCAGATGAGACATGTTTCGCCTCTCACTGTGAGGCATCTTCAGTCATTATCAAAAACCTTATTATTTTACCAGGCATCTGGTTAAAGATATTCAAAAATGTGTTTGATGATTATAAGAGAGGTAAGATTTACGTTAGTTATAAACATGTTCATGAAGTAACTAAAAATCCAATATATTGATAAAAACATATGTAGTTCTTTGTTGAATAGGACTTGTTTGATTCTACTATAGTAAGAGAAGGTGGCTTGAAGCCGTAGTCGTTAATAGATGTCTAATACATAGTGGAAGGCATAAAATATCAGTTCTATGAGAATATACATAACATTCAAATGATACTAAAAACTAGTGGATTCAAAGGTAGTACATATAAAATGTTCAATGAAATAACTATTGATCTAATAAAATGATAAACACATATGTAGTTCTTTGTTAATTAGGACGTCGTAAGATTGTACGGCTTAAAGCCGTAGTCATTAATAGATGTCTAATACATAGTGGAAGGCATATGAAATCAGTTCAATGAGAATATATAATACAAAACAATTGATACATAAAAACTGGTAGATTCATAAGAGGGTACATTTAAAAATGAAGGCGTCATGTGACTATAAAAGACAGTTGATGGCTTAAAGCCGTAGTCAAGGTTTGAAATGTAGGTCAAATAACTGCTAAATATATGGTAAAAAGATATAAGTCAAAATATACAGCTTAGTATAAAAAATATGAAGGAAAAACATTCCAATTGCTTGACAAAAGTTACTTGACGTTGGCATGCGTATGTCCGTGATATTTATTGGTCAACATTTCATAGGTTATTTTAGATTTATTCGGCAAGATTGCGTTGACGAGAAGTTCACCAGATGTTTATAGTTGGCCTAATTTGTAAAAAGAAAGTTGCAGAGATGATGATGGGTAGAAATTCTCAACGTTGGTATGGTTTTTTTGACGTGAAGGTTGGAGAGCTGTTATGTTCTTCTTCGATGACAAAATATTTTATAAAACGTTTATTGAAAATAATTTATACTATTGGAGAGTATTATGGAAGTTTGATGAAGCTGTTGAATTATTGTTGTTATAGAATGGTTCTATGGCGTTGTAGGCCCATTTAACAAGCTGTGTGAGGCGCTATTAGGATACTAATGGTCACTAGCTCCTTAATTAAAGGTAATCGTAAAATGAGTGAACCTGGAACGAGCCCTCATATCGAGATAAAAACGCCTGACCTAGCCGGTAATCGAACCCGGGCCCTCCGGGTGAGAGTATCCTAATAGCGCCTCACACAGCTTGTTAAATGGGCCTACAACGCCATAGAACCATTCTATAACAACAATAATTCAACAGCTTCATCAAACTTCCATAATACTCTCCAATAGTATAAATTATTTACAATCAACGTTTTATAAAATATTTTGTCATCGAAGAAGAACACAACAGCTCTCCAACCTTCACGTCAAAAAAACCATACCAACGTTGAGAATTTCCACCCATCATCATCTCTGCAACTTTCTTTTTACAAATTAGGCCAACTATAAACATCTGGTGAACTTCTCGTCAATGCAATCTTGCCGAATAAATCTAAAATAACCTATGAAATGTTGACCAATAAATATCACGGACATACGCATGCCAACGTCAAGTAACTTTTGTCAAGCAATTGGAATGTTTTTCCTTCATATTTTTTATACTAAGCTGTATATTTTGACTTATATCTTTTTACCATATATTTAGCAGTTATTTGACCTACATTTCAAACCTTGACTACGGCTTTAAGCCATCAACTGTCTTTTATAGTCACATGACGCCTTCATTTTTAAATGTACCCTCTTATGAATCTACCAGTTTTTATGTATCAATTGTTTTGTATTATATATTCTCATTGAACTGATTTCATATGCCTTCCACTATGTATTAGACATCTATTAATGACTACGGCTTTAAGCCGTACAATCTTACGACGTCCTAATTAACAAAGAACTACATATGTGTTTATCATTTTATTAGATCAATAGTTATTTCATTGAACATTTTATATGTACTACCTTTGAATCCACTAGTTTTTAGTATCATTTGAATGTTATGTATATTCTCATAGAACTGATATTTTATGCCTTCCACTATGTATTAGACATCTATTAACGACTACGGCTTCAAGCCACCTTCTCTTACTATAGTAGAATCAAACAAGTCCTATTCAACAAAGAACTACATATGTTTTTATCAATATATTGGATTTTTAGTTACTTCATGAACATGTTTATAACTAACGTAAATCTTACCTCTCTTATAATCATCAAACACATTTTTGAATATCTTTAACCAGATGCCTGGTAAAATAATAAGGTTTTTGATAATGACTGAAGATGCCTCACAGTGAGAGGCGAAACATGTCTCATCTGAATAATGTTTTAAAATAAATGCCAACTTCTTGTAATGTATTGAATAGGTGGAAATAAACAAAAGATATTATCCTATATACAGTTTATACTGTTAGTAGTCGGTTTATGGAAATCTTGTACCGCGTAAATTAGGCCTACAACGGCTTTTCAAGGTTATGTTGAACTGGAGAATATGGTTTCGAATTGTTTCTATTGTAAGTATCGATCTTCAAGTTCTCGAATGCATTAAATTCAGTTTCTGCCTGTCACTAATCACAATCAAATTGGAAAGAGAGAAAAATATCATAACACTTCGAAATTATGATTATTTGTGACCTTGAACTCAGCTGGAAAGCGCGCTTGCTGTACAAGTCGGAACGAGTGCGAAATGATACAAAGCTTTAAATGTAACATGCGCAAATAAAACGACTGCGGTTTTTACAATATTTTAACACAAAAACGTGAAATTCCCAGTCTTATATTAGGACAAAAACAGTCATAGGCAATCCCAAAACCTCCCATGGTTTTATGTATGTAAGGTGCAACATCTGTTCTGGTCTCAATAACATAATCGTGTACGATAATATTAAAATACTACTGTGAATTTGTGTTACTTAAGCTTCCATTAACCAAGAAAGACCCAGATTGATCAAAAATATTATTTTTCAGCTTAAGATAGGCTGATAGAATTAGAGGAGGTGGTAGAGGAAGTATGTGCAACTTCGGAAATAGAAGTAATAACAACAGCAAGCCAACAAGTTTACCAACATAGACATACAGACTTTCTTTCAGGATTAATGAGGGTTTTGCCCTCAAGAGGTCACTTATATATCGATGGCAGTGCCATCTAAACATTGAAGAAAAAAATCATTACACTATCTCAAAATTTCAGAGTCTTTAGCAGAAATGGACATAGTCAAGAACAGCTCGTGGAATACTCAAAGACACTGTACCCCCAGTACACCTTTTATTCATCTTTTTGTCCAAAAAGACTTCAGAAACACTTGAACTGATGTTTTGTTTAATCCACTAAAAAGTTAATGTGCATAGTATAAATCGAACAAATTGAAACATTACCTCTTAACAAATTACAGTAGAAGTATGTTTTTTAAGCTATCTTTTTATATGTGTAACTATTGAATGTTTTCGTCATGTTCTTGTATGTTAATACTAACTTGATGTTGCATTTCTACAGGTCACATCCTTATGCTGGCTGAGAATTCGTCAAAAATACAACACTGACAGCAGCTGTACTACTAGTGCTCTGGTTGGCTTCTCTTTCCAGTGCCACATGTAATATCCGTTCCATATTACTAAGTCAGCAAAGGGAAAAGTAGAATGTCTGTACAGTTCGTCTTAATACTTAAGGACTGGGGAAATGAAAATGCTTGACTGGGAATATTCAGGAGCATTGTTAACAAGACCATCTATTAGTCATGTTTAATAGTTGATACTTGCGTGCATTGTACAGAATATAGCAACACATGTTCACATGACCACTCAGACTGTATGAATTATATTGTTGAATTCTATAGTTTATCAATCCACAGAAATTTCTGTAAAGGGTCAGAACTTAGAAACTGTAAATGGAATGTTAAAGAGAGCCAAGTTATTTTGTTAGGCTTGAATGAAATCAGGAATGAATGTTGCAGAACAGTTCATTTTTATAAATTTTATTATTCATTACTGGTTAGTGAATAAAATTAATATATAAACATGATTTTGTATATAAGGTGGTTGTTACATGTTGCATCAACTCTAACAGTGGCTTGAATATTCCCTAGTTCAACAAGTATAATAAAACTAATATGGGGAGCAAGGAACAGCAGCAGACCAAGAAATAAGTGAATGTTCACAACGATCTCTTATATATATAGTTGAACATTGGTAAGGAATTTCCTAGCCCTCTTCTGTAGGGTTTCTCTGTACTGATCATTTTCATGGAAGAACATTTTTTGAGATGAATTTTGCTACTACAATGGTGATGAGTGGTGTCAGTAGTATACAGGTATGACAGGTTGGGGCAGGCATGGAACTGACCATTCAAAACGTCCTCATTTCTTTATGCGCTTGTGAAGATGGCAGCTACAATTTATCATCCAAGGGGAGTCCCTACAAGGAAAGGTGTACAATATTGGTCTGCCCCATCCTTCCCTGCCAGGGCCGTCCGTTAACAGAAAACTCTTTTCTCGCTGGACAACGGGTTAGTCATTAAATGCGGCCATTTAACTTATAAAGCAATGCAGTATTCAGAATACCAGAAAAGAAATCCCTTTTTTTTTTTTCCTTCATACATTCGTATAATGTAGCATTCTTCTTTTTTTTTTTAAATTGAATATTATGTAATGTTCCCCAGTTCCTTTACTCATTTGTTTTTTAAATTGATTATTGAACTGTTACAAAACTAAACAAAGACCTTCTTGCCAGTTGTATGAATGCTTGTGATGAAGTACACGAGTGTAATTATGTATGTGTGAGCGAATGAGTGTATTGTTCTCCTTTTACAAGGCTATAGAAGAAAATAAATGGATATTAAAAATGTATTACTCCCACAAATATGGAAAACAAATAAGGAACAAATGATTCAAATCTGTGTTCTCTTTGGGGAGGGGCACAGGGCAGTTATGTTTCCATACTGATGATACCTTTATTACATTGTTATACAAAATGAAAATATACTTAAGAGTTTAATGAGAAAGGTCTTTTTAAAAATTAAGATTTTGGATGTATAAGTGATAAAAGGAAAGTCCCTTTTTTTTTTTAAATTGGAAAGGGCATTTTTTTAAATTGTATGTATGTGTGAATATGCAATTTCTGTGATTTATTTTCTGTTCATAAGGAATTCAATAAAATGTAAGTTCACAATGAAATTTTATTTTACAAAATAGTTTGGTTCATAGATAATCACACCAGTAACAGTAGTAGTGTAAAGCAGCAAGTCTGAAGCTGTAGATGAAACTTCTGTTACTGTTGCAGTAATCCAAACTTTACATTATGATAGGGAGGAAGTGATAGAATATAATGTGTTACTTTCCCTGCAACCCTCATTCTTGAAGCTGGACTTCTGTGCACATGTATATTTGCTTAGAGACCAAAGATGTGTATAACTATTTTTAGCTTCTCTTCTTGCATGTTCTGTTGAACTTTCAGTTCCATTTGTTCAGACTCTTCATTTCACTTTTATGTACTATCATTCCCCAGTTTCTTCTTATTCAGTTTGTGAAAGTTGCATATTGCTTGCTCAACTGTCAAACGTCAAAATCTGTATTAAATTCTCATGGCCCTTGTGACTTGTACATGAACTTATATACACATGCGTATACAACACTTCATTCATTCATTTATTTATTTATTTTCCTTTCTCTGCATTTTCTCTTACAGAGACAAATATGCAAATATTCACTTTGCCTAAGTTCCTGTGGTACTCTATATGCAACCATCAAAAACTGAATATTTCTCACATTTGGGAAATAGGTTTCAAATTCATATCATGTGTTCAGAAGTTGTGCTGCCCCAGATGGCTTTTCTAAGGTATGTTGTTAACTGTGTTTAATGTAGTACAAGAAAGTGATGAAAAGGAGAAAAAGGGTACTGTTTTTGTTGTTGTTTATATTAATTCCTGTACTTCAGATCTTGTTATAACTATTTTGAAAGTAAATTAAATTATGATCTAAAGAAGTCAGTTTACTATTTATTTAGATCCCCCTATTTAATGAGTTGGAATGAAACGACAAACATCCATGTTTATATTTGCCATTTGTATTCTTAGAATTAATGTATTCATTGTGGTTCCAGAAGTTTTAAATATAGGGTGGTGCAAAAGTTACTTTCCCCTAACATATTATGCAACATTAAGACAAAGATTATTGTGTCTGTGCCTTGCTCTACACATTTCATTAATAACTGTGAGGTTCTTCAGTCATTCAGAACTAATTCAGCATAAATAAATTCAACGCCCCATGCTGCCGGCTGCACAGTAGTGTGTGATTGGGGAAGAGATGTCCGTGTGCATACCGCCATGTTCAGGGCACTCCTGAGCTCATCGATGAGATCGTACTACGGAATTACACCTTAATACATGCATGAAAACACCTGTCGTTATTATTATTATTATTATTAGTATTATTATTTCTGTGGCACAGGATAATACGGTAAGAACGAATGTTAATTAGGTACATAGAAAATATTTTTATAAGGGACAGCAATAGGAAACAGAAGATCGTCAGTTTTCAAACCAAAAACACTGTATGGCAGAAGTTGTATACAGGGAAGTAGTCCGAGGACTGAAGTGGTAAAAGTGGGACGTATAGTGTGAAAGTCTGTGTGTTCTTTCACATTTTCGGTAAATGTCCGACAGTGTCTCATTATGATACAAATTCTTATAATTTTGTTAAATACCACCTATTCAATACAATAAAAACATAATGAAAACTTACATATTTATTAAGTTGTTGAAATGGTACATGTTTCGCTCCTTTTTCGTGAGCATCGTCAGCCAATTATCATTTACTTAAGGTTATATAAGACCATGAATCTATTGTATTGCATTAAATTATGCTTGTAAACCTAATTGACAAATCTTATAATATTTTACAAGTCATATAACAATAAAATTATGCCTTTAAGTTAAAACATATTTGTCTAAAATCTATCTAAGTCTAACATTTTATTGACGAAACTCATCTGGTGAACATCCTTTAAAATTATTTTTTAAAAACCTTTTGAGATATGGCTAATTGTATTGATTCAGTGTTGCTTGACTTGTATGATTGTTGTTGAAACTTCGTTAACTATATTGTAACGAGTTGGCGGGGTAGTAGGATCAGTTAACACTAGACTGGTAGCTTCAATACTAAGATTTATTAGCGACGCACTAAACTACACAAGACTACACACAACTTTTGCTCTCTCTCCCTTAGTTTCTCACTTGTTCTCACACTACACAGTTTTGCACTCACACACAGCTCCCACATCGCACGGCTACACATTCTCTCCTTCGCCGACAGCCCGCACTATAGCACACTAGTCCGACAATCATGGCAGTTCACACACTTCACTGCACTAGCAGTTGCTCATGACTTAACCACACCAACTTCTAACTCAGTCTAACTCTCACTAACTGCAGGCGGGTCGTTCCTCTCTTATATACCTGCGCTGGCCCTTCTAGAATAGTCTGGATGCTCGATGGATCCAGGAACATCGCGAGTGGAAGACTCCAGATTAATCGTGGACCGCAGGCGGAAGCGTAAGAGGTGGGCCTATACGGTGCCGGGCCGGGCCCATAGCCAGTTGGCATGGCGGACGCTATAACCGTTACAATATTAACAATTTTCTACAGTTGATAATTGCCTATGTTGTGAACATTTAACTTGTTCTCGATATTGCTGGAGTAACATTTGTACAAAATGTATTGGTATTAATTTTATGTTGTCAATACGAGAATATTGTTCATGAACAAACTTGTTGGTAGAATTTGAATTGTTCTCATATGTTCCAAATTGGGCTTGTTGGTATATTTTTCTTCCTGCTGCGTAATTGTCTAGTGTTACTCCTAGCCTCTTGAGAACTACTTGTTGTTCTGTTTGCACTCCTGGTATTATACAAGTAGATCTTCAATACGGACAAAAAATGAAATTTATAACCTGCAATGTCTCATTAAGCAAATTATCACAAAATAATTTATCATCATCACTTATTCAATACAAGCCACGTGCTGTGTGGATGAAATCTACATAATACTATATACACTTTTCAGGGAAATGTTTCACCCCTTGTTAAGGGCATCATCAGCCTGTAGGTTACCTTAAGATTAAATGTCTGAAACATTATCTGTTCATACATAGATTACAATGAAAAATAGGTTACACATTAAAAACATCTGAAAGTTAACACGCTACAGTTAAAAAAATGCCACATTACACACTATGAGTATCGAGAATTGATAGTATCTGTACTCGTAAAATTGAAAATGAAAACTAAAAAAATTAAAATTAAAAATTTGCAGATCATTGGGATAGTAACCGTCTTGAGTAAAGAGTGTAATCTTCTTTGGGTACATTAATCCCATAAGTTCTGTACCTGAACATGATAAAAACTGTACCGGGAGATATACTTCAACCCCGCACATTTAAAAGAACCACCTTAAGAAACACTATCTATCGAACAACTCTTGAAACAGCTAATGCATAAAGTTGGGACATTAATCAGAAGATGACTTTACTGAATAACTGAGTAATATTTGATTTTAAAGTTTTCTAAACTGACTGGATTTATTTTTTCGTTTTGGTGTACATGAAGAAGTTTGACCTTTTTTCCATAGATGTCTCTCTAAAACCTGAGATCATGCACTCTGGTGCAAGGTGGAATAATTAATGATTTGAAGAAGTTTTGTGTTCATTGGTTTTTGCAACTAAATTGACTTTCATTTATTTTGGTACTTCGAGGTTTGCAACACTTCCTTCTCTTCTTGCCAGCTTTTGAGCCTGGCGAATCACAAAATTTCTCTAATTATTTTTCAGCCAATTATAGGCTTCTTGTACCTTTTGTTCTGCCAATGAAAATGAGAAGGTGTGTCCTGATTTAGTCCAGAGCCTTCTCGAACCCTCCCCTCGGGTATAAAAGCTGCAGCTTTCTCAAGCTACCATGTCTTATAGATCTTCGAGTTACTTAGAGTGTGTGTTAAGCCAGGAGGCGGGGTGCCTCATTCTTTGGCAAGCAGAACATCAGCCCAGGTAATGGCCACCAGTTTTATATCTTTATAGCTATCTCCACAGACTTACCCAAGGGGAAGGTTCTATTTTCTAACTATGTAACCATCCATTTCCTAAGAATGTAAACTACTACTTCTCATGTAAAATTTCATAAAGACTTGAACTGTAAATCGGGGATAGAGAGTACGTTCCCCTATCGAGTTCCCCTTCAATTTATCTTGAGGTGACTATGATTTTGTAACTGTTTCTCTTTCTGTAAAGCATTAATTAATCCTTCTTTACAGTCACCTCAGTAGCTTGGGATTAGCCTCTGTATCATCGGGCCGCGAGCCCAAGTAGGGTTTTATTCTTGGTTTTCTAGGAGCACAAGTGAACGCCTTCGTACATTTTGAGTTTGGGCCAGTAATGTTAACGTGTTCTTCTTTTTCACGAAGGCCAAGTAGTATGGGTACTAGATACCCCTGTATTAACTAAACTGTAAGTGGTAGGTTGTGGCTAGAGAGGCCAGAGATTATAAGATTTTTGTAAAGTTGCCTTGTGTAGGCTGTAAGAAATTGGGAGCCAGTCTCTTTTGTTGAATTCGGAGAGCATGTAAACTCTTTTCTGATTTTAGTGTAATATTGAGTGGTGCCTTTGGAAGGCTGTAAATTGTATCAGTTGGAGCAAGGTGCTCTGGAATTTTGTGTCTAATTAAACTCTACTTTGGCTACATTGTAAACTTGTAAATATGGGGCTTGAAGCCCAAAACCGTTAAAATTCCCCATTCTGGGATTTTCTATTCTGGTATCAAAATTGTCATTGTACCTGATACTTTGGTTTCTCTTCACTAAGTGAAGAATGTTGTTAAGCTTGAGATCTGAAAAGAAATATAACATTTAGTTAAAGTTTTAAATTTTTGATATCGTAGTTAGACCCATTCAAGCCCACACCTTCTTTCATCTCTCTGCGTTCCACAGATACTTCGGAACAAGTGGTAGCAGAGCGTGCTTGAATGGGTCTAGATTAAGCCCTTTTTGACGGCTAAACGTAGGATCTGCTCCGAACTCTAAGGATTTTCTCGGTTGCTGTGAATTTTCCAAATTATTAACTTTTTCTGTCAACATGTCTGGTCCTCGCGAAGTCCTCGCTCCCGGTTACTTGCGCAAGGAAGAATTAATTTATGAGCTCCTCATTAGAAAGGTCCAATCTGGAGGCACAGTTGTGGCAGATATTGCCAAATTTAAGGAGTCATTAGAACTGCCTATTTGTATCCCAGTTTTTGGGGGAAAAGAAATTGATGAGGCTCTATCCACTACCACAGACAATACCAGCGAGCTAGCATCTGTAGTTAGTTTTTTTTAAGCGAGTGATCCATCTGCTAACCAACTTAAGAGAGTACAGGCTAGACTGTTCCATTTTTACAATAGGGCTAGGGACCTATTGTCTCTAAAGTTAAAGGATGATCATGCTAAGAAGGCTAGCAATTTGGTTGAACATCTCTCAGACATGTCCAATAGAGTTAGTCACTTGTTGTCTGGGCTGCTACTCCCGAAACCGACCAAGTCCCTTTGATAAACTTGGCTACTGAGGAAGATCCTAGGAAATCTGTGGCAACTCAAAAAACATCTGCGCTACTGGAAACTGAGTCCAGTCATCCTAGGCAAATTCCACCTTTCTTTTTGAATAATGCTGTGTTTGAAACTTCATAACCTCCTACGCCATCACCGATTATGTCACCCGGTTTCAGTAATTTGCCTCATCCATTGGCGATGTTGCTTAAGGGAATTTCAAAATTTTCAGTAAACTCAACTAATGAAGCCATTTCCTTCCTAAGTTTCTTCAATTCCAAGAGCATGCGTTAGTGTTTTCCCTTTCTCATTCTCAAATACTTCAAATTATGTATCCTTATTCTGTAGGCGTCTTATTGGACAAAATAGTAAAAGCCATAGCTGACCGATCATCTATAGGAGACTTTCAAGCCCGCCTACTGGCTAACTTTATTCTGGCTAGAGCAATGTCATCCTTAATACAAAAGTTCTACTTTAGAGTACAGCGGTTGGATGAAAATCTTGCAGATTTTATCCAAGATATTAAAGTTTACGCCAGGGTGTTCACTCTTCATTTCTATGAAGACCAAATAGTGCAAACTATTGTGGAAGGCATCTCTCCGCCCTATAAGTCTTATCTATGTTTTGCATCCTGACCTCAAACCTTTTGAGAATTAGAAGCAATGGCAGTGTCAGCCGGAGTTGCTAAGGAGCCCCCTCTGTCTTCTAACAGTTCTCGGCCTCTACCTCGCCGAACTTTCACTACCTGCAAATATTATGCTTGTGGTTCAACTGAACACCTTTGCAATAAATGCCCATTGATAAAACTGAGTGGGACTAAGAACGGAGCAGGTTCATCTCAAAGTTGCTTTAAATGCGGCTCTTTTACTCATCTCGCCAAGAATTGCACTAATATCAATAGCACACCCTCCTGCTCAACTTCGGGTGCTACCTCCGCTTACCCTGATAATAGGAAATGACTAGTGTCATCAGCTGAGTCAGCATGTTCACCTTCCCAAGGCTCAGCCCCTGTTAAACCCAGTAAAAGTTCTGGTAAGGATGAAGTTTCTTCTAATTTATTGTTTGAAGGCCTCAGAGAATGCCTCAGAATTGCGGCAGAGACCACTGCACTTGTGCCATTCCTTAGAATTGAAGTTAATAACGAACCTGTCACTGCTCTATTAGATTCAGTGAGTGAGAGTTCCATTATTTTGGAAGAATGGTATTTTAAATTAAAAACTGCTTGTAAGTTTCCAGACTATAGTCCCTCTTCTGTTAAATGTTTTTCAGCTAACTCCTCTCCATTAGAAATTTTAGGTTTCATTTGGGGTAAAGTTCGTATTTGAAAATTTACCTGGAAAGTGAAATTGTTGGTCGCTAAGCAATTGTCTTGCCCTGTAATATTGGGGGGGGGGGGGGGGGCGATTTCATGTATTCTACTGGTCTGGTGCTCGACATTCAGAGTAAGTCGTGCACCTTCAAATTTGCTAGTAATTGTCATATTCCCCTTTTAAAATGTAATTCTATGTCATGTTCATTGGTTTCTCCTACCCAGGGTGAGATGATGTTAGATCTTAGACATCTACCTGAGGAGCAGGCTGAAAGTATTCGAAAGTTGTGTCAGTCCTTTCCTGATGTATTTTCTGAACTCTTGGCATTACTGACCTTATCGAATATAAGATCGAGTTAACAGATTCTATCCCGGTTAGGTTTCCGCCTTATAGACTGTCCTCTCCTAAAATGAAGGGTCTTAAGGAAATCGTCAAGCAGATGTTAAAGGATGGCATCATTCGACCTTCTAAGTCGCCCATTTTTCTTGTACCGAAACCTCAAGGTAGCTTCAGACCTGTGATTGATTGCATGGCTTTAAACTATACGGTGGTGTTACAATGTGTTCCCCTTCCTGATCTTCACTCTTGTTTTTCATGATTTCGAAAGGCAAGTTCTTTACCATCCTTGATCTTAATCAGTCCTATAACCAGATCCCTCTAGCAGAAGAATCGAAACATCTAACGGTTTTTGCCACAGACTGGAACCTGTACGAGTACAACTGCGTGCCTTTCGGACTCCCCACGGGGGCAGCTGTTCTTACTAGACTGCTAGATAGGGTCTTCTCGGACATCAAATTTGAATATCTGTATCACTACATCAATGATGTGTTTTCTGAGACCTTTGAAGAACACCTAGATCATCTAAAGGAAGTACTCAATTGCCTTCGTAAGGCTGGGTTGACTGTGAAATTATCTAAGGTAGCTTTTGCTAAACCTTCCATGTCATTCTTAGGGCATATTGTGTCGCCCAATGGTGTTTCCATTGATCATTCCAGAACACAGGCTATCCATGATTTCAAACCTCCTAAGGACATCAAAGACATTGCCAGGTTCATAGGCATGGTGAATTTCTTCAGGAAATTTATTCCTAACTTCACTAACAGAGTGGCGCCCCTGAACTTATTGCGGAGGAAAGGCATCAAATTTGAATGGGGACCATCTCCGCAAGTAGCTTTTAAAGATCTGAAATTAACTCTCTGTAACACCCCAGTATTAGCCATGCCAGATTTCTCTAAGAAATTCATTTTCCAAACAGACGCCTTGTCATCGGCTGTTGCCGCTGTCCTTCTTCAGGAAACGAAACTTGTACGGCAATCCATCGCCTATGCTTCTAGGACCTTATCGGCTCAAGAAGCCAAATATTCAATCTATGAACTTGAGGGTTTGGCAGTTTTGTTTGCACCGAGAAGTTCCGCCTTTATCTGGAACATGTCAAATTTGACTTAGAAACGGATAACCAACGGATAAGTTGGGTGTTAGTTAAGCCTCGTCATATTGGACGTATCGCCTTCTGGGCCATCAGGATTTCAGCTTTCCAATTTGATTTGAGGCATATTAGAGGATTAGAAAATTTTGTTGCAGATGGATTAAGCCGCATGTTTTCACATGGAGTGGAGACCACTGAACAGGAAGATAGTTCTTCTCTTCCCACGCCCATACATTCGAGTATTAATGCTATCCTGACTGATGCCCCTATGTTCTTTCGGGATATTGAGAAATATCAACGTGAAGATCCAGTGCTGGCTCCTATAATGGAAACCCTTTCTTCTGGGGAACATGTCGGCCCCTATGTGTCAAGGAACAGAGTTTTGTGTTGCCCTTCAAGGCACAATCAAAAGATGAAAGTGGTGGTTCCAGCTGTGCTTGTGCCTATAATCTTCAAATACTACCATGAGACCCCATTAGGGGGGCATGTAGGCACCTTCAAAACTCGGGAAAAATCTGAGAGATGTTCATTTGGAAAGGTATGAACGGTGAAATTAGAGAAATGTTGAAAGCTTGTAAATCTTGCTTGCTTAGTATGCCCACCTTATCCACGAAGCTTGTCATCACATCAAGCGTCTCGCCCCATGGAACGTCTATATATAGACTACGTCGGGCCTTTCTCACAATCCAAGGGGAATTGAAATAAATTTATTTTGGTGTGTGTAGACGGTTTCACGAGATTTTCTTGGTTATTTCCGACTAAGCTGGCTACCGCTCAGTCTACCATTTCTTGTTTGAATACTACATTTGCCTCTTTTGGTCCTTGTCAATACATAATTTCTGATTATGCTAAGGTATTCATTCCGCAAATTCTGTTTTGACCTGTCTATCTCACACGTAACAATTTTTGTTTATTACCCTCAACCGTCTCTGGCTGAGCGGGTCAACCGTAACATCCGATCTGCCTTAATTGCATTTCATCACGATGATCATTCCAGATGGGATACTTCCCTTCATTGGTTAGCTTTTGCTCTAAATTCGGCTGTTCATGAGTCCCACAAGTTCACTCCTGCATCTCTCATGTTTAAGTTTATTCCTAATACGCCGCTGTCTAATCTTTGGTCACTTAACACGCTGACGACGGTGTATTGTTATCCGAGTTTATTCATTAGGAATGAAGTGAAAAATCAGAGATACTTGAACTCTAATGGATATGTTACATACTATTACACATCTTAAGTACAGCCTATAGGCGTTTGTGTGCACTCTGTGCTGAGACCGCCCGGCGGGTCTCATCGTCCACAAGCAACGCACGGGGATCGCGCGCACTCTGTGACCCGCTGGCGACCTCACTGAAATTGGCGGTTTTTATGCAGCATTGTTTGTTTTGATCTAACGTAGTGTTGTGAAGCAACATGTTAAGTGTGTATGCAGTTCTGCTGATGTAATTCTTACAATGACTCAGTAAGTGAGCTGAATTTCTTACTTTTTTACGTTTCAAATGAATCAAAGATATGTATTAGTTATATTTTGAGACATATCGTACATTATATCACTGCTTGGGGGTATCTAGTGAACAATATTGTTTTTTTTTCCAGAATAAATGGCATGGATGTGGAAAATATTTCTAAATTAATTTCAGAGGACGATGAGGAAGACAAAATTGAAATTAACTCTTGCAAATCACGCACGTGCATTCCAGATCCCCTTCCGTCAACTTCTCATGAGACTCCAAACCGACTGCGAGAAACTCGTTCATCAGCCGCAATTCTTTCCGTAAGCAATGATGATGCAGAAGATGCAAATGACAGTGGTTCATCATATGTGGCTTCATCTGAAAGTACTTCAGATGATTCATACGTCGACGGCTCGGAGGAAGAAGATCGTCCTCGTCCACGTAAAATACAAAAGAGGGACAACCTTCAGCGTCAAGTTAATGGGGATCAGCTGCAACAACGAACACAACACGCAGGGCAGATATCTGCAAACCTGGCCTTCAAACACCAGTGATTCAGGTAGGACAGAAAATAAACCTTTCATGGTTCGATGTCGCTGGACAACATCTTAAACAGTTCCAACGTCCACTCACAGAGAAAATTCAGAATTTATGTGACAGGGATACACCAATAGAGATACTCGAAGGTATAATTAGTAATGACATTATTAACTTGATACTGGTGGAAACAAACCGCAATGGAAAAAACACAAAACAAAATAAATGAACAGATGTAACTGAGCCCGAGTTGTGGAACTTCTTCGCACTCATTATTTATATGGGGCTAGTAAGGTACCCTAAAATATCAGACTACTGGTCAAAGCATTTTTTATAGGATATTTTGAGATTTCTTCATTTTGCAGACAATGCCACACTAGATAAGTCAGACAAGCTCGGTAAAATTAAACCTTTGCTTGACCTTCTGTGTGTAATTTCAAAACTTGCAAAGTTCCTGGGGAAGCTGTAATAATTGTTGAAACAATGGTGCCTTTTTGAGATAGTTTGTCTTTTAGACAATATATCCCTGGTAAAGCTTCAAAATATGGTGTTAAATTGTTCAAGTTGTGCGATTCGAAAGGATACACTTACGAGGTAATAGTTTATCAGGGAGGTGACCCATGTTCCTTCTACATCTGACGAACGAGTCAGTAATATTGTTGTTAAAAAGTTAATGCAGGATTATATTGGCCAAGGTCGTACTTTGGTAACAGACAACTACTATAATAATTTGTCGATTGTCCAGTATTTGATAGAAAATTACACACTCTTAGTAGGAACTCTAAGCAAAAAATGTGAAAGGTATTCCCAAAAATGTACTGCTATGTCCATCAATGAAAAAGGGAGAGATAGTTGGCAAAGAAAGTAATTCTGGAATTGTTGTAGCAAACTGGAAAGATAAACGTAATGTGAGATTCATCTCTACGAGACATAAATTAGATCTGATTGATACAGGAAAAAAGAATAGGAAAGGCGAAAACGTAGTGAAACCTGAAGCAATTTTATACTACAACCCAAAGAAGCAAGGTATTGACTTATCTGACCAACTGAGCAGCTATTTCACTGTACTGAGGAGAACAATTAGGTGGTATCATAAAGTTGCACAGAGAGGAGTTGGTCGTTGGAATTTTGGGGAACAGTGTGAGAAAAGCAGCTACTCTCTCCACTTCTCCCAAATGCCGTCATATTTTGAAAGAAACAGAAGAAAAGGATGGCCGAAATAGAAAAGTATGTAAACGTTGCATCAGTTGTTATGCAGAACTAGTGAGCTTCCATGACAGAACTTATGCTCAGAAGCACTGCAAGAAAGTATCCACGTACTGTGAGGACTGTCCCAAGAAGCCATCGTTGTGCCTGCTTTGTTTTCATAAGCAACACTGAAGTGGTACCTCACATTGTTGCATTCATTCCCTTTTTTACCATCAGTGTATTAGTTTAACAAATTATGAACTGTTTTAATAATCCATGTGTACAATATCATTTTCTTTACATTATTATTATTAATAATAATAACGATGCTGGTTAAATATTCAACTCCAGTACAACTGATAGTTATGATTTTCTGAACAGTGTTAGCCTGAATGTCTCTATTCTTATATTTGTACATATTTTCTTCATATAAAATGAGTAATGGAACAAGCATATTGAATAATTTCTTAATTATCCTAGCTCCTATATACTCCCTGCATGTCCCACTGTATACGAAGTTAGTTTGCCTTATGTAGAGACGAACCAGAAAGGACGAAAGCATAATCTGTGGACGGCGCGCGATACGGCTCCAGTATATATAATGTGTCATGAGACCACTGGCGGGTCTCACCGTCCAGAAGTAAAGAGTTGGTGTGACCCGCCGGTGGGTCTCATAGTCGCCAAAGTGTTAATGACATATTGCTAGAGACAGTAGATCCTGATAATTTTAGAGATCTATGGAAGAAGGCTAAAAGCAATCTTAAAGCCTTCCATGAAAAGGTTAGAGAAAGACATGATCGTGGACGGAGGCCCACCAATTTGAAAGTTGGACATCAGGTCATGGTTTAAAATTTTGTTCCCGCGGGCAAGCTTGCTCCCATTTCCATGGGCTGTGTATCATTTTAGATTTTCTAACCCCAGTTACATTATTGGTCAGTAACCCAGCCACAGAGAGGATATTTAGGGTTCACCTGTCTCAGGTGAAGCCAGTATAAGTTCATTGGTGTATTACTTTAGCCACTAAATCTTGGCTGGAGTCGAAGGTTATCTTTCTTTTAAGAAGAGTAGTAGTTCTTAAAATTAATTAGATGGTAATATGGAGGCCTTCTGCCCCTATTATAATAAGTTATTTATTATAATTACTGTTGTAAAACCTTCCCCTCCGATAAAATTTCCATTTTCAGTTACCTGGTGGCCATTACCTAGCCCCGTCTCCCTAAATCCATCAACCACTGACACACATTCACCATCAATGCCGCTCGCCCTTCTACATCGAGCAAAAAATAAACGTACCCTCAAACTCCATCAAAACAATCTCTGTCGCCAAGATACTTACTACCGGGCGAGTTGGCCGTGTGCGTAGAGGCGCGCGGCTGTGAGCTTGCATCCGGGAGATAGTAGGTTCGAATCCCACTATCGGCAGCCCTGAAAATGGTTTTCCGTGGTTTCCCATTTTCACACCAGGCAAATGCTGGGGCTGTACCTTAATTAAGGCCACGGCCGCTTCCTTCCAACTCCTAAGCCTTTCCTATCCCATCGTCGCCATAAGACCTATCTGTGTCGGTGCGACGTAAAGCCCCTAGCAAAAGAAAAAAAGATAGTTACTGTTTCAGTGCCCTCTCAGCCGTCAGTGGCCGTATCTCTGGCAAGCGATACCAGAGTGGGGAATGGGCCCACTCCACTCGTCTCCTTCGGAGCAGCGCGCCAGAGCTCCATCTTTCCGGCAAAGGCTGAGGTGTGATAACTCTACCGCCAACCCATCTGGGGACTGTACTTCAACATCTGATCTGAGGTGACCATCATCATGACTATCCCTCTCATAGTAGCGGGGAGTACATGGGGAATCCGGGGGACCTCGCCTGGGTATCGGCAGCGGCAGCCGGTCGTGCTGTCAAACTTAATTGGCATATCCTAGATTTCTACAATGGCAAGAAGACTTCAAAACGAGTTTTCCAAATTTAAATGATCTAAAATCTCATCACTACTGGTCCTTGTCGATAATTACGAACGTATCATCCACGACTCTGAGTCATAAACATATGCCTTTTATTTGTGGTAAAATTTTCGTATGCTCTATAGAATCCATATAAATGTTTGCTAGACCTGTTTTGTTGGTAAACTATACCGTAAAAAGAGAAATCATTATTATTTAAGAGAAATCTTAAGATCTTCATAAATTCTTTGATTTCTTGTTTACTAAGGTTACTACATTTATTGATGTTATCGTTGATGATTCTTACTGTTTCACCAGTAGTAATATTTGGGTACATGTTTACGACATCATAAGATCATAATATACGATTGGGTCTTAGAATATACTTATTCAAAATTTCACTTTAGAAAACTGTGAATGAATTATGATACCTTGTAGGTAGGACTACAGTCAGTGGACAACGAATTAGGAATTTCCAAAAATTCTTATATTTTATAACTTTATTTCAATTTGTACAATATATTTACAATGCTTTTACCATGTTTCATAAGTTTATAACTAATGCACTTATTTTCACATCATTTGAGACAGTCAGTACTTGGTAGTACCACCTTTAGCTTTAATAACAACCATAACACGCCTTGGCATGCTTTCAATACTCCGTGCCACCATTTCAGTAATAGCCGCATCATGTTGCCATACTCGTTGCAGACGCTGTTTTAATTCAGGAATATTAGTGCACATGGGACTACTGACCTTATTTTTCATAATATTCCATATCCCTTCAATGGGGTTCAGGTCTGGGCTGTTCCCTGGCCAGTCCAACACTTTGATTCCTACCTGCTGCAGATGATTCATGACAAATTTTGAAGTATGGCAGGGTGCCCCATCCTGCATAAAAATTCCATCATTTTCTGGATACCACTCATTTATTTGAGGAACTAGGCAAGTATCCAGGACATGTTTGTATTGTTCCTTCCTCATAGTACCCTCAACAAAATACAACGGCCCAGTGCCATGGACAGATATCACACTCCCTACCATAATTTTACCGGGGTATTTAACAGTTTCCTTCATGCACTCGGACATCAACTGCTCTCCACGTCGTCTCCACACATGCTGCTGACGATCTTGCATAATTTCTACTGTCGACTCATCCGAGAAGCAAACCTGCAACAAGGAAACATATGGAGTAAAAAGTATTAAAAAATCAGCGACTCAAATTCTTTTTGAAATTTGATAAAATTTTGATAAAGCCGACGACAAAGTGTGGTCAAAGGGCTGAATTAATTCACAAAACAATAGAAAAAATGAACTTACCTTTGACCAATCACTTGCAGTCCAATCTTTATGCCTCAATGCCCAAGATAAGCGCTTTCTCATCATGGCTGGTGTTAACTTTGGCTTTTTTGTTGGACGGCGAGATCGTAAACCGGACTCGTGAAGTCGTCTACGAACTGTCTTCGCGCTTAAATTACAACCTGCATCACTCAAGGCATCTCTAATGTTCTTAACAGTAATCTTTCGGTTACACAAAGCAAGATTCCTAAGCATTCTTTCCTGCCTTGGCGTGGTCTTTCTCAGTCCCCTATAGTTTTGCCGCTTTGTTGGTGTAACTGGTTCACCTAAGTCCACCTTTCTTTTAATTCTTCCAACACTTTGTGGAGAAACATTACATTTTCTGGCAATTTCATATGATTTTAAGTTTGAACATTTCAATATAACCTCAATTTCCTTCTTCTTCCTTGGACTCAGGAATCCTCTTTTACCCATTGTTATGTTTTCCTTATTAATCTCAGGAATAACAATAAATTAATATTATATTCACTTGGAAAACTTTGACAGTTGCTAACCCACCTAATTAAGTTCAAAAAAACAACTTCCTTTATCAATATTCTGAAAAAAGTTAAGAGGCAGAAAACTAGACACACTTTCACAATGGCAGCACTTACACTATCTACTGGGAAAACTTGGAACTCTAAGACATCTAGCGGTGGAGAATTGAGTTATTACCACATTCAAACCAAGAGAAGAGCCTCACATTCATTTCCACCCGAACAAATAACCTAAGTGAGTAAAAAGTTGATAAAAAGTCCTGAAACTGAATCAAAATTAAAAATTCCTAATTCGTTGTCCAGGCACTGTATTTCTACAGTTATGATGGGGTGCATTGGTGTATCCTTTCTGTGGATTATAAGCATGGTTCTGGCTGTTGGTATACTAGGGTTCATTTTTAGAAGTTTTTGTTGTTCCTGTTCGTTGAGGAGAAAATTGGAGCTTTTAATTTAAAAAATGTCTCATTAAGACCTCAGGGAATCTTAGCCATTCCCAAGTAATTGATCATGAAAAACACAGCCTACACCAACTACTGTACACACTTAAAAACTGAACTGTTATTGATCAATCTCCACTAAAATGTTTTGAATTAAGAGAACAGTCCCAAAAAACAGAAAAACATCATAAATCAGTACATGAAATTGATAACGTTAAAAAAGACCATGTAGCTCACAGGCTTGTAATGAAAATTTTACAGACTTGAGTGTAGCATATTTAATCATTCTTTTACTATACAGTAAAACAGATGTGAAAAGGGAGAAATTAAGACTTACGGTACTTATAAAGAATTTTTCAGATAATGTTTGATAATTTGAAGCAATACATTGCCCTAAAACTAGATCGGTTTTATCAAGCTTTATCAACCACATTTTCCGGATTCTAGACCCATGTTTTTCCAACTTATTATCCCTCAATAAACTGCGGGGGGAAAAAAGCCAAGAATAAGAAGCCTACACATTCAAAATTCGATGTCCACACGTTCTCTGAATCCACCATCCTGTAATCTGCTTACTTTACGATTATGGTAAATGAAAATGAAAATAATTTCATAACAGTTCAGTTTTCACTCACTTATGTGAAGACATAATGACAGTGATCTATACAATTATAAGCTGCACAAGGATTCACCATCCTTGAATACTTCTCCACTCCATGTGTAAGGGTTAACTTAACTTTCATTTAATATATCCCATCAATTTAACTACTGCAAAAGCTCTGACTTATTCACTGAAAACATTTGGCAATATACACAGTTCAAAAATTAGGGGAACATGTTTTGTAACGTCTGGTATGTGAACATTAATTTGGTAGATGGGGTTCCAATGGTCGTACAGCATACCTTGAGATCTTAGCTACTCAGGGTATGTCAAATCTAAGGTATACTCCATGTGTAGGCGTAGCCATGCATTAAACTGTCAGGTGACCCCTCATAACAAAGTGCATAGCGGTGCGTCCGTGTGTTGTTGTGAGGTACACAGACTACTGTGGTAATTTGAGCATATTGTACATCAACCAGCACATCCCATGAGACAACAAGGTTCAAGTCGCAAGGGCCTCACTTTGATCCAGGAAGGTTCGGCTTTTTGTCTTGTTGCTGTGGATCTCAATGTCTCTCCGTTAATTATTCACTGCTTGTGGAATCTCTACAATGAGAGAGCCCAGTTCACAAGGAGGGTTGGACAAGATCATGGACGCATGACAACCCCACAGGACGACCAATATCTGACCATCTGTGCGTTGCTGCGTCGTTCAGCAACTGCCAGAGAAGTGCAACAAGACCTCAGAAGGGTCACTGGAGTCGAGATGTCTTATCAGACAGTAAGGAACAGGTTAAGAGAAGTGTCCTTACGACCCAGACGTACTGTTCGAGTGCACCATTTAACGCAGCAACCTTGAGCAGCTCGCCTTCTGTTTGCCTGTACCCACATCAACTGGCAACTTCGCCAATGGAGACCTGTGCAGATTCACAGACGAGTCCAGATTTTGGCTGACACAGTGTGATGGACGTCAACGTATATGGAGACGCCGTGGTGAGCAGTACATGTCAAATGTTGTCCAGGAAAGCGACCGATTCAGACAAGGTTCTGTGATGTGTGGGGTGGCATCAGTATTGATGGCTGTACGGATCTTGTCATTGTCTGTGGTAATCTTACCACTGCGGGGTACATCGAGCAGATGCTGCATACAGTGTTGGCCCTGAATTTGTACTCGTGCACGACAATGCCAGGGCTCATGTAGCACGCATCACCAGAGCTGTCTTGCGAGAACTGGACATTCAAGAGATGGAATGGCCAGCAGTGAGTCCCAAGACCTTAATCCCATCGAGCATGTGTGGGATAGGCATGACAGAAGTGTTCGTGGGCGTCCTGTTCCACCACAGATTCTCCAAGACCTCGAACAGGCTCTCATTGGAGAATGGGACCTGATACTACAACATGACCTCCGTCAACTTATACAGAGCATGCCATATAGGTGCCATGCTGTGATAAATGCTCGTGGAGGATATATACCATACTGAGCTCTCCGTCTGTGATAAAAATCCACCCTGGAGGACTGTTATCACTTTGTTTTCGTCCCTATTTTGACATTTCCGTTTGTGTACTGAAAATGAACGCGAATCCTTCGATGTTCTTTTGTATATTTCAACGATAAAGAATAGTGGTTTAGTTGGTAATATACCTGGGTGTGAGGTATTGTTTTGTGGAGTACAGCATATGTTCAAAAACATGTTCTCCTATTTTTTTAACTGTGTATTATCACTCCTTCACATATAATACTACAACATATCCACTAACCGACACAATTCAGTATGTAAGCATGCAAGAAACTGTAAAAATTATTACGTGCCAACAATGCATTCAAAGCTGAAGTTCCCACAACATGGCAATGCACGAATGTGTTCAATATTCCTCGTAGCATCAACGTGCTCTATTAGTCTAGATAAGTAATATTAAAATATTTGAATAATCAGACAATTGAAAAAGATACCTTAATTAAAAACAGAATGACCGTCATCAGATGTGCTTCGTATCTCCTCACTTGTCCAGCTAGGAGTGCAATCCTCGTAGTCATACCAGCTGGCTTGTTTACTAATAACTATCCATCACTCGTTATCCTGTAATGTTATCAGCTTTTGTGGAATTGTACTTTTAGATTATTATTATTTACGTACTTTAAATTGTTTTGCAAATGATTTAGGGGATGTTCAATTATCATTAGTGAATTATATAATTTAATGAAATTTGAATTCTTATTTGGAGGGATTATTTTTAAATTTTTAATGAGCAGAACATGGCACTCCATAAACTGAACATCAAAAAAAAAAAAAAAGTCTTCCCTCTAAAACCAATGGAAGAAAGCTACGAGAGATAATGAGAGATCAATTTTTTCAGTTATGGTGTCAATTGCCTCCTAAATGGAGAGGAGTGGTTTAGTTTGCTGATCACCCAAAAGCAAACTCCTGGATGTCTCACAAATCACTTTTTATCTTCATCTGAATACATAAATGCTATTAAAATGTTGTGAAACCTGACTGTAGTAGATCAGTTGCCGGCAGAAATTTCAGCTCAACCCGTTGCCGCCAAAACGGTTGTAATGAGACTGAAGCACTAGGACATGTGCTGAGGTTCTGCAGGAGCACCGTATTGTTGCATAACAATCATCACCATGGAGTAAGGACATCAATTGCTCAAGGACTGACGCAGCGTGGATGTGAGGTGCATGAAGAAGTTGACTGCATCTCTACTGACAACTCAACAAGAAGAGAGGACATCAGAGTAAAGAAAGTGTTAGGTCCTACCATTCACTTAGAAAGGAACCTGCAATAGACTCATGATGGTAATCTGGAAAAACAAGCAATTTATATGCCACATCTGCTGTATCTATCAGCCAAATATAATATTCCTCTTGGTCAGTGGGTTGTCAGAGGCCTCCTGTTTGGATCCAGAGGAACCCCGCCAAAGAACTGCCCTCCAAAATTTGAAAATTCCAATGTATGATGAAAAAAATCTCTGTAAAATATTTAGCCACATTTATACCTGAAATGGTAATCTCTGGCTAATGATGAATTTTCGAGCAAAAATTATAAAGTATAATTTCATTATTTATATTATATACTGTAAGGTCTACTACTAATAATAATTAAAATTGTGATTTGGGTAGAATATGATGATCTTTCCAGAATGAAACATATTCTGTTTATAATGAAATATTTTCTGAATTAGTTCCGACAGACTGAAGAACCTCACAATTAAAACTAACTGCGAGGTTCCTCAGTCTGTAGGAACTAATAACTAATCTTGATAAAATAAGATAGTAAGTTCAGTACCAAAAAGGTGTTGATTTGGTGGAACATCTTTTTAAAGGTAGTTTTGAACTAATAACTAAGTCGAAACTGAAAAGAAATGAAAACAACAACAAAAATAATTTCATGCGATGACTTATTACCAATTGACAAATATGGGACAATGGCGTGAAATGAATTTTAAATGAACAATCCATTTAAATATTTTTGCAAAACATAACACATCATATTCTTCACAACACCCTCATAGACTAAAATCATATGGCATCTAATCACAAGAGCGTGGTGGGCATTCGCTAGCCCCACTGCATCCAGTCTACTCTGTGAATGTGTTATCCAAAATGTTGTGAACAGTCAATCCAGAGTGGGGTGTAGTTCCATCTTATTGCCACTTAGCTACTGAAGTAACTGTTTCTTGGAAAGAATAAGGTCATATTAATCCAATACTGGAAATTCCTTCTCATATAGCAATACCTGAAACATCGAGCCCTTTTCCCTTAGCTCACTCATTTGTGTTGGACCAGTAAACACAATTATGGTGGTTAACACATCCGCATAGTTTGAAGATTTGAACAGTCCACCAGAATTTGTATCTGCATCATTCTGGATTACAGTACAAACAACTCACAGAACTCAAGTCTTTGTTGTAATCATCATTATGCAATACATGAAGTAATGTAGGGTGAAAGGGCTTGAATTTTACATGTATTTTTAGGATTCTCTGCAAACTCCTTCGAGATATGCCCATCTGAGCAGAGTTTTCCTTGTTGACTTATGAGGACTTGCTACAAATGCTTGAGCAACCAATTGAATATGTTCTTCATAACGGACATTTTGTAGCTGACAGGATCTCATTACAACTCTAAATGTTTTCCGTTCTTTCAAATTTGAGGTTTGTTGCCAAGTTGGTAAAAGTACATCAGGAAACTTCGTACTAAAGTCATTATAAATTCTAAATGTTTTACATCATTGATCCAACTGTAAGATTCAAAGCAATCCAGCCCCAACCAACGAAACAACGTCCAGAAAAAAGAGATGATCCATGAACCTACCATCTCCCCATCTCCTTCTACCTCCAATGATTTAACCTGGATCTGTCCATATAAAGAAATAAAACCTCTTTTCTTTGAAATTATCTCTGTCCATTGTGACATCATGTATATTCGTAGTGTCTACTACATATATCTAATAGACAAAGATTATATCAGCTACTTGTATCTATGTAACCTGTAAATATTTGGATTTTTCTTTCTTGTCAAATATGCGTTTAGTATGCTATGTCGCTTTTGACAGCCTCCTCATGGGGGAAATATTTTTTGAAGCATATAAATGTGTTTTTCATTTCTAAACTTGTATGCCACTGCAAAATATATTACAGAACAGAACACAGATTCCACTCAAAAATAACAAGAGCTGCCTCACGACTTGACTGTCAAATGCATGTGTATATATGACTGACTGTCAAATGAATGTGTATATGTAGTGCTGCCAACTATTGTTACCGAATTAAACCTAAATCTTAAGCATTTCTTGTCTCCTTGTTAATTAGAGCTTAAGACGAAACTGACTTCTTAACTACCTTGTATACAGTGAAGGCTACAAATGTCAGCTAAGGTGAAAAATATTATCAGTTTCTGAATATCTCCATCTAGAAACCTTATTTTTAATCAGAGGATTATGAATATTTCCTGTGGAGGAAAGTTCAAGAATGTTGAATTTTCTGAAACTGAAAACATTAGTGTCAGACAGTGACATGTTATAACAGGAACAAACATGTACAGTCATACAAAAAAAGAAATGAGAGCATAATAAAAATAAGTTCCTTGCAAGTACAACTTTTCTCATAAACAAATGAACCTATAAATATACTGTTTGTTGTGGGTATCAACAAGGTCTGTAGCTACGTGGAAGGTGAATTATATTTTGATCACTGTAACAGAAAGGAGTTTTAGGAAGTGGCAAGGCCTTGGGTCTGGATGACAATGGAAATCATCAAGGTAGTAAACTCACACATAAATAAAGTGAACTGTATTAGTAATTAATAGTTGTACCGGGAGGTACACCTCAACCCCGTGCATTTAAATGAAGTGCCTTGAAGAACGCTATCTAACACATAAAGTTCGCAACAACTATTTCAAGAAATTTGGACTTCTCTCCATAGATGTCTCTATTAAAAAACTGATGTCATGCACTCTGATGTAAAGTGGAACTACTAAAAATTTAAAGAAATTTTGTATTTATAGGCTTTCTTAACTGAATTGATATTTTCCTTGTTTTGATATTTCTAAGGCTGCAACTCTTCTAGCTCTTCCTGCCAACTAGGGATTTCAACCAATAGCAAAATTCATGTATTTATTTTTCCGCCAATCATAGGCTTCTTGCAACTTTTTGACTGTCCAATAAAAATGAGAGTGTGTGTCTGGTCTTAGTCCAGAGCCTTCTCGAACGTTCCTCTCAGGTATAAAAACTGACGCTTTTTCAAGTTAACTTATCTTATTGATCGTCATGTAATTGAGTGTGTGTGCTAAGAGAGGAGGCAGAGGCCTCATCCATCGGCGTGCAGAATATCAGCTAAGATAATGGCCACCATCTTTCTAACTCAGTAGTTATCTCCGCAAGCAAACTCGAGGGGAAGGTTTCCTATCTTTAATAATGTAACCATAAATTTTCTAAAGGTAAACTTTTCTTTCTTTTCATGTAAAATCCGAGTAAATCAAGTATACTTCACTGAAATTCGGGAATAGAGAGTGTAACACCTTCTCGAGTTCCCTATCAACTTGTATTTGAGGTGACTATGGTTTTGTAACCGTTTTCTATCTGTAGCCTTTTAACTTAAATTTCCTCCATCTAGTCACCGCAGTAATATGGGATTAGCCCCTGTAACATCGGGCAGCGAGCCCTACTAGGGTTTTAAACTTCTAAGTATCCGTGTCAAGAAATGCAAGTGTCTGCCTCCGCATCATTTTGATTTTCGGGCCAGTAACTTTAACCTGTTTTTATTTCTTCCCACCAAGGCTCAGTAGAATGAGTATTTCTATACTGCTGTAAAAACTTTTCTGTTAAGTTGAGTGTTGAATACAGTAATATCTGTTTTAACTATTACATGTAGGTTGTGCCTCGAGAGGCCTGAAAGTGTAAACTTTATTGAGCAAAGATGCTCTAATCTCTAATGTTAACTTAAAGGTTGCCTTGATTAGTCTGTAAAAGTTTGGGAGTGCAGCTATAGAGCATAGAGGCTCTTTTCTTGTAAGGTAAAATATATTTGTGTGAATATGGAATGGTGCCTTTGGAAGGCTGTAACTTGTAACCTTTGGAGCAAAGTGCTCTTGAAAATTGTATAATTTAAAAATCCTGTAAAAGAAATAGGGAAATTTGTCTCCTTGACTATCTAATCTAAATGCAACAGTAGTGATGAAGGAACTTTTGTAAATAGGGAACCTGGAGCTCAAATTGTAACTAACCTTTTCTAGGTTTTTCTGTTTTTCTGTCTTGTAACAAACTACTGTAGCTTTGTACCTGAAATCTTGATTTGTCGCCTAGCGCATTGTTTTGTTAAAATTTAATATCTGAAAAGAAATATTACCTTAATTTTTAAAGTTTTAAATTAATCTTTTGACTGCCGTAGATAGATCTCTTCCATGCAAACACGGTAACAAGTGGTAGCAGAGTGTGGTTGAATGGGTCTAAATAAAGAACTGAACTCTAAAAAAACTAATTAAAACTAATTTGTATAACAACCTAGCATAATAAGATGTTAAATTTAATTATAACAACATTCTATTGCCTGTATATAAGGAGTTAAGTATGATAATATGCTGTTCATTGTTTTGACCGCCAAGTTTCTATACACTTTTCATGCAGCTGATGATGGTGTTAAAAATTGTACACCGAAACATGTCCTGTAATTTTAATAAATAATGTTGTAAACATCAGATAACAACATTGTAAATGTATTGAAAAGGTGGAACCTACTATATGCTTATTTAATTGTGATCTCAGTTCAATACGGATAAAAACATGAAATTCCTTACGCTTAACAAGTTCCTATGGTAAACTTGTCTACTGAGGAAGAATCTATAGAGGGATTGAGAGTAGGAAATCTGTTGCTACTCAACAAACATCTGCCCCATCAGAAATTGAGTCTGGTCATCCAAGACAACTTCCACCTTTCTTTATGACTAATGCAGTGGTTGAATCTCCTCAACCTTAAATACCGTCCCCTATTATGTCACCAGGTTTTGGCAGCTTGCTCCACCCATTAGCTATGTTGCTTAAAGGCATATCCAAGTTTTCCATTAACTCCACTAATGAAGTGATTTCTTTCCTAAGGTTCTTAGTAGAATTTCAAGACCATGCACTAGTTTTTGCTCTGTCTCGTTCTCAAATCCTTCAAATAATTTACCCCTATTCTGTAGGTGTTCTCTTGGACAAAATAGTAAAAGCAATAGCTGATAGATCCTCAACAGAAGACTTCCATGCCCACCTTTTGGCTAACGTTATTCCGGCTAGAATCCAAAAGTACTACTTTAGAGTGCAGAGATTGGATGAGAACCCACAGATTTCATTCAGGATATTAAGTTTTACACCAGGGTATTCGCCCTTCATTTCCCCGAAGACCAAATAGTGCAGACGATTGTTGAAGGTATCTCTCCACCCTATAGGTCATCCCTATGTTTTATAACTCGGCCTCAAACTTTCTAACAGTTCTCGGACACCACCTCGCCGAACCTTCCCATGGTCATACAGTGCGTGAAGTTGATGGATTTGTTGGTGTTTCATAGCGGGCTGTTCAATGTGCCTACAAGCAGACGTATACTACACGTGGCCACGAAACACACCAGAATTGTGGTTGAAAAAATATCTTGACTGAGGGGGACCGGAGATGCATTTCACGGCTTATGAATCAAAATCGCTTCCAAACTCGACAGGAATTGGTGCCGTCATTGAATGAAGATCCATCTCAACCTGTTAGCAAGAGAACTTTGCAACGGGAACTGCATGCAATGAACATGTGGAGTCGGTCACCTCACAAGAGGCCATTGCTCGCACAGGCACATAAAGCTTCTGCACGTCTTCAATGGGCTAGAAATCATTGAACATGGACAGTAGCTGACTGGCAGAACATAATGTGGTGTGACGAACCACATTTTTGTCTCTTTCCAATGACCCACATCATCGAGTGTACTAAAGGCCAAACGAAGCATTTCATCCTGGATGTGTGCAAGGTCAGGTTCAAGCCGGAGGTGGGTCTGTGAAGTTTTGGAGATTTTTTTCATATCATGGATTGGGCCCATTCACTGAGGAGACCACTGACATGAACCAGTATGTTTATTTAAACATTCTGGATGATCAGGTGTTGCCTTCCAATCAAAATCTGTGTGATGAGTATGCTATTGATACTCCGATTTTTCAAAATGACAACAGCATAGTTCATTGGGCTAGACGTATATGTGACTGGTTTTATGAACACTCCCCCATGCTATTACATCTCAATTGGCCTGCAAAATCACCTGATTTGAACCCCATTGAAACTCTGTGGGACACATTGGAACAGCAGGTAAAACTTCGACATCAGCATCCCCACAATTAGGTGGAATTGCACGATCAAATCCTCAGCGAGTGGCTTAACCTGGATGCAACGTACCGACACAACCATGTGGACTCACCTCATAACCGAATTCAGGCGGTTATCAAGTCCAGAGGCGGAGTTGCACGGTATTAGGTGATGATGCTGTAATGATTTCTCCAGGGGTGACCCATTTTTTGTCCGGTGAGCTTGCCAACTATAACAGGCTCACAGAGTAACAGTAAAAATCCTTAAGTCAATACAGATCATCATAATGAAATTTATTAACTGTAAGATTCACAGTGTCAGATTGTATCTTCAGTATCAATGTCAATCCCAGGCCGGTAACAATGTTGACAGGCAAAATGTTTAGTCCGGACGACACCCCAATATCCTTCATGGAGTAATGTGATGACGTTTCTGAAGACTTCTAGGTATGACGACTCTGAATTTATCTTCTGTTTCAAGTAATAACAATCCCGCTTGCACAGTGAGTTAATCTTGTACTCTCCTGAAGACTTCGACTTTAGGTAACAGTTTGTCGTAAGCAGGCCAACCACTCCTGACACATGCACATACCAGGCCCAGAGTGGGGTCGTTGTCAGTAGTTTTGACTACCTGCCGTGTATTGACAAGGAAACTGGATACTGTCTCTACCAACTCCACATCTAGTTGGAGACATTCACTTCGTTGCGAGTCAGATGTAGTGTCAGGTCCTGAAGGTAGCCTTTGGAGTGTTCGGATGCGCTGCGATACTTGATCTGATATGAATACTCTGATAAGGAAAGTGACCACCACTGAAGTTTATGGAGGGTATGCTTTGGAACTTTCTTCCCTGGTTCGAAAAGCTGAACAAACGGTTTGTGATCAATGATGATCAGGAAGTGGTTTCCATAGTCATTAAAATGGCGGACTCCGTAAATAATGGCTAATGCCTCTTTTTCTATTTGAGAATAATTTCGTTGGTAAGTATTTGATATCTTAGAAGCAAATGCAATCGGCCTCTCACGTCCATATTCATCCTTCTGGGAAAGGATATCACCGAGGCCATAGTCGGAAGCATCAGTAGCTAGCGTAACGAGCTTTCCCGGTTGGAAGTGTTAACATTTTATAGCTTTGATTAGTGCTTGCTTGATGGTTTGCCAGGCTTGTTGACACTCTCTAGACCAGATAAATTTGATGCATTATGGGGAGCAGCTACAAAGGCAAACTATGGAATAAATTTACTGTAGTAGTTTGCTTTGCCGATGAAGGATTGCAACTGCTTAAGGTCTTGAGGCACTGCTATGTTGACTATGGCAGAGACATTTTGCTCACTGGACTTGATGCCATATTTATCAATGATGTGTCTGAGATACTGAATTTGAGGTTGGAAGAATTGATACTTGGACAATTTAATGCATAATTCATTCTCGCAAAATTTAGTAAGTAAGAGTTCAAGATAAGGCATGTGGTTCTTGTTGTCCTTGCCTGTCTATTATGATGTCGTCCAGATAGTTAGTACAATCGTGAATCTGGGTGAAAACTTGCTGCCAATGAAGCTACTCCAAAGGAAAGACACTGAAATTGTTAGGAGTCCTAACGGTATATTAAGTGTAAGATATTGCTTTGATTCATCATCCAGTTGGAGCTATAGATATGCATCCTTAAGATCGATTTTGGAAAAATATTGGCCCCTGCTAACTGGTTAAAAAGATCTTCTGGGCATGCAATTAGATGTTCTGTTCAAGCTGAATGTTGATGGTAGAGTGGAAATCCCCGCATAGATGAATATCTTTATCCTGTTTCTTGACAACAGCAAGAGAAGTTGCCCACCTGCTGCGTATGTTTATGTTCCAGTTACTGCAATGCCACTGACTTTTCGACCTGGGATATCTATTTGGAGTCTGCAACGCACCTATTGGCCACTAATGTCTGATGGTGGAATGGAAAGGTGTTTAATGGTGGCAGTAGTCTCTGCTGTGCCACGTACCTTCGCCAGTTATGGACCTGTTCACTAAGTTGGGTGGGCTGTGCTGAGGCTGTAAGTGAGCAATGGTTGGACTGCAATAGGGATGGAGACGTTGGCAACGGCCACGGTCAGCGACTTCGTTTGACAGCGATACCAACGCTCTACTGGGTTTTGCCTGTATGGACGTTCCTGAAGAGAACGATGATAAGAAATTGTGGTGTGGTGCAATTTGTGGCGTTGTGAAAATCTTCAAATCTCCATTAAGCCTCCCATTTTAAGTTCATTTAAATTGTTATTTTCTGTAATTTTTTGTTGGGAGGAGGAGAATGTCACTGGTTGGTGGGACAGAGAATTGGAACTACAGTGTATTTAGAAATATAAATTTTAAAGTTTTTGTGTAACTGAAATATGTTTGTAAATTTTTTTTAAATATGGAAACATCACGATAATATGGAACTGTATGAACGTTGCAACATGCGAAAGTGTTTTGAAGTGATTTTTTTTAAATGTAGTTTTTATGTAATCTGATGTAAAATTTGTAAAGCGATTATTTTGGAGCATCCTGTACCTGTACTGCAAGCACGGTTTCCTATGATGAAATTTTGGTGTTGTAATCGTAATGTTCCAGAACTTGTGCAATTGCTAACGATGTTAAAATGACCATATATGGTCACAAGATTTCCTATTGGCAAAAAGGTCCAGGAATCTAGGGTAAGTTTGATCTTATTGGTTGATTGTAATCAGGCCATTTCCGGCCTTGTGGCCGGCTTCGAAAAATGATGCGTGAGCTCGGCATCATTTTCCATCCGACCGCCCTCACGAGCGTTCGCGCTCGAGGGCTACCCTCCGGAACTCCTGCCTTTCCGAAGTAAGTGTTATTTCAGTGTTTTTGCAATGTTATTCTCAATGTTTTCTGGTTTCGTTTCACTTAGTTTAATTTCTTTTGTGTTTCATTATTTCTTTGCTTAATGTCATCTTAAAAGTTTAATTTGATGAGTCCGAGTTTACCCTAGGTTCCAATTGCCGTAGTTTCAATTCTTTCATCCATTAAATACTTTCGCTTTAAACTATACCTTTAAGGTAGCATCACCTTCTTTGTTAAATCACATTTTATGTTAAGTTACTTAAGTATGTCTTGTTTCCGTGTCGTGGAACTGTATCTTGTAAAACTTTCTTGTCATTTTTAATATAGTTGAGCTAGAGGGTGTTTCTTGTAAGTCTTTTCTCCCCCATAACGTCATACGTTCCCATGGACTTCACAGATAGGGCTTCCCAGCACGTTCCACTATCCTGTCTTAGTTGTCATTTTTAGGCCTGTAAATGTTCCCTGTATTTGGTTTATATGAATTCTCCGCCACTGCGTCATTTTCCTATCTCATTATTATTATTACTCTTATATTACTTTCTATTATTATTCTTATTTTATCATTATTTTTCTATGTTATTATTATTATTTATGTGTAACTGTAGTTGTCCCGAAATGTACGGTTACAGAATTTCTCTCAAACTTGTTCTTTAACCCTTTCCCACCCACATCTTCAGTCCGCTTATCGCCAGATTTCAACCTATTATTTAGGAAAAATTGAAACAGAGCACACTGTTTCAGAAAAAGTTAAATTTAATGAAATCTGTTGATCACAATGTATTCAAATTTTCAATAATATTAGAAAACATACCATCACATCCATTTCCATATTCATTGAGTCATAAGGTTGTTGGTTCAAACCTCTACGCCCCCTAAATGTGGTACTCGACACAAAGGTAGGCTCTGTTTGTCACATTCACATGTTGTATGAATCCCTCTAAACCAATAACCACGTGATTCTGGAAGTGGAATGTATACTGTATATCGGCTTCTATTTCCCCTGAGCAAGTGTCTTCACATTATGTATCTATGTTTCCGGAATGTGCCTGTTTGAATGCTGCATTGATATATATATGCAAGTGGCTATCTCACTGAATAGTTTGTCTCCTCCTAACACATGTCAAAAATAATATATTTCTCATAATACTCTTTTGAAATTATGGACAGGTTCAACATCAATCATATAATAATTCAGTAATGAAACGAAATATTTGTGTTAGCTGAAATGCTGCGGCATCGCGATCAGGTCCGAATTCTCGATATCCGTTTTCACTTACATCACTGTTATCACTAAAATTATCTTCATTGATGTGTTATTCCCTCACTAAAAATTCACCTCAACCCCTACTCAACGATTCTGTGTCACTTTCGTCGCCAATATTCAGCTCGGTTTCAATATCCGCAGTATTCAATCCCGCCATGTTTACGAACGAAACAGCTGTTCCGCCCTCGCGGAAAATCAAGACTGTTTCCTAGGCGACATCAAGACAGATTATCGCTCTTCTTTCATTTCCTAAGCCTTGTAGATCGTACTGCATGTTCATAAATGCCACATAAACACTTCAAAGCCAAAGAAAACGAAAAACTATCGCATAGTTCGCGTAAGTGTGCAGATAATGCAGCCGGGCGCTTTCAAGCGCTAAGGACCGGAAGGCAAAGTGAAGAGTCGGGCGCTAAGGACGGGAAAGGGTTAAGTGCCAGTGGTACTGGACGTGCTTTAAAGAAGCGTATGCTAGCTCCTGCTTTCAACTGGATGTGAGCTTTATATCTCAAAGCAGTACCTAAACCATTGTCAAATACATTAGTGAATTGAGCATTGAGCTGTGTAATGACCATACTGGGTATCAATTCTGACACAATTTTAACTCCATCATATAATTGGAAGCCAAAACATTTCAAGGGGTCCATGCCTAATATGCTGGATGTAGTGTAATGATTAACTATTATGGGCGATTCTACGTTCTGCTGAATTTCTTTGTAACAGGACGGAACTGTGATTTTCCCTTTGGTATCAATCGTTTGCTTGTTAAATGTAACAAGACTATTGTCAAATTTTGAAGAGGTGGAGAACCTACATAAAAATTATAAACAGAAAAGTTTTCCACCTATTCAATACATAATTATATTTACAATGCATGGGACTAGTTTCAATCCTACTCAGAGTCATCAGCCACCATATTTAAACAATACACAATATTTGATGAAATCCTAAAACAATTTTCAAAGCAGTGAGAACATTATGAATATATAATTAACACTATGATGTGTGGTTGAATTAGGCGAAGTGCTATGGTGCTCAAAATTTTGCAAATGAAAGTGAAATATTACGAATGACATAGGTGAGCAATATATAATACAAGTATACCCAGACTTTTTAACGAGTTTGATGTAAGTGGAACCTTTAGTTAATATATGGCAAACTATTGAATCTATCTCTATTATCTACATAAAAAAAATCACTAATTTTGAACATATTCCAAGCGTTTCACTTTTTTCGCTGGTGGATTGTATTAATAAATATAAACTTCTAGACACATATCCAGTGCCAAGGAATGAATATATCATTCACAAAGTATCCCAATATTATAAGGCTTTCAATACTGTTCTTTTCAAGTTGGCATAACATTCACATTCCAATCCTGGATTATGATTACCATTTTAAAGCTTTGGAACACACTTCCAGTTTTGCTGTATTCCATTTGAAGTCACTAATCATCATTCTGTTGCCATTGATGCTTTCACGGCCCGTACTTATAGAAATGATACTGTATAGGCTTTTGGGCTTATGCTGTGTCAAGAAAATAAGGCAAAATTCTTTACTTTTGCAGAGAACTGTGCTTTGCTTGATCAGAGAAAATCGTGACTGTCCACGAGAAAGGCTTCTTAAACAATGACTTTTTGAAATTAGACATTATAATAGAAGTGGAAATGGTAGTTCATTCATCACCAGATGGCTCCCCGGATGTGGCACAGCGCTAGCGTTCGAAGCAGAAGCTGACCGAACCATCAGAATCAGTCTAACGTGTACGTGACATATGACATTGACACAAGCCTGGAATGAAACGTCTGGCGATGAGGAATGTACGAATTTGGAAAACACCGAGACGAAATAACAATAAAGCATTATTTGTTACCTTACTGCCCACATCACATGAGAATAGCCCTGGAAAACGTGAGCTAAACATCAAGTCACACTTTTTTGCCTGGCTGGGCAGCAGCACCCACCAGGTCACCCCACTTGCGATCAGAAAACTAATCGATCAATTACAATTGCAACGTGGAATATCACAGCACTCCTGGAAATAAATAACAATGACAGACTTGGAAGACGAACAGCACTTTTCACTCACGAGCTTGCGTGATTGGACATAGATGTTGCCCCCTTGAGTGAAAACAGACTGTCTGATGATAGAAAAGTTGTGGAGTTTGGATCATGCTATACAGTCTTTTGGAAGGGAAGGGAGGAAGGTAAGACTCATATGTATGGTGTCAGGTGTGCTGTAAAGACACAACTGGTAAATCCCCTTCAGCTCAGTTATCTGTGAAAGGCTTATGACTCTCCATATATGACTCGCAGGGATATTTTGATCTCCTCATATGCCCCCACTCTGGATGCTGATGAAGATGTTAAGAACATGTTTTTTCACCAGCTGAGCACAATCATTTGCCAAGTACCACCTAAGGACAAACTATTCTTGCTTGGCAATTTCAATGCCAGAAGTGGGAGTGGGAAAATATGATGGACAAACTGGGTATTGGAAAACGCAACGCCAATGGGTTATTGCCTATGTGCTGAGCATGAACTGTTTGTCAACAATATTTAGTTCCAGTTACAGTGTAGAAGCCTCTATCATTGGCCATCAGCTTTGGTGGACTGAGCATTTGTGCCGTATGAATGACAACAGGCTTCCTCACCAATTCCTTTATGATGAACTTTCCTCAGGTACAAGGCGTCATGGTGCCCCTTTGAAGCATTATAAACACCAGCTTAAACAAACCAAGAAGGTCACAAACGTTAACCCTCAAACCTGGGACACGCTTGCCAAGGATCGCTCGCTCTGATGCCAAACCACCTCTACTGCTATTCAGTACCTCTACTACAGTTCATGTTTAAGCAAGAAATGAAATGAAATTGCGTATGGCTTTTAGTGCCGGGAGTGTGTGAGGACATGTTCGGCTTGCCAAGTGCAGGCCTTTTGATTTAACGCTCATTGACGACCTACACATCGTGATGAGGATGAAATTATGATGAAGACGACACATACATCCAGCCCTTGTGCCAGCGAATTAATGATAAGACTGAACACAGAATTTCGGAGAAGTGTTAGAACCATTTGGCATCCTACATTCAGGGATAAACATCATCGTAATCTATGATCTTCCTATCCGTATTGACAAACTACACAATTATATAGGAAAGGTCGAAACTGGTACTGTAGTATAATAAATACAATAAATAAGTATTGATAAAGTGGAAGTCCTTTCCTATTTATAATTGGGATAAACGTCAGTATTATAACATCATCTGCACTGACATAGAAATATAGAATCAAGCGAGTTGGCCATGCGGTTAGGAGCATAGGGATAGTGGGTTCAAACCCTTCTAATCAGCAGCCCTGAAGACGGTTTTCCGTAGCTTCCCGTTTTCACACACCAGGCAAATGAAAGCCACAGTCACTTCCTTCCCCTCCTAGCCCTTTCCTATCACATCGTAACCATAAGACCTATCAATTTCGGTGCGAGGTAAAGCACTTAAAAAAAAAAAAATGGAGAACAAGAAAGGCAATAAAGAAAAGTCTTCCAGCAAATATCCACTCTCAGAAAGTTTAAACCAAGAATTGCAATAGTCAAGGATGTAAATGAACAAATGATATGTGACGGAGTAGGGGTAAAATGAAGATGGAAAAAGTGTACCAAGGATTTATATAATCAAGATGCACACATTGACAACTCAGCAGAAGAGGTTAAATTTGATCTGGAACCTCTAGTGTTGTAAAATGAAATCCAATAAGCTCATAATTCATTAGCCCAATGAAACATCTCAGGAATTAATGGAATTCCCGCTGAAATGTGGCAAGCTACAGAAGAAGGATCTATCAAAAGTTCTGACAACAACATGCCAACAGATTTGGGAAACAGCAACATGGCCCACTGATTGGAAATGATATGTTCTAATGACAAAGAAAGGAATCTAGTGGAATGTATAAACCATTGTACAATAACACTAATATCATAGGCTTGTACGGTGATGCTGAAGATCATACAGTGAAAATTGGATCCTTGCTTGGTGCACAAAATGTCCAACACTCAAGCTGGTTTTAGAACAGGCAGAGGAACCAGAGACATTAATGACGTGCGTTGGATGATGGAGACAGTAAGAGAATACCAGAAGGAGCTCTACATGTACTTCACAGATTATAAAAAGTTCTTTGAATCTGTAGCTCATAGGAAGATGTGGGATCTGTTTACAAAGATGTGCATTCCAGAACATCTCATTGTATTGTTGCGTAACCTTCACTTGGGACAAGAAGCCACACTTAGAACTGAGCATGGCAACACAGAATGGTTTCCAATTAGTAAGGGCGTAATACAAGGATGCATACTCTCACCTTACATGCTCAACTTATATGCTGAGTAATCACAAGAAAAGCTGAATTGGATGAGACCACTTACAGATTTAAAATAGTTGGTCTGAATATGCAGTATGCAGACGGCACCACTTTGATACCTGAAAGTAAGGATGATTTGGAGAACATCATAATGGAATTTAAAGAACAGAATGAAAGGATGGGACTGTATTTTAATGTTAGCATGACAAAAATTCTAACGACAGGTTCACCATCAGATATCAAGATAAATAAGGAAGTTATCAATGTTGAGGATAATTTGTATCTGCTGGGAACGATAATCTGTTATAGCAGCTCTAGCAATCCAGAAATTTGCTGAAGGTTAGCACTTTGCAGGGCAGCACTTTACACATTGACGAGCAGCCCCAGAGATCTCCATAGTACTGCGGCCAGCGGTTGTTGACGGGCCCCGGAGATATCAGTTTTTATGCAGGGGCATAGTTTATACCTTGTGCTATCTGTTAGCTATAATTCTACATACTTTCAATCATGCCATGGAGTAGAGGGATTGTAGATATTAGTGTTTGGTGTTTTCGTTTTTTAATTGTGTGGTCTTTGTAGCCATGGAAACTTTGTATATATACACTGGTGTTCTTATGTGTCGAGAATCATTGTACAAGATGGCACACCTATGGCAACTTGTGCTGTGTAAAAAGAAATTCAACATTTATATGCAGATTAATTATGGTATCTGATGTTCCACATTGTAGTTTCTCAGCTGCCAGCAGATAACAGCCAACAGTAGGTGCCGGGCTACGAGAATTCTTGCTTTTATGCACCTTGTATTTCCTTGATTATTGATAAAATTGTGGGCGAGATTATGAGTTCCAAACGGTGTAGTCATGGAATATAAATCATCACTGCATCTTTCTTTTTTTAAACCTTCATGTATTTAACAAAATAATGTCTGATATGCAGAACTCTTCTCTCGAGCTCCAGTGCAGATGTCAAAATAGCGCGGCTTATTCAGTTGCCAACGGCTACCGACAATTGTGATTAATTATATACAGACCGGTAATAGGTACCGAGTGACAGTGAATTAGATATTTCTAATGATTAATGGCTAACACTAAATGGGGGGTAGCCGTAAAGAGAAATACTTGAAAACAAGGAGTACGTAAATAGCACAAATACGGCATTCATACCACACTGTGCTTAGAAAGACTATTAAATGGAGCCACAAATGGTATTGCTTTGAAAAGTATCGCAATGTACAGAATACAAAGAAACCTACATGTTCCTGAGGTTGATATCTTGAATACATTTAGAGTTACAGTAGTTTGAGCGCAGCAGTGTAATTTCTGTTGACTTAAACTATCTGGTCTTCATGGGGTAGCAAGCTCCATTCGGGGCCTGTCATCAATGTATTAAAGGCCTAGATAAGATCACCAAATGCTTAGAACTATCTATGCATACCAAGCTACATAAGGTTGTGAAAGCTGAATCATGAAACACATTGATGCATTTCAACTATGGTGCTGGCGAAGAATTTTAGATATACCTTGGACGGCCAAGACAAACAAGTGGGTAATTCAATTCAGAAGATCAATCCAGATATGTCTTTTGAGGCATTTATTACAAGGTTGCAGCTGTCATTCTTTGGGTATATGATGACATGGTCTGATTCCTTGGAAAAAATTATTATGCTTGAAAAAATAGAAAGAACTCCCAAGATTATGGTGGCCTGCGCCGAGGTGGATAGACTTCATAATGAATATGTCACTAGAAGAACTGCTAGGATTTGGGGAAAACAGAAACATCTGAAGACACTCCATAAAGTCACCAGGAGTTGTTGACTTGTTGGCACCTAATAAATATATATAAAATACTCAGAAAGATGAAGTTCAATACAAAATGGAAAAAAAGAAAAAAGAGCAATCTGCTGTTTGTCTCTGTACCGGGAGGTACACCTCAACGCTGTGCATTCAAAACTAGCACCGAAATGAACTCCTCTATTGGTAAAACAGTGAAACTGAAACTACAACAACTTATAACTTTAATCAGAAGATGTCACCACAGAAACATCCTGTAATTTTGTTATTGTGCAGTTGCCTAAACTGAGTGAATTTCTCCTTGATTTGTTTGCCATTCATCAAGAGGTTTGGACATTCTTCCACAGATGACACTACTAAAAACTATGATCATGCACCCTGGTGCAAGGTGTAAGAAGTTATAATTTAAAGAAGTTTTGTATTTCTAGGTTTTTGTAACTGAATGATGTTCATTTATTTTTGGGCTGGCAATATTTCCTTTTTAATTCCACCAGTTTTGAATCTAGTCAATCCCTAATTTCTTAATTTTCAACCTATCACAGGTTTCTTGTTCACTTCTGAGTGTTACTTTGAATTCCACCGATAAAATTGAGAGGGTGTGGCTGGTTTAGTCTTGAATGATTTCGAAACTTCCCTGAGGGTTTATAAACGTTTCTTGGCCAATTGATCGACGTCTATCTGTGTGTGTGTGTGTGTTTTTTTTTAAGCAGGAGGTGGGTGGCCTCTTTCATCAGTCAACAGAACATCTACAAGGTCATAGCCACATAACTTATTTCTTTCTTGCTACCGCCGCAGTTTAACCCGAGGGAAAGGTCCGACTCTTTAGTATGTAACAACTTTTCTAAAATGTAACTTTCTTCTGGCTAATGTAAAAACTTCATAAAATCTTTAACTGTAAACCAGGGATAGAAGTATCCTCTCAAGCTCCCCTTCATCTTGGTTTGAGGTGACTACGTTTTCTAACTGTTTTCCTACTGTAATTGGTTAATGTACTGTAATTTCTATACAAGTCACCTCAGTAGTTTGGGAATAGCCCCTGTTTCATCGGCCTAGAGCCCCTTAGGTTTTTGGTGTTCATATCTAGGAGTGCAAGTACATGCCTCCATTCATTTTGTGTTTCGGGCCAGTTACTTAACCTGTTCTTTTCCACAAAGGCCCTATAGGTTGTGTACAAGTTACCCCTGTTTCAAATTGTAAGTTGTACCTTGAAAGGCCAGAGATTGTGAGTTGATGGTGCCTTGAGTAGGCTTGAGAAACTGAGAGCCTGTTAGCTCTTTTCCAAAATTTTGTAATTGTAAAGAGTGCCTCTGAAAGGCTGGATATTCGATTTTGGGAGCAAGTGCTCCATGAATTAGGGGATTTCTGCCCTTAACCAAATAATAATTCTTCTTCCATTTATAATATTGTAAAACTAGGGGCTTAAAGTCCAAAGTGTTAAGGTCAGTGGCGAAGCGTGAGCTAAATAAGGGGGTAGACAGATATTTTTAAAGCTATTTAGTCATATTTTCAATATTATATTAATGACTCTGAAACTAAGACTAGTCCTATAACAACCTACTGTATAACCCTACGTGCACTCCTTTTATTTCTTTGTCAGTTATTCATAGTGTTCTACGGAGCAAAATACCGGTTTACTTGAGAGATGACCTTCAGTACCTGAAAATGAAAACCTACAACCTGTTTTCCAGTCATTGACCGGGTCAGGGATGTGATGAGTGAATCATATATAGGCTATTAGTACGGTGGGGTCGCCACTCCCAGAGTGATTATTAATGACTGATAGATGCTATGAAATGAGAATGGAGAGTGTTGCTGGAATGAAAGATGACAGGGAAAACCGGAGTACCCGGAGAAAAACCTGTCCCGCCTCGGCTTTGTCCAGAACAAATCTTACATGGAGTGACCAGGATTTGAACCACAGTACCCAGCGGTGGGAGGCCGACGCGCTGCCGTCTGAGCCATGGAGGCTCCCACCTTCAGTACCTATCATCCAGAAGTAATCACCAAACAAGGTCATTAACTAACTCCTTGCTAGATTTTCCTACCCATCACACTACTAGTTACAGTGATTCATTCATCGCCGCTACTATCCGCCTGTGGACTGCCCTGCCGCCTGAAATTAGAGCATTCCTAGTACTCAGCTGTTCAAAAAAAGGTGTTACGAAAAATACTTATATACCAGAACATAATCGATAGAATATATATAAGATAATGTACTTTATTTCTGTAAATATTAACCGTAGTATCTATGCCATGAGTTTTACCAGCTAATCTATCAGTTGCACAGTTAGAGTATGTTGTAGAATTTAACATAAATTAAATAGTCTATTATGGTTGGGCATAATAGCCGGCTCTATAGCCCGAGCCACGCCATAGAAAACAGGACGATAATAAATAAATAAATAAATAGGCTGCGGGAACTGTCAAATAACAACATACTTTTTAGAATTAAAAATAGCAATATAATTCATTGTTGTGTAAATTTAATGAGGGGTTAATAAGAGAGTTTTGTTTCTTGTAAATGCGTTCAATCCGCCTGTCCTTCATTTCAGCAAATGTCTATTACTCTTGCCTTGAAGTCAGGCATCTTGCTAAGATGCCACAGCAGTTCCTTCTCTATAGCTAGAGTTCCCACGTTGGACAGTCTCTGGTTGGTCATCGAATTCCTTAAATAGGTTTTAATTCGTTTCAAGGCACTCATAGCGCGTTCGCTAGAAACTGACGTTAACGGAATAGATAGCATCAAGTTAAGGAATTTTGTTGTTTCCGTATACACACTCTGGAGTTCATTATTAAGAATGTACACCAATAGTTGCTGGGGTCGAACATATTTATCGGGATCAGAGTAAATATTGATAAGTTCGTTCTTAAGTTGATCTACATGGAAAACCTTAGGGTACATGGCCATGAGTTCTTTTTAATGCTGTTGGGGAAATTGTGAAAGATAAATATTAAATGTAGTTTCATCAAGTAGTTCTACGAAAAGAAGGCTTTCGTAATTATCAAAACTTATTTCTAACGGAAGCAACACTGAATCAAGAACCTCGTAGGCGACTCTTCTTTGACCCTGGTTAGTATTCACGATATTTGAACACAAAGCAGACCATTCTTCTTCAATTTCTTTAATTACTTTATCACTTCTGAGAGATCTGATGTTAGTAGTAGCAACCTTCACCTCTTTAATAAACAAATTTACATCAGAAGACGTTTCCGACTGCAGAATGCTAAACAAGAAGTCTGTGTAGACAAAAATTCTAGAAAAGAGACAGAGGAGGAACAAAAATTTGTGATTGTTCCATATATTGTCTATTGCTGTTGCTGTCTGGATTGATTCTGGATCCCAGTTGTCAGAATTTATGATATGATTCACTGCTCTTTTCAACTCGGGATAATATTTTTTCACAGTCATAACAGCCCGAGAATGATAATTCCATTGCGTAGGAGAAGGATGAGGAAGCTGAAAACCTTGCTCCCTCAGCAATTCTGCACGACGTGAAGAACGAGAGAAGAATGTGTGGAAGATAGATAAATTGCATATGAACTGTACCGGGCGGTACACCTTCATGCCACGAATTCAAACATTGCACCTGTTGAAACCTCTCTACAGGAGAAACTCTGAACTTTAAAATCTGTATTAAATCAAAGGTTTCTCGGAAGATGTCTCTACCGTAAATTTTGAAGTGTTATGAACTATGTCTATTTCGATTTGTATTTGTTTGCTCTGTAGTGTGGACATTCTCTTCTAGATGGCACTACTTAAGAACTATAATTGTGCACCCTAGTGCGAAGTGAAGGAACTGTTTTTTTGAAGAAATTAGGTATTTATAAGTTTGTTCTTTGTTAAATTTCTTTTAGTCATTTTTTGGGTTGGCAGTATAACCCTTCTTTTCCACCAGTTTTGAATTTAACCAATCAGTAATTTCTGTAATTAATTTTCCTCCAATCATAGCTTTCTTCGTCAGGTTTCCATGTGTAATTCGTAGCCTACCAATAAAGTTGAAGGGGGTGTCTTTTTCATTCTTGAAAGGTCTCGAATTTTCCACGAGGGTATAAAAACTGCTGATTTTCTGGTCTCGGGGCCACTTCAGTAATATCTTTCGCAGTGTGTGAATATATATAGCAAGGGGCGGGAAGCGCCTCTTTCACCGAGCAGCAGTAATGGTAATGGCCTGTTAACATCTTCATTTCTTGCCAGCTCAGCAGTTAACTCTCGGGGAGGGTTCGAAACCTTTAGTATGTAAACTACCCTTTTAAAATGTAAACTCTTTTCTATCTATAAATTATAAATCTGTAAAGCGGGGATAGACAGTGCTTCACCCTGTCGAACTCCCCTTCATTTTGAATTTGAGGTGACTGTTTTCGTAACCGTTTTTCTCTTCCTTCTTAAAGTCTTAAACTTTTTTTGCCAACTAGTCACCTCCCTAGTATGGGATTAGCCCCTGTATAACTGGCCGAGTGCCACCTAGGTTTTAAGAAGTTTCATGTAGGAGTGCAAGCTACGCCTCCAGTCAATTTGGTTTTTCGGGCCATTTAATTAACCCAGAGTTTGTTTTCTTCATGTGAAGCCCCTGTAGGTTGGGTACAAGATACCCCTGTTTCACTGTATGTGTGCCTTAAGGGCAGTTAGGAATGAAGGTGGTTGTAGCCTTTGATAGGCTTGTAAAATTGAGAGCGGGTCTGCTCTTTTCATCTTAACATTGTAATTAGGAGCAAGTGCTCCTCGTACTTAGGGGTTTTCTGCCCTTTAGTTATTGTGGTGGTGAGCTGAGAGCTCAGAAATTAATCTTGGGGCTCAAAGCCCAAATCTTGTAACAATTGTAATTTCTTAAATTGTTTTCCTGCTACTTGGTACCTGTTACTATGTTGTTGTTATCTGTTAATTTTGAAAAGAAAATATAACCTTTGTTAAAGTTTTAAATTAACTTTAATTTCGTAAGTTGAGACCTATTCCCACCCGCACCTTCTTTCACCTCTAACTACCACGGATAACTCCGTAACATGAACAATTTCACCTCTTTTACAATTTTCGCAGCATGAAGAAGAACCAAACTGAGTTGATGGGCTTGACAATGTACGAAGATGGCATGAAGAAAAGACTGTCTGACAATTGCTTGGACACTTCCTTTACGACCAGACATTCCTGTAGCTCCGTCCCACATCTGACCTACAAGTCTGGTATCATCAGTGTTCCATTCTTTCAGAAGTGAGATAATGACATCAGCTAAACCCCTAGCAGTCTTGTCAGCAGACACGTCGCAAAAGCCTAGAAACCCCTCTTCGACTTTACCATTAACATAATACTTCACAATAATACTTAATTGTGTCCGACTCGTTGGCTGAATGGTCAGCGTACTGGCCTTCGGTTCAGAGGGTCCCGGGTTTGATTCCTGGCCAGGTCCGGGATTTTAACCTTCATTGGTTAATTCCAGTGGCTCGAGGGCTGGGTGTTTGTGTTGTCCCCAACATCCCTGCATCACACACAACACATAACACTATCCTCCACCACAATAATACGCAGTTACCTACACATGGCAGATGCCGCCCACCCTCAGTGGAGGGTCTGCCTTACAAGGGCTGCACCCGGCTAGAAATAGCCACACGAAATTTTTATTTTTTAATACTTAATTGTGATTTAATGGAAACATCTGTAGTTTCATCGGCTTGAACAGAAACAAATTCAACTAATTCTAGGCCCTATCTCTTTCCGAATACGTTCCTGAACGGCAACAGTGACAGCTTCAATCAAATCATTTTGTATGTCACTAGAAGTACCTTTGAAGACATTTTCTGATACTAAATGGTCTTTCATGAAAGATTCCTCCAAAGCCAGTAAGTCAAGAGTAGCCAAGTAATTCCCTTTAATAAATGGACATAAAGAAGAATATTGACTTTCTCGATGACCCCTGAACGGCAATTCCTGAATACTGAAGTGGCAAAAAACGTCTACTAATCTGCTGATAATTTTCCTATTTTTGAAACCATTCCATTGTGTTTAATGGCCTGTAGTCTCTGCCCCTCTGAAACAGCATACTCGATATGGCACCGCCCCAACATGTGAATTTTTCTCGGCGCACTGTAATGATTCTCAGATGCCGCGTGCTTTTCAGCTCTCGAAATGTTTTATGGTATTTACACTCATTCTGCGCCAAGAACTTCCCCATCAACGCCAAACATCAAGCAATAAAAACACAATAAATTTTGTTCACGACCTCTACCAGTTCCACACAACAATTGATATTTATCATACCAGCTTTTCAGAAATTTTCGAACCAATTTTTCGTCGTGTTGTGATAATGTTAGGTCAGGCCATTTATGTAAAGTTTTTATCGTTATCTTTTGTTCTAACAAGGGGGAAATACCATTGTTAAGTACACAACAGAATCGAAGTCAGGACTGTTAAATTCATAAGCCATGATAGGCCTATCATCAATAAACACACACTGCCACATGAGAAAACAAGAATTGCACTTTATATTTTATCACCAGTAACTATTCACTATTCCTTTATAATGAAAAATTAACAGTGAGGCCTATCACTTTTTTATAAGACACTAGCACACGCATACCCTATTAACCATCTTGATCTCACGTCTCACACCACATTCGTAACTTTGTAACTGTTTGTTTCTGTTGTATTGCCGTACCGTAACTAATATTGGCGGGCAAGAAAATGCATGTACTTGAATGGTTTTGGTGCTATCATTCATTTATTAGGTGTATGTTTGCTACATTTCATACGTGAATATCATTTTATTTTTAGACATGTCTTATAATAAAGTAAATTCAAAAAATAACATTTAAAGCATGCCTAAGATGGTAGCCAATAAGAGAATCTTTATAACTGAGGTCCAAATACTAGCCAACGAGAGCAAGAAGAGACGCTCGTAAGTCTGTCTACTGGGCGAAGCAATCTTGCTATAGGAAAGTAATAGTTCCATAGTCAGCACCTACAGATAGCGTTAGTGCTGCTCTATCTGAAAGCTTTGAAAATCAAAGGGAAAATAAACAGAATGGACAGCGTCTACTTTTGTCTACGTGCTTCATGTAACTGACGTGAGCCCGAGCATTGCTGCAGTGAGTCGAAAACAAGTAAAGCGGGGAATACAATAATGTCTTGTATTTCGAAATAATTAATGTTCTGTAAAAATTGTACTGGGCGGTACACCCCTGCACCGCAGTTTTAAATCTTGCGCCAATAAATCCTCCTCTACAGGAGACACTCTGAACTTTAAAAACTGCATCAACTCATAAGTTTCTCAGAAGATGTCACTACCGTAAATTTTGTGATTACGAAGTTGTCAATACTGTGTGGATTTCAACTTTTGTTTTCCATTGATCAAGAAGTTTGGACATTGTCTCATAGATGTCTCTACAAAAAAACTATGATCATGCACCCTGGTGCGAAGTGAGGGAACTTTCTTGAAGATATTTTGTACTCATAAGTTTTCTTATTACTAAATTTTGTTCTTTCATTTGTGGGTTGGCAATATTAATCTTTTCTTTCCGCCAGTTTTGAAGTTAGCCAATCAATTATTTGTGTAATTAATTTTTGACCAATCGTGTCTTTCTTCTTCGATTTTGTGTGTAACTGTGTACTATAGCCAATAAACGCCTGTGGGTGTGTCTTAATTATTCATGAAAGGTCTCGAATTTTCCCCGAGGGTATAAAGCTGCTGATTTTCTTATCTGTGAACCACTTCATCAAATAACCTAGTGTATGGACATGTAGCAGGAGGCGGGAAGCACCTCTTTCATCAGGCAGCAGCTCTTCAATAAGGTAATGGCCATTTAACATCTTTATTTCTTGCTAGCTCAGCAGCTTAACCCTCGGGAAAGGTCCGAATCCCCTTTACAATGTAAACTATCTTTTCGACATGTAAATTTTGCCGTTTGATGTAAAAACTTCATTAAAATCTGTAACTGCAATTCGGGGATAGAGAGCGCTTTAGCCTCTCAAGCTCCCCTTCATATTGATTGGAGGTGACTACGTTTTGTAACTGGTTTTCTTTCTTTCCATAATGTCTTAAAATTTTCTTATACGAATCACCTCCATAGTTTGGGAATAGCCCCTGTTTCATCGGCCTAGTGCCTCTTAGATTTTAAGAAGTTTCATATAGGAGTGCAAGTACATGCCTCCCTTCATCTTCGTATTTTGGGCCATTTACTTAACCAGTTCTTTTCTGCTAAGGCCCAGTAGGTTGGGTACAAGATACCCCTGTTTCTTTGTAGGTGTGCATTGAGGGTAGTTAATGGTAAAGTTTGTTGTGGCCTTTGATAGGCTCAGAAAATTGAGAGCAGGTCAGCTCTTTTATTTGTGGTAAAAGTGCTTCAGAGAGGCTTGATATTCAAAGGTTCGAGCAAGTGCTCCATGTTATTAGGGGTTTTCTGCCCTTTGGTAAATATGTGGTTGTGAGCTGAGAGCTCAGAAGTTGTAAAAATTGGGGGTTGAAGCCCAGATTGTTAACTTGTCTCTAAATCTTGGCTTTCCTGGTCTCGTACCTGATTGTTGGTTATTTGTTGACTTGTTGTTATTTGTTAAATTTTGAAATTCTATGTGAAAATTGTTAAGTTTTGCTATTTTCTAAAATATAACCTTTAATGCAATTTCAATTTATATCTCAGCCTTGTAGTTAGACCCATTCACCCCGACACCTTCTTTCACCTCTGCCGATCCACTAAACCACAGTAACAAGTGGTAGCAGAGCATGGTTGAATGGGTCTCAATTTAGCCCCTTTTGACGGCTAAACATAATCTTTAATTTGAACTTTAACAATTTTCTCAGTTGCTGGAATTTTCTTTTCCAAATTTCTAAATTTGTCAAGCTTTTGCCATCATGTCCGGTCCTCGCGAAGTCCTCCATCCCGGTTATTTGCGCAAGGAGGAATTGATTTATGAATTAACCATTAGAAATGTTCAATCTGGAGGCACGGTTACGGCCGATACCACCAAGGATTTCCTTGATTTGACGATTAGTATCCCAACTTTGGGAGAGAAAGATATCGATGAGGCTCTCTCCATGATCACTGACAACACTACTGAGCTAGCATCCGTAGTTAGTTTTTTTGAAGTAGGTGATCCATCCCCAAATCAACTTAAAAGAGTACAGGCTAGACTGTACCATTTTTATAATAGGGTGAGCGATCTACTTTCTCTTAAGTTAAATGAACTTCAGGGTAAGGAGGCTAGTAATCTTGTAGAACACCTTTCTAAAATGTCCAATAAAGTTAGTCAGTTGTTAACTGGGACAGTTCCTCCCAAGACCGATCAAGCCACAGTTGCAAACATAGCTAATGAGGACGATTATTCCAAGGGGGAAGAAAGTAGAAAATCCGTAGGAGTCCAACAAACATCTGCCCCATTAGAAACTGAGTCCGGTCATCGTACATCCATTCCTCCATTTGTTTTGAATAATGCACTCTCTGAAACAGCTTCTCCGCCCCCTAAGCCGTTACCTACTATGTCACCCGGGTTGAGTAGTTTGCCTCATCCTTTAGCGACGTTGCTTAGGGGTATTTCCAAGTTTTCCGTTAACTCTACTAGTGATGTCATTTAATTTTTAAGATTTTTAGTCGAGTTCCAGGATCACGCTCTTGTGTTTTCGCTTTCCCCGTGTCAAATCCTTCAGATTATTTACCCTTATTCTAGTGGTGTCCTCTCAGACAAAATAGTAAGAGCAATTGCTGAACAATCAACTATTGAAGATTTTCATGCACACCTTCTGGCAAATTTCATTCTGGCTAGGGCAAGGTCCTCTCTAATACAAAAGTACTATTACCGAGTACAGCGACTGGATCAAAATCTTGCCGACGTCATCCAAGACATTAAATTCTACACCAGGGTATTTGCTCTTCATTTCCCTGAAGATCAAATTGTTCAGGCCATTGTGGAAGGGATTTCACCACCCTACAGGTTATATCTGTGTTTTGCGTCGCGTCCTCAAACCTTTGCTGAATTAGAGGCTATGGCTGTCTCAGCCAAAGGAGTTAGATATGCCGACACCTTACGTGTCGCAAAGGAGCCCCCTCCGTCCTCGTGTAATTTTCGGCCTGCACCTCGCCGAACTTTCAGAACCCGCAAATGTTATGCTTGTGGGTCGGCAGATCATCTCTGGAACAAGTGTCTTTTGGTTAAATCTAGCGGGACAAGGAATGGAGCAGGGTCATCCCAAGGCTGTTTTAAATGCGGCTCACTTTCCCATGTAGCCAAGAATTGCCCTAATACCAATAGCATCCCCTCCTGCTCAACTTCTGGTGCAACTTCCACCAACGCCAATAATCAAAAATGACTAGCGGCTTCGGCTGAGTCAGCAAATTCATTTTTTCAAGGCTCAGCCCAAGTAAACCATCCAAAATCGCATGCGTGGAACATGGTAGAGACTCATCCAACCCCACCTTAGAGTGCCCTAAAGAATGTCTTGGGATTGTGGCGGATATCCCCGCACTTGTACCATTTCTCAAAATTGAGTTGAATAACGAACCGCTTACTGCTCTATTAGATTATGGGAGTGTGTGTGTTCCATTATTTCGGCTGAATGGTACTCTAAATTAAAGTCTGCCTGTAAGTTTTCTGATTATTGTCCGTCTTCGGTTCAGTGTGTTTCGGCTAACACTTCTCCATTAAAAATTTTAGGTTTTATCTTTGCCAAAATTAGGATTGCTAATTTTACTTGGAAAGTAAAATTGTTTGTGGCTAAGCATTTGTCTTTTCCCATTATATTAGGAGCAGACTTCATGACTCACACTGGTCTGGTGCTCAACATTCAGAGCAAGTCGTGCACTTTAAAATTTGCTAGTAATTTCAAAATCATCTTATTAAATTGTAATTCTGTGTCATGTTCATCTATTTTGCCTACCCAGGATGAGATGTCGTTAGACCTTAGACATCTACCTGAGGAGCAGGCTGAGAGTATTCGTAAGTTGTGTCAGTCGTTTCCAGATGTTTTCTCCGATACTCTTGGTGTCACTGACCTTATCGAATACAAGATTGAGGTTACAGATTCGATCCCCGTAAGGTTACGACCCTATAGGTTATCTCCACCTAAAGTGAAGGCTCTGAAGGAGATCATAGATCAGATGCTGAAAGATGGTATAATTCGGCCCTCACAGTTGGCATATTCATCGCCTATTTTCTTAGTCCCGAAACCCCAAGATGGCTTCAGGCCTGTGATTGACTATAGGGCTTTAAATCGGAAGGTGGTGTTACAATCTGTGCCCCTTTCCGACCTTTACTTTTGTTTCTCATGGTTTTGGAAAGCTAAGTTTTTCACCATCTTAGACCTTAATCAAGCGTATAACCAAATCCCTCTAGCTGAAGAATCCAAACATCTTACAGCTTTTGCCACGGATTGGAACTTGTATGAGTACAACCGCATGCCTTTCGGGCTCCCCACGGGAGCAGCTGTGCTTATGAGACTGCTAGATAGGGTCTTCTCCGACATCGAATTCGCGTACTTACACCATTATCTTGATGATGTCGTCGTATTTTCTGAGACCTTTGAGGAACGTCTAGGTCATCTGAAAGAGGTGCTTGATTGCCTCCGTAAGGCAGGGTGTTAACTGTGAAGTTATCTAAGGTTGCTTTTGCTAAGCCTTCCATATCATTTCTAGGGCATATTATGTCGCCCGGTGGTGTCGCAGTCGATCATTCTAGAACACAGGCCAACCGTGATTTCAAACCTCCCAAGGACATCAAAGGTATTGCCAGATTCATTAGCATGGTGAATTTCTTCAGAAAATTTATTCCTAACTTCGCTAACAGAGCGGCGCCCTTGAACTTACTTAGTAGGAAAGGCGTCAAATTTGAATGGGGGCCTTCTCAACAAGCCGCTTTCGAAGACCTCAAATTAGCGCTTTGTAACGCCCCTGTCCTTGCTATGCCTGATTTCTCAAAGAAGTTCATCATCCAAACCGACGCGTCGGCGGTGGCTGCAGTCCTTCTTCAAGAGACTGAACTAGGGAGGCGACCCATCGCCTATGCATCTAGGACATTATCGGCTCAAGAAGCCAAATATTCCATCTATGAACTTGAATGTCTGGCAGTATTATTTGCGCTAGAGAAGTTCCGCCTCTATCTGGAACACGTCAAGTTCAACTTGGAAACAGATAACCAAGCCTTAAGTTAGGTCTTAGCTAGGCCGCGTCGTACGGGTCGCATAGCCCGCTGGGCCATCGGGATTTCTGCCTTCCAGTTTGATGTTAGGCATATAAGGAGATCTGAAAATGTTGTGGCGGACGGATTAAGCCGTATGTTTTCTACTGATGTAGAGACCTCCGAACGGGAAGATAGTTCTTCACTTCCCGAGTCCATACCTCCTGGTGTAAATGCCATTCTAACTGATGCTCCCATGTTGTTTAGGGATATTGAAAAATATCAACGTGAAGATCCGACGCTGGCCCCTATTATGGAAACACTTTCTTCTGGGGAACATGTCGTCCCTTATGTGTTGAGGAATGGGGTTTTATGTTGCCCATCGAGGCATGATCAGAAGATGAAAGTTGTGGTTCCAGCTGTTCTGTACCTATGATCTTCAAGTACTACCAAGAGACCCCACTAGGGGGGCATTTAGGCATCTTCAAAACCAGAGAAAAGATCCGAGAAATGTTCATTTGGAAAAGTATTGACGGTGAAATTCGTGAATTGGTAAAGGCTTGTAAATCTTGTTGGCTTAGTAAACCTACCATGTCCACTAAGCAAGGGCTATTGTCTTCTCATCAAGCGTTGCGCCCCATGGAACGCCCCTATATCGACTACGCAGGACCCTTCCCCCAATCAAAGGGGAATGCCAATAAATTCATCCTTGTGTGTGTAGATGGTTTCACAAGATTTTTCTGGTTGTTTCCGACGAAGCTTGCTACCGCTCAGTCCACCATTTCTTGTTTAAATTCAAATTTTGCTTCTTTTGGTCCGTGCCAATATATTGTTTCTGACAATGCTAAGGCTTTCACCTCCAATCTCTTCCATAAATTCTGTTTTGATCTGTCCATCTCTCATGTACTACTTCTGCGTACTATCCTCAACCATCTCTGGCTGAACGGGTCAATCGTAATCTGAGGTCGGCTCTAATTGCCTATCATCATGATGATCATTCTAGGTGGGACATATCCCTGCATTGGTTAGCCTTCGCTTTGAATTCGGCGGTTCATGACTCCAGCTTCGTTGATGTTTAAGTTTGTACCCAACACGCCGCTCTCTAACCTTTGGTCTCTTAGTGATATTCTACCTAAGACAATAGATCCCAATAATATTAGAGATCTTTGGAAGAAGGCTAAGGCCAATCTTAAAGTTTCTCCTGAAAAGGTTCGGGAAGGATATGATCGTGGACGGAGGCCCACCAATTTAAAAGTAGAAAAGCGTGTCATGGTTAAGAACTTTGTTCCCGCGGGCAAGCTTGCCCCCAGATTTCATGGGCCATGCATCATTTTGGATTTCCTGACTCCTGTTACATTATTAATGAGCAATCCAGCCACCGAGAGGATCTTTAGGGTACACCTGTCTCAGGTGAAACCTGTGTAATGTCATTGTTAATTTAGCTATCTATGTTTTGCAATAGTGTGAAGGTTATATTTTGTTTTAGAGGCCTTCTGCCCCAATTTATTTTAATTGTTATAAAAATAGGTATTTGATGTCAGTGGCGGTGGGCCCTTAGGGGCACAGGGGCACGTGCCCTGTCAAGTTTTTGCACTCAGAATTTCAGAAAAGAATTTATAATATAGTTGGGCTACAGCCGAACAACAGAATTATTTCTACAAATATTATCACGACAAAATGTTATATTCTTAACTGGATATCAGATTTTGGTAGGTATTTAAACCCACCATGTCTTTAAGCACGAAGAGAGGATACCTTTTGTATTTAAAGAGACAAGCTGTTGCTGTCGCCGCGACAGTGACTGCAGGAGCCTTGCGAGGCGAGTGGCAGGCGGACTGTGCAGCTCTGGGCACAAGATCGTCTCGTGCCCAAACGATGCGTCTGCGCATTAGAACACAGTATTTGAAGATGGTGAACGTCCATGACAGCTGTGGGCTTGTGAGGGTGAGCGGGCGACGGGGGGTGCTTCAGTTTGGGCACTCAGATTCTTGAGGACTTCTGCAGCGCATGCGCATAGATCAAATAACAGATCACGGGAAATTTCCACGCTTTACAAACATCAGTGTAGCCAATTCACCAATTCTGTAACTAAAGTAAATCTAATAATATTTTAGTCTCGTTTATTTTAAAAAGGCGTTCATATCACTCCTGCAGGGATTTAGTTGTTTTCAGATGTTTGAATTATTAAAATAAGTTATCTTAAATGAGGTTACCGTGTTTCTATATCTGATATAAGTTATATCAGATAACCAAGTGACCCATAATTAGCAACAGTAACGTTTTGTTCCGGCACTTACACGCGTTCTCTCTTGCTCGAGTTACTTACAATAACATTGGGTGTGACGTGAATTCTCTTCAGTTTTATATTTTGTGTATTTGTGTGCTTGTTTATTGCAAAATGAATAAAGTCAGTGAGTTAATTGAAAAGCAATTAAATTTTGAGACAAGAGTTCGTGTCAAGAGTTTAGGACCACCGCGACCTGTTATGATTATTGTGCAGCAGACGGAAGGAAAAAAACAGGAATTTCAACAGAAAATGTAATAGTGGTATGTATGCTAAAGCGAAATGGTTATGTGGATGCGAAGAGAGAAATTCATTTTTTGCTTTCCTTGCATTCTATTCGGTGGTGACGATGCTACTTTTTTTTTGCTAGTTGCTTTACGTCGCACCGACACAGATAGGTCTTATGGCGATGATGGGACAGGAATGGGCTAGGAGTGGGAAGGAAATGGCCATGCCCTTAATTAAGGTACAGCCCCAGCATTTGCCTGGTGTGAAAATGGGAAACCACGGAAAACCATCTTCAGGGCTGTCGACAGTGGGGTTCGAATCTACTGTCTCCCGAATACTGGATACTGGCCGCACTTAAGCGAGTGCAGGTATTGAGCTCGGTATGTGTGTGGTGACGATGCGCGGAGCACAACAGGTGTCAAAGATTTAAAGCATTTGAACGAAAAACTGAAAAAACACAGTGAATCGAAAATACATTTAAACAACGAAATGGATCTCGCAATTTTAGGTGAGCTGGACATAAGGATACAACTTGATAGTGGGTACAGACTTTCACTTCGTAAACAGCACGAACAGGTCAACAAAAATAGATATATTTTATCTCGTCTGATTGATTGTGTGAAATTTTGCGGTGTGTTTGAACTTGCGCTCCGCGGCCATGATGAATCAACCGATTCAAACAATCCTGGAATATTTCGCAGTTTAGTTGACTTTGTAGCTAGCTTGGATATCTCAATGAAAGAACATTTAGAATCTGCAGCCGTTTTTAAGGGTACGTCGAAGACGATACAGAACGATATACTAGATCCTATGCTCGAAGTATGTCATACTTTTATAATGGAAGAATTTAGTGCTGCTAATTACTTAGCCATTGAAGCAGATGAAACAACCGACAATGCAATGAAAATGCAGGTGGTGCTTATATTTCGCTATCATATAAATGGCGAAATACATGAGCGGTTTTGGGGTTTCTTTCTGGCATCCAGTCATACAGCTGAAGGTATAAGCTCTGTGATTTTTAGTGAACTAAGTAAGTTGGGTATTGACAAAACCCCTGAAAAACTAATTTGTCAAACATTTGACGTGGCCAGTGTAATGAGCGGTGCACAGACTGGTATACAAGCATGCATAAAGGAAGTATATAATGAAGCTAATTTTGTTCATTGTTATGCTCATGTAGGAAATTTGATTATGCAGAAAGCCACGTCCGATATAAAAGAAGTGAAGATATTTTTCAGTGATATTCAGGGAATGTCCTCCGTTTTCATTCGCTCTAGTAAATGCACCGAACTACTGGATACAGTTGTAATGCGCTGTTTGCCGAAAGCAGCTCCAATGCGTTGGAACTTTCAGACCCGCATTGTCAATACAGTGTTCGAAAACAGAGATGTCCTGATTGAATGCTTCCAAACAATATGCGAAATACAGATCAAAACACTGTAGGGGTTCTGGATTTATCAGATTACTGAACGACGCTGACTTCATATATTGGCTGAATTTCTTCCATAGAGTGATGCCTCATGTTGATATACTGTTCTCCCAAATTCAGATGCGTAATGTTGACCCTGTCTTGCTATCTGAATTCCTAGCGAACTTTGTTCGTAACATCAGAATCATTCGCTCTGATTTATAGGAAACTGATGACTACGAAGCTCCAGTTCCTCCTAAGCGGCAGTGAACTTTCAAGCAACGAAAACGAAACGTGATACTATTTTACTACATGCAGAAGAAAGATTTCGTTTCACAGGACATTTAGCAGCTGCCAACCTTTTCGAGTATCAGTTTTTGGAGAATTTTGTACTCGGTTTACGGAAAAAGATTTCGCGTCAACCGTAAACACGTACCCGAAAGTCAACAAAGCCAGGCTCAGGACCCAACTTGAAGTGTTATATTCCAGGGTAGACGTGCGTGCGGCAGATGGTGCTGCGGCGCCATGCAAGACACGTTCATTGAATGCGTGAGCATCATTGTTACAATCCCGATGTCGACAGTGGAAAGTGAATGGTGTTTCTCTACTCCAAATTGAATAAAGACCTTCTTGAGGAATACGATCAGCCAAGACAGACTAACGGCCCTGGCGATGCTTTCAATCGAAAGTAAAATTGCACGTTCGATTCCCGACTTCAACCAGCGAGTTATCGAAGTATTTGCTCAAGCAAAGGATCGAAGAATGGACTTCATCTATAAATAAGAATGTTAGTGTATCCATTATTACTTGACTTGTACGGGAACAGGTTATAAATGAAATGTGGATCAGCTTATCCCTGGCCATTTAGCTCAGTGAAATAACACTTGACCGGAAATGGAGAGGTCACGGGTTCGTGTCCCGGTTTCTTTGACCCAACCTTTCACTGTCTTTTTCGTTGGTGTTGATATCTAACTGGCACCAACTGTAAACGGGATAAGCTGATCTACAAGTCAGTTGTTAGTGTATTTATTCACATGCGCATTAGTGTTATATTTTGCAACCGATACCTTAAGTTTCTACTTGACTGTCCATATTATTTTATAAGTTGTGCCCCGCCGGATAATTTGGCCACGGGCCGCCACTGTTTGATGTACGATCTTCCCCTCTGGTTATTCTGCTCTCCTTTCCCTTGCAGCCATTACCAAGCTCCCATCTCCTGCTAAACCATACCAGTGGCTATAATTTTCCACGCCGCTGGCCCATCAGCCTCACCAAAAAGATCGTACCCTAAAATAAAAAGTCACTAACAAATTCTGCCGCCGAGATCTGACTGTTTCAGTGCCCCGCAGCCGTTCATCGCAGTACAGCCACCGAAGTGGGGAAGGGCCCACTCCACTCCGGTGATGTCTTCCTGTGTATGGCGCGCCGGAATCATCTCCCGGTAAAGGCTAATGTGCGGTGCACCAACCGCCATATTATCTGGGGACTGTAAATAAACTTCGCATCTGCGGCGTCCTTCACCACGACTACCCCTCTAATAGTAGTGGGAGAGAGGTATCTCAGTGTACTTGAGGGGTCCGGGGACCTCGACTGGACAACGGCAGTGGCGGCTGGTCTTGCCGTCAAAATTTTCATCATGTAGTTGGCATTCTACGGCAACAAAGACACTCTAAATCTGAAGTTTAACTAGTTATCCACAAAAAAAGACTTTGATATATTTTTTTTCCTCATAAAAATTCTTCTACCTATCAACGTTAATGGACTTGGCAAATTCCTCTTCAACTATTAATGTTTCTTCCACATTCTTCCACCAATCTATTTGCAAGGAAGTAGACATTTTCTTCAATTGATGATTAATTTTTGGTAAAACAAAACAATTTCTTCTGTGTCACCCCTTTAAGGACATTTGGCGGGGAAGGTCTGTACTGGGTGGTACACCCCTACGCCGCAGTTTTAAATCTTGCGCCAATAAATCCTCCTCTACAGGAGACACTCTGAACTTTAAAAACTGGATCAACTCATAAGTTTCTCAGAAGATGTCACTACTGTAAATTTTTGTGATTACGAAGTTGTCAATACTGTGTGGATTTCAACTTGTTTTGTTTTCCATTGATCAAGAAGTTTGGACATTGTCTCATAGATGTCTCTACAAAAAACTATGATCATGCACCCTGGTGCAAAGTGAGGGAATTTTCTTGAAGAAATTTTGTACTCATAAGTTTATTACTAAATTTCGTTCTTTCATTTGTGGGTTGGCAATATTAATTTTTCCTATCTGCCAGTTTTGAAGTTAGCCAAGTAATTATTTCTGTAATTAATTTTTGACCAATTGTGTCTTTCTTCTTCGATTTTGTGTGTAACTGTGTACTGTAGCCAATAAACGCCTGTGGGTGTGTCTTAATTATTCATGAAAATCTCTCATTTTCCCCGAGGGTATAAAAACTGCTGATTTTCTTGTCTGTGGACCACTTCATCAACTTATAACCTAGTGTATGGACATGTAGCAGGAGGCAGGAAGCACCTCTTTCATCAGGCAGCAGCTCTTCAATAAGGTAATGGCCATTTAACATCTTTATTTCTTGCTAGCTCAGCAGCTTAACCCTCGGGAAAGGTCCGAATCCCCTTTACAATGTAAACTATCTTTTCGACATGTAAATTTTGCCGTTTGATGTAAAAACTTCATTAAAATCTGTAACTGCAATTCGGGGATAGAGAGCGCTTTAGCCTCTCGAGCTCCCCTTCATATTGATTGGAGGTGACTACGTTTTGTAACTGGTTTTCTTCCTTTCTGTAATGCTTTAAAATTTTCTTATACAAGTCACCTCCATAGTTTGGGAATAGCCCCTGTTTCATCGGCCTAGTGCCTCTTAGATTTTAAGAAGTTTCATATAGGAGTGCAAGTACATGCCTCCCTTCATCTTCGTATTTTGGGCCATTTACTTAACCAGTTCTTTTCTGCTAAGGCCCAGTAGGTTGGGTACAAGATACCCCTGTTTCTTTGTAGGTGTGCCTTGAGGGCAGTTAATGGTAAAGTCTGTTGTGGCCTTTGATAGGCTCAGAAAATTGAGAGCGGGTCAGCTCTTTTATTTGTGGTAAAAGTGCCTCAGAGAGGTTTGATATTCAAAGGTTGGAGCAAGTGCTCCATGTTATTAGGGGTTTTCTGCCCTTTGGTAAATATGTGGTTGTGAGCTGAGAGCTCAGAAATTGTAAAAATTGGGGCTTGAAGCCCAGATTGTTAACTTGTCTCTAAATCTTGGCTTTCCTGGTCTTGTACCTGATTGTTGGTTATTTGTTGACTTCTATGTGAAAATTGTTAAGTTTTGCTATTTTCTAAAATATAACCTTTAATGCAATTTCAATTTATATCTCGGCCTTATAGTTAGACCCATTCACCCCGGCACCTTCTTTCACCTTTGCCGATACACTAAACCACGGTAACAAAAATAATTGAATTTACTAGACAATTTCTCGTTCACAAAATTTTAAGGGTACACGTTGTCTACCCGGTCTCCCCTGACGCTTCGTCCCTTTTCCTAATCTGGTTTCTAGTTTGGCACTGTACTTGATTGTTATTTTTCCCTTGTGGAAATTTGTTAAGTTTTTTTTAATAATGAAAAAATATCACCTTTATTAAAGTTTTAATTCAATTCTTGACATTGTAGTTAGACCCATTCACCGAAGCACCTTCTTTCACCTCTGCGTTCCACAGATACCCCAGAACAAGTGGTAACAGAGCATGGTTGAATGGGTCTCAATTAAGCCCTTTTTGAGGGCTAATCATTGTATCCATTTCGAACTCTAAGAATTTTCTCAGTCGCTGGAATTTTTTTTTCTAAATTTGTAAATTTTCTTTCATCATGTCTGGCCCTCGCGAAGTCCTCCATCCCGGCTACTTGCGCAAGGAGGAATTAATTTATGAATTACTTATTAGGAATGTTCAGTCTGGAGGCACGGTTGCGGCAGATACAACCAAGCTTGAAGTGTATTTAGAATTACCCGTTTGTTTCCCAACTTTGGGAGAGAAAGAAATTGATGAGGCTCTATCCACTATCACTGACAACACCACTGAACTAGCATCGGTAGTAAGTTTCTTTGAAGTGAGTGATCCATCATCTCCTAATCAACTTAAGAGATTGCAGGCAAGACTGTTCCATTTTTATAACAGGGTTAGCGATCTATTGTCTCTAAAATTAAAGGAAGATCATGCTAAGGAGGCTAGTAATCTTGTTGAACACCTTTCTAAAATGTCAAACAGAGTTAGTCAATTGTTGTCTGGGGCAGCTGCTCCCAAAACCGACCAAGCCCCCGCGATAAACATTATAAGTGAGGAGGATTCTTCCAAGGGTGGAGAAGGTAGGAAATCTGTGGCAACTCAACAAACTTCTGCCCGATTAGAAAACGAGTCTGATCGTTGTACATCCATTCCACCTTTCTTTTCAAATAATGGTGTGTCTGAGATTTCTAGGCCGTTAACAATTATGTCACCTGGGTTCAGTAGATTGCCTCATCCTTTGGCTATGTTGCTTAGGGGAATTTCAAAGTTTTCGGTAAATTCTACTAACGATGTCATCTCCTTTCTAAGGTTTTTAGTTGAATTTCAAGATCACGCACTAGTGTTTTCGCTCTCTCACTCTCAAATTCTTCAAATTATTTACCCTTACTCCATAGGTGTCCCCTCAGACAAAATTGTTAAAGCAATAGCTGAGCAATCTTCCATAGAAGACTTCCATGCCCATCTGTTAGCTAACTTCATTCCGGCTCGAGCCATGTCATCATTAATTCAAAAGTACTACTTCAGAGTACAGCGACTGGATGAAAATCTGGCAGACTTCATCCAAGATATTAAGTTTTACACAAGGGTATTTGCTCTTCATTTTCCTGAAGATCAAATTGTGCAGACGATTGTTGAAGGTATTTCCCCGTCCTACAGGTCGCATTTGTGTTTCGCGTCGTGTCCTCTAACTTTTGCAGAATTGGAGGCTATGGCTGTCTCAGACGAAGGAGTGGGGTATGCCAACACCTTAAGAGTCATGAAGGAGCCCCCTCCGTCTTCTAGTAATTTTCGGCCTTCGCCTCGCCGAACATTCACCACCCATAAATGGTATGTTTGTGGGTCTACGGAACATCTCCGTAACAAGTGTCCTGTGCTCAAATCCAGTGGGACTAAGAACGGAGCAGGGTCATCAGAAGGATGTTTCAAATATGGCTCATTTTCTCACATCGCCAAATGTTGCCCTAATGCCAATAGCACCCCCTCCTGGTCAACTTCTGGTGCGACCTCCACGAACTCTAATAATCGTAAGTGACTAGTGTCATCGGCTGAGTCGGCAAGTTCACCTTACCAAGGCTCAGCCCCCGTTAAACCCACCGAAAGCTCGGAACAGGATAGAAGTTCTTCTAACCCCGCATTTGGATGCCCAAAAGAATGCCTTAGGATTGCGGCGCAGACCCCCGCACTGGTACCTTTTCTTAAAATCGAATTGAATAGTGAACCAATCACTGTTCTATTAGAGACTGGGAATGTTTGCTCTATTATTTCGGCTGACTGGTATTCTAAATTAAAGACTGTTTGTAAATTTTCTGATTGTTGTTCGTCTTTGGTCCAATGTGTTTCGGCTAATTCTTCTCCATGCAAAATTTTAGCTTTCATCTTTGTCAAAATTTGCATTTCTAAATTCTAAATTATTTGTGGCTAAGCAAGTTGTGCACCTTCCAATTTGCCAATAATTGTAAAATTCCTTTGCTTAAATGTAATTCTGTGTCATGTTCTTCTGCTTCGCCTACCGAGGATGAGGTGTTAGACCTTGGACATCTAACTGAGGAGCAGGCTGAAAGTATTTGTAAATTGTGTCAGTTGTTTCCTGACGTATTTTCTGATACTCTTGGTGTTACTGACCTTATTGAATACAAGATTGAGGTTACGGATTCGATCCCAGTCAGGTTTCCACCTTATAGGCTATCTCCACCTAAAATTAAGGGTCTTAAGAAGATCATCGACCAGATGTTAAAGGACGGAATTATTCGACCCTCTAAGTCGGCGTATTCATCGCCCATTTTTCTGGTGCCGAAACCCTAAGGTGGCTTCAGGCCTGTGATTGACTATAGGGCATTAAATCGGAAGGTAGTGTTACAATCTGTGCCTCTTCCCAACCTTCACTCTTGTTTTTCATGGTTTCAGAAAGCTAAGTTCTTCACAATCCTGGATCTCAATCAGGCGTACAATCAAATCCCTCTAGCTGAAGAATCGAAACATCTAACAGCTTTTGCAATGGATTGGAACTTGTATGAATACATCCACGTGCCTTTCGGGCTCCCCACGGGGTCAGCCATGCTCACTAGACTGCTAGATAGGGTCTTCTCCGACATCAAATTTGAATACATGTACCATTATCTTGATGATATCGTCGTATTTTCTGAGACCCTTGAAAAACACCTAGATCATCTAAAGGAAGTACTAAAATCGCCTTCGTAAGGCTGGGTTGACTGTCAAGTTATCCAAGGTAGCGTTTGCTCAACCTTCCATGTCATTCCTAGGGCCATCAGGATTTCTGCCTTCCAGTTTGATGTTAGGCATATAAGGGGATCTGAAAATGTTGTGGCGGACGGATTAAGCCGTATGTTTTCTACTTATGTAGAGACCTTCGAACGGGAAGATAGTTCTTCACTTCCCGAGTCCATACCTCCTGGTGTAAATGCCATTCTAACTGATGCTTCCATGTTGTTTAGGGATATTGAAAAATATCAACGTGAAGATCCGACACTGGCCCCTATTATTGAAACCCTTTCTTCTGGGGAACATGTCGTCCCTTATGTGTTGAGGAAAGGGGTTTTGTGTTGCCCGTCGAGGCATGACCAAAGGATGAAAGTAGTGGTTCGCGCTGTTCTCGTACCTCTGATCTTCAAGTACTATCATGAAACCACATTAGGGTGGCATTTAGGCATCTTCAAAACTCGAGAAAGGATCCAAGAGATGTTCATTTGGAAAGGTATGGACGGTGAAATTTGTGAATCAGTAAAAGCTTGCAAATCTTGTTTGCTTAGTAAACCCACCTTGTCCACTGACCTAGGTTAATATCATCTCACCAAGCGGCGCGCCCCATGGAACGCCTCTATATAGACTACGTCGCACCCTTCCCCCAATCAAAGGGGAACGCCAATAAATTCTGTACCAGGAGGTACACCTCTACACCGTACATTTAAATCTTGCGCCATTTACAACTCCTCTACAGCACAGAAACACTGAACTTGGAACTAGACCTACTTCAAATTTTCCCCAGAAAATGTTGCTACCGTAATTTTGTGTTTATGAAGTTGGCAGTACTGTGTGAATTTCAACTTGTTTTGTTTTCCATTGATCAAGAAGTGTTGACATTCTCTCATAGATGTCACTACAAAAACTATGATCATGATCCCTGGTGCGAAGTGAAAGAACCTTTTGTGGATTTCACGTCTCTTGGCCACTTGATCAACATCTAACTAAGTGTGTATGTGAAGCAGGAGGCAGGAGGTGCCTCTATCATCAGGTAGCAGTTCTTCGATAAGGTAATGGCCGTTTAACATCTTTATATCTTGCTAGCTCCGCAGTTTAACCCGGGGGATAAGTCCGAAACTTTAACAATGTAACCTACTTTTCTGTAATGTAATTTTCTGCCACCTTATGTAAATATCTTTAACTGTAAATTGGGGATAGAGAGTGCTGTACCCTCTCGAGCTCCCCTTCATATTGGTTTGAGGTGACTACGTTTCGTAACTGGTTTTCTTCCTTTCCTTTCTGTAATGTCTTAAATTATTCTTATACAAGTCACCTCCATAGTTTGGGAATAGCCCCTGTTTCATCGGCCTAGGGCGTTTTAGGTTTTAGAATGAGTATTTAGGAATGCAAGTACTCGCCTCCATTCATTTTGGTATTTCTGGCCATTTACTTAACCTGTTCTTTTTCCGCTAAGGCCCAGTGGGTATGGTACAAGATACCCCTGTGTCATTTTTGTAAGTTGTGCCTTGATGGCAATTAATTGTAAAGTCTGGTATTGCTGTTAAGAGGCTTGGAAAACTGAGAGCGCGTCAGCTCTTTTCAAGTGTTGTAAAAGTGCCTCTGGGAGGCTTGACATTGACATTTTGGGAGCATGTGCTCCAGGGACTAGGGGTTTTCTGCCCTTGTGTAAATAGTAATCTGTTGTAAGGTCGAGCCGAGAGCTCAGGAAATATATAATGCAAGGGCTGGAAGCCCGGATTACTAAACTGTCACTAAATTTTGGATGTACTTGCCCTGTATAAATTTTGTCCTGATACCTGGTATGTTATGGTTATCTCAACCAGTGAAAAGTGGTTAAATTTTGCTCTTATTGATTGTTAAAACTCAGAAAATATAACCTTGTTACTGTTTTAATTTAACTTTGATTTGGTCGTTAGACCCATTCACCCCGGCACTTTCTTTCACCTCTGCTGATCTACCAACCACGGTAACAAGTGGTAGCAGAGCGTGGTTGAATGGGTCTCAATTAAGCCCCTTTTGACGGCTAAGCATAGCATTCGGATCAAACTCTAAGAATTTTCTCAGTCGCTGGAAATTTTCTAAATTTGTAAATTTCTGTCATCATGTCCGGCCATCGCGATTCCCTCCATCCCAGCTACTTGCATAAGGAGGAATTGATCTATGAATTAGGTATTCGAAATGTTCAACCTGGAGGCACGGTTGCGGCAGATACTACTAAGCTCAAAGAATCATTAGGGTTACCTATTAGTCTCCCAACCTTGGGAGAGGAGGACACTGATGAGGCTCTGTCCACTATCACGGACAACACCACCGAGCTAGCTTCTGTAGTAAGTTTTTTGAAGTAAGTGATCCATCTCCAAATCAACTCAAAAGAGTACAAGCTACACTGTTCCATTTTTACCATAGAGTTAGTAATCTATTGTCTCTTAAATGAAGTTCAGGGTAAGGAGGCAAGTAATTTTGTGGAACACCTTTCTAATATGTCCAGTAAGGTTAGTCAATTGTTATCTGGCTCTGCTACTCCCAAAACCGACCAGCCCACTGTGGTAAACATAGCTAATGAGGAGGATTCTTCCAAGGGTGAAGAAAGTAGAAAATCTGTGGCTACTCAACAGATGTCTGCCCCATTAGGAAATGAGTCTCATCGTCGTACTTCAATTCCACCTTTCTTTTTGAATAACGCTGTCTCTGAAGCCTATTCACCCCCTAGGCCGTTACCTACTATGTCACCTTGGTTCAGTAGTTTGCCTCATCCTTTGGCGATGTTGCTTAGGGGAATTTCTAAATTTTCGATCAATTCTACTTGCGATGTCATTTCATTTTTAAGATTTTTAGTTGAGTTTCAGGATCACACCCTTGTGTTTTCTCTTTCCTCTTCTCAAATTCTGCATATTATTTACCCTTACTCCATTGGTGTCCTCTCAGACAAGATCGTTAGAGCTATCGCTGAGCAATCTTCCATTGAAGACTTCCATTCACACCTTCTGGCAACCTTCATTCCCGCTCGAGCAATGTCTTCATTAATTCAAAAGTATTATTACAGAGTACAGCGACTGGATGAAAATCTTGCCGACTTCATCCAGGATATTAAATTTTGCACAAGGGTATTTGCTCTTCATTTGCCAGAAGATCAAATTGTGCAGGCCATTGTGGAAGGGATTTCACCACCCTACAGGTCATATTTGTGTTTTGCGTCGCGTCCTCAAACTTTTGCCGAATTAGAGGCTATGGTTGTCTCAGCCAAAGGAGTTATGTATGCTGACACATTACGTGTCGCTAAGGAGCCCCCTCCGTCCTCGAGTAATTTTCGGCCTCAACCTGGCCAAGCCATCACCAACCGTAAGTGCTATGCGTGTGGGTCTACGGAACATCTCCGCAACAAGTGTCCATTGATTAAATCCAGTGGGACAGAGAATGGAGCAGGGTCATCACAAGGATGTTTCAAGTGTGGCTCATTTAATCACATTGCCAAGAATTGCCCTAATGCCAATAGCACCCCCTCCTGTTCAACTTCTGGTGCAACTTCCCACAACGCAAATAGTCAAAAGTGACTAGTGGCATCGGCTGAGTCAGCGTGTTCACCTTCTTCAGGTTCAGCCCCTGTTAAACCCAGTGAATGATCAGGGAAAAGTCAGGGCTGTTCTAATTTATCATTCGAAGGTCCCAAAGAATGTCTTAGGATTGCGGTGGAGACGCCCGCACTTGTACCTTTTCTGAAAATTGAGTTGAATAATGAATCGCTAACTGCTCTATTAGACTCTGGGAGCGTTTGTTCTATTATTTCGGCTGAATGGTACTTTAAATTAAAGTCTGTCTGTAAATTTCCCAATTATTGTTCGTCTTTGGTTCAATGTGTTTCGGCTAACTCCTCTCCCTTGGAAATTTCAGGTTTCATCCTTGCCAAAATTTGCATTTCTAATTTCACTTGGAAAGTAAAACTATTCGTGGCTAAGCACTTGCCTTGCCCCATTATATTAGGAGTGGATTTCATGTCTCATACCGGTCTAGTGCTCGACTTTCAGAGCAAGTCTTGCACCTTCAAGTTTGCTAATAATTGTAAAATTCCATTGTTAAAATGTAATTCTGTGTCATGTTCATCTGTTTCGCCTACCCAGGATGAGATGTTGTTAGACCTTAGACATCTACCTGAGGAGCAGGCTGATAGTATTCGTAAATTATGTCAGTCGTTTCCTGATGTGTTCTCCGATACTCTAGGTGTGACTGACCTTATCGAATACAAGATTGAGGTTACGATTCGATCCCCATCCACCTTATAGGTTATCTCCACCTAAAATGAAAACTCTCAAGGAGATCATAGATCAGATTCGACCCTCCAAGTCGGCGCATTCATCGCCTATTTTTCTGGTTCCGAAACACCAAGGTGGCTGCAGGCCTGTGATCGACTATAGGGCTTTAAACTATACGGTGGTGTTACAAGCTGTGCCTCTTCCCGACCTTCACTCTTGTTTTTCGTGGTTTCGGAAAGCTAAGTTCTTCTCCATAGTAGACCTTAATCAGGCGTATAATCAAATCCCTCTAGCCGAAGAATCCAAACATCTCACTGCTTTTGCCACGGATTGGAACTTGTATGAGTACAACCGTGTGCCTTTCGTGCTCCCTACAGGAGCAGCTGTGCTCACGAGACTGCTAGATAGGGTCTTCTCCGACATCAAGTTTGAATACTTATACCATTATCTTGACGATGTCGTATTTTCTGAGACCTTTGAAGTCTGAAAGAGGTCCTTAATCGCCTTCGTAAGGCAGGGTTAACTGTTAAGCTATCTAAGCTTGCTATTGCTAAGCCTTCCATGTCATTTCTAGGGCATATTGTGTCGCCTGATGGTGTTGCTGTTGATCATTCTAGAACACAGGCCATCCGTGATTTCAGACCTCCTAAGGACATCAAAGGTATTGCCAGATTCATCGGCATGGTGAATTTCTGCAGGAAATTTATTCCTAACTTCGCTAACAGAGCGGCGCCCTTGAACTTACTGCGTAGGAAAGGTGTCAAATTTGAGTGCGGGCCTTCTCAACAAGCCGCTTTCGAAGATCTGAAATTAGCTCTTTGTAATGCCCCTGGCCTTGCTATGCCAGATTTCTCGAAGAAATTCATCGTCCAAACCGACGCGTCGGCGGCGGCGGTGGCTGCAATGCTTCTTCAAGGGACTGAACTCGGAAGGCAACCCATCGCCTATGCATGTAGGACACTATCGGCTCAAGAAGCCAAGTATTCCATCTATGAACTTGAGGGTTTGGCAGTCTTATTTGCACTAGAGAAGTTCCGCCTCTATCTGGAACATATCAAGTTCGACTTGGAAACAGATAACCAAGCCTTAAGTTGGGTCTTGGCTAGGCCGCATCGTACTGGTCGTATAGCCGGAAGGGCCATCAGGATTTCGGCCTTCCATTTTTTTATGTTAGGCATATAAGGGGATCTGAAAATGTTGTGGTGGACGGACTAAGCCGTATGTTTTCTAATGATGTGGAGACCTCCGAGTTGGAACATAGTTCTTCTCTTCCTGAGCCCATACCTCCTAGTGTAAATGCTATTCTAACTGATGCCCCCATGTTGTTTAGAGATATTGAAAAATATCAGCGTGAAGATCCTGTGCTGGCTCCCATTATGGAAACCCTTTCTTCTGGGGAACATGTCGTCCCTTATGTGTTGAGGTATGGGGTTTTATGTTACTCGTCGAGGCATGATCAGAAGATGAAAGTTGTGGTTCCAGCTGTCCTTGTACCCATGATCTTCAAGTATTATCATGAGACCCCATTAGGGGGGCATTTAGGCATTTTCAAAACTCGAGAAAAGATCCGAGAGATGTTTATCTGGAAGGGTATGGACGGTGAAATTCGGGAATTGCTAAAAGCTTGTAAATCTTGTTGACTTAGTAAGCCCACCTTGTCCACTAAGCTAGGGCTACTAACTTCTCATCAAGCGTCGTCCCTCATGGAACGCCTCTATATCGACTACGTAGGACCCTTCCCCCAATCTAAGGGGAATGCCAACAAATTCATTCTTGTGTGTGTAGATGGTTTCACCAGATTTTCCTTTTCTGTAAATTCTGTTTTGATCTATCCATCTCACATGTAACAACATCAGCGTATTATCCTCAACCATCACTGGCTGAGCGGGTCAATCGTAATCTGAGATCGGCGCTCATTGCCTATCATCATGAGGATCATTCTAGGTGGGATACATCCCTGCACTGGTTGCCTTTGCTTTTGTACCATTTCATTGCCCTGGTCATTTAGAATCGCGACATTGAAATCGTCATTTGCCGACAATAGCGGTAAAGTTCCGTAAATCGTGCGGTAGAAAGCCCGAAGTAATGAAATACAGACTAATGTAATCCATGTGGCCGCTAACATAAGGGAAAATATACAGGCAAACGGAATCCAGGTAACCGTGATATAAGAAAAGTTCACTATGAACCAACAGTATAGTAATGGGAAGGAGCAGTTCACCTGTGGGAACTAGTTCATTTACTCTCGCTCCCAAGAAAGAACTACTTCAAAATGTTTAACTTTCCCGCTAGAGCACTCTGCAACCGCTGAAGTAGTTCGTCCGCGAACAAGTTCCTTCCCATTCCCTTCACACTCGTGAAGTTCTACAGTTCGCGAAGTAGTTCTCGAGAGACGAGTAAACACTTCACAGTTCGTGGGAGTGAAGTAGTTCCCGAGAACTAGTTCGTTCGCGAACTACCCATCACTACAACAGTAGGAACACTCGAAGATCGTAAAAAGGAAGAATATACACAGAAGATTTCAAGAAGCTACTGTATAAAGAAATAGCAGATTTTAGAGAGAAGATACTAACATTATCGGAAGAATTAACAAAAATACGAAGTCCAAATTTTATGTTTCTCGTAAAGATATAGGGTCATAGGCAAATTACACTGCATGAAATGAAGAAGACGACTGAACGGAAAGCAGGGTTGAACTGAGGATCGATGAAAGTTTATTGAAGTAGATTTCTATGAAAATGATATCTTGAAGCATTTTAACATTAACCTGACAGTATTTAAGCCACCATTCGTGTCGTTAAAACTGCAATAGTTGAATTTACGTCATCATATTCTCCTCATAAGATCCTAAAGAATATAAGAAGGCTTTATAACTATGGAGACCGTGGAATTAATGTTATATTTATCTATGTTTTTCATGCATGTACGTGAAAACGCTGTGATGGCCTGCTAAATGGAGATGGGATTGGCGACAGACGGAAACCGAACCGGCCTTGCCCGACAACACAAGTCCAGCGATCAAGACTCGGAGATGCCGCAGATATAAACCAGAGATGATTGCCACATAAGAGGACGAAATTACAGCAGTCCCAGCCCAAAACACAGGCAGAATAAGATAAGTTTAAAAGCTGTATTTTTCAAAAGTAGATATTTGTGTAGTATCATGTAGTAATTTGTTGGTTGTGTTGATGTAAGGAATGGATCGATGTATCTTCGAGAGATGACTTATAAAGATAGTTTCATCGTGAACGTATTGATAGTGCTGTTCAGATGAAGGTTTTGGTAATCTTCAAAAGCAGATAAGAACTTCCATATGTAGGAAATGTCGCATTCGCCAATGAAGCACAATAATAACGTCTTGTCAGTCGATTTTCAGAGTTATGCCATAATCAAGCTGTTCAAATGTACTTGGAGTAAGTAAATACCGGTAATGCATATCGAATCGTAGGTTACCTAGATCATCATTAATACCAACTTATTGTCAAACGTGAGTAAATATGGGTTATATTTATATGTATATTTTGACACATCAAGTGCATATTGTCAGAAATAAATGTCGATCCATAATATTGTAATTTCATTGGGATATGGAATTATTCAAATCGAGCATTACATTGAATAGATCAAATGAAGTTTATGTATGCGGTGATGTAAGGATATGATGGAAATATGAGATAGGGAGTGCGAATAATAAATAATAGATATCCTTGAATATTTGTTTGGGGAATGATAATAAATGGAAGGTCGTTTGAGGAAAGAATCTCACGTATAAGTAATTAATGAGAGTGTATGTAACGTAGTGTAGAATTAAGGTTTTATTTAATGCTTAAAGCGACGTAACCTCGAATAATCTGTATGTGACGTATTGGCAAATTGAAGATGGGTTTACAGGATGTTAATGAAGTATGGTCATCGGAAATTAATCTCAATTAACCTACAACTCAGGCTATTATGGCAACCTCAAAGAAAATTTCCACATCCTATTTGATATTTAAGTTGATTTAAGCTGAAACACTAGATTAGTGTCGGCAGGTATGAAATTAGTGTCATCGTAATGTTAGCTAATCACTATTAATGGCTTAGGAACTGTCATCTAAGGTATTCATTGACTTATTGCAAACATATAATTGAATTTATTAAGCGGTGCGACATATTATAACCTGAATGCAAAGGTGTTGAGTCTATCATGGAGATTTTACAGGTTTCATAGGAATATTTTGATCACACCTAGTCATGAATAATGATATTATCTACGCACTTTTTAGTGATAGATCTTTGTATTCGTTGGAGAAGTAAGAAGGGTTCCGTTAATACTGCCAACTGAATGGAAATGAAATCTGAATTGAATCGATAATATGATCGATCGATATGAATTTTATAAGCCTTTATTATTTTACGTAAACAACTGTGTCACACACACAATATATAATACTATATAACATTTCCCGTTGCGAAACGTGTTCCTAGCATGAATTCTATAGTTTGGCTTTGCTGTGTAAACAACAATAGCACGAGTACTTAAAGTGTACGCCAGATGTCGCACAGCGAAGATAAGCGATTCTTAGTTTGTGTTTCAAAGGTTGCCAATACTAATCTCGAAGATAACCGAAGCCGACCACTTTAACACTAGGGCAGGGGGGTGACACTTCATAGGGAGCGTCCGAAGCAGTTCTGAGATGGGCCAATCGATCTCCGCCAACTAATGAAAACTAAAATTCTCTTTTAGAGGGTTAATTTAGAAGGCAGAGGTTGGCATTACACATTCAGTTGCGTGGTACAGCAATTTCAAAACACAACACCGTTATCGTTGCGCTTGAAGGGACCTTGGTCGCACGGTATGTAATAGTGCTTGTTAGACGAAAATTTGTTGAGATTCTTTCGCATTGAACGAGATTTTTGATCCAGTTTTTTGATAATATGGCGTGAAATTATAATTATGCGCGTTCTTAGTGTAAATAAATAGTGTTATGATCATGAACGTAGTTCACATTGAACTACCTAGCTGTTGCGAGTAAACGTCTGTGTGATTGTGCTTCTTACCTGCTGTTTGGAATAAATAAATTCAAAATATAAACTGTGTGCATTATGTTGTGTTTTACTTTCATCCTTTCCTTCTCGTGTTTTCCATTCCCATACATAAAAGTCGTGGGAAGGGTTCAACGAACGAAAGAATGAGGTTATGCTAGATCGTGATTTAGGCAAGAATGGGCGTTTTGGGGTTTTATATGAATTGCATTAACATTTTTAGTAATCAATGTTGCATTTATCACTTAATAGATGTAAATTTACATTAAAATGCGAACGGTGAAACAACGATACAAGCTAGTGTTATAACAGTATTGCCAACATACAAATACGGTAATTGCAATTTACTTTTCAAGTAAAAGACACGAGAGAAGCTTTAGATACAACTTTCCTACCGAAATACAATCATTATCTCTATCACAATTAAAATTTTAACAAAGTAACAACTATCATCATAGTGTTTACTACGAGGTACTATCGCGGGATTTATTTCCTTATGTTGGCAGAGAGAAAGTGGCCACTGTAGCTTCCATGACCTGTTTTCTCAGCCAACTTTATTATACAGGAGTGACGGATCTATTTCTCTTATATGATCCTTGACTAGGGTGTAAATCTATCACTAAAAAGTGCGCAGATAATATATATATATATATATATATATATATATATATATATATATATATATATATATATATATATGTTTATATATATATTAACGTAGGTAGCTATTACGAGCTACAATCATGAAACATTTCTTATTCTGCGTGTGTTTTCTGAAAGATAAAGTTAGTTGAAGAGCCCAGACAGATAATTAAGCTTACTTACCAAAAGTTAAAAAAAAAAAGGAAAAAAATATTCTCGGATTCTTAAGTTTGAAACTTTGTAAAATAACAATAACCGAAACTGGATGTATGTCAGAACTCGACATTCTGCTGGAGCTTAACAGTAGAATCTTATATTTCACAAGAATTTGACTTTATTCATAAAAGAGTTTCACTTTTATTTTACTCTTGTTGTGTCATTTACACAATTTCAAGCTAATTCATTAATCTAATTAATTTCTAAATGTCAATATAAAGAACTATACAATTATAATTTTTTTAAATAAGAGAATGAGAATATGAAGATAGATTGTAATTCATAATAAGTCAGGATGAATTCATGGAACAATCTTAATCCATGAAAAATTTTAGGAGAAGACTTATTTGGTAGGATGAGACCATAGGCAATAATGAGGTAGTTTTTGATTAATGATCATGGACTTCAAGGACGATTTCAAGATTTTTTTGTTTGGATGAAATACCAATGTACATACAAAATATTTAGAAAACATTTAGCTCATCTGAAAATATGATATAATTTTGAATAAATATTAATAATTTAGAATTTAAGTGATCACCCATAAGAACGGTGCAAAAAAAAAAAAAATTGTTACCCACTCGTAGAGCTCGAAAGGAGAAAGACGCCGCGGGACTAAGCGTTCGATTCAGGAAAAAGGTAGTCGCCCACTCATGGCAAGAAAATTTTTCCCTATTTCGGCTCACTTTGAATTCGGCGGTTCATGAATCTCATAAGTTCACTCCTGTTTCTTTAATGTTTAAGTTTGTGCCTAACACGCCGCTCTCTAACCTTTGGTCTCTTAGTGATATAATATCAGGGATCTATGGAAGAAGGCAATCTTAAAGTTTCTCATAAAAAGGTTAGGAAAAGATATGATCGTGGACGGAGGCCCACCAATCTAAAAGTAGGAGATCAAGTCATGGTTAAAAACTTTGTTCCCGCGGGCAAGCTTGCCCCCAGATTTCATGGGCCATGCATTATTTTAGATTTCCTGACTCCGTTTACATTATTAGTGAGCAATCCAGCCACAGAGAGGATCGTTAAGAGTCCACATCTCCCAAGAAAACCTGTATAAATCTTTTTTTGTTCATTGCCGCTAAACTTTAGCAGGAGCTTAGAAGGTTTTTTTTTAAATGTTAAGACCTTCTGCACTATGGTTTCCTTTCTTGATGTATGTGAGTTGTATGTGCGATCTTTCCCTCTGATTTTCCTGCCATCAGTTCCTGAGTGCCCATTACCAAGCCCCCGCCTCCTGCAGATCCACACCGTGGCACGTAAAGCCTTCCACGTCGCCCAGTCCTCAGCATCACCAATAAAGATCGTACCCTCTATTCTGAAGTCTCCAAAAATACTTTTCTGACGCCGAGATCTTACTGTTTCAGTGCCCCGCAATCCGTTCGTCGCCGTACCGCCACTGAGGTGGGGTACGGGCCCACTCCACTCCCGTGATGTCTACCTGTGTACGGCGCGCCGGAGTCCATCTCCCGGCAAACGCTGAAGTGCGGCGCCCCTACCGCCAATTAATCGGGGACTGTGAATACTGTTCTGATCTGCGGCGTCCTTCACCACGACTACCCCACTCATAGTAGCGGGAGAGGTGTATCTGAGGCTACTTGAGGGGTCCCGGCGACCTCAAACTGGATGTCAGCAGCAGCGACAGGACTTGCCGCCAATAATATTAATATGCATTTCACATTCTGCAGCAACAGAGACACTCTAAAGCTGAAGTTTAACGAGTTGCTACATGACTACTTCCAAAAAAAGACAATTTTTTTCTTCCCTTCAAATTTAAAGAATTTTTTTTCGAAATTCTTCTGTGTCACCCTTTTGAAGGTCATTTGGGGGGGGGGGGGGGTGAGGTCTGTACCGGGAGGTACACCTCTACACCGCACATTTAAATCTTGCGCCAATTAGAAATCCTCTACAGGAGAAACACTGAACTTGGAACTAGACCTACTTCAACTTTTCCTCAGAAGATGTCGCTACCGTAATTTTGTGATTATGAAGTTGCCAGTACTGTATGAATTTCAACTTGTTTTGTTTTCCATTGATCAAGAAGTGTAGACATTCTCTCATAGATGTCCCTACAAAAACTATGATCATGCACCCTGGTGCGAAGTGAAGAACCTTTTTTGAAGAAATTTTGTATTCATAAGTTTTTTATTTACTAAATTTTGTTCATTCATCTTTGGGTTGGCAATATTTATCTTTTCTCTCCTCCATTTTTGAATTCAGCCAATTCCTAATTTCTGTAATTAATTTTCAGCCTATCACGTATTTCTTCTTCGATTTTGAGTGTAATTTTTGATATTAACCAATAAACGCCATGGGTGTGTCTTGATTATTCAGGAAAGGTCTCGAACCTTCCCCGAGGGTTTATAAACTGCCGATTTTCACGTCTCTTGGCCACTTGATCAACATCTATCTAAGTGTGTGTGTATGTGAAACAGGAGGCGGGAGGTGCCTCTTTCATCAGACAGCAGTTCTTCAATAAGGTAATGGCATTTAACATCTTTATTTCTTGCTAGCTCCGCAGTTTAACCCGAGGGATAGTTCCGAAACTTTAACGATGTAACCTACTTTTCTGTAATGTAATTTTCTGCCACCTTATGTAAATATCTTTAACTGTAAATCGGGGATAGAGAGTGCTGTACCCTCTCGAGCTCCCCTTCATATTGGTTTGAGGTGACTACGTTTCGTAACTGGTTTTCTTCCTTTCCATTCTGTAATGTCTTAAATTATTCTTATACGAGTCACCTCCATAGTTTGGGAATAGCCCCTGTTTCATTGGCCTAGGGCATTTTAGGTTTTAGAATGAGTATTTAGGAGTGCAAGTACTCGCCTCCATTCATTTTGGTATTTCGGGCCTTTTACTTAACCTGTTCTTTTTCCACAAAAGCCCAGTGCGTATGGTACAAGATACCCCTGTGTCATTTTTGTAAGTTGTGCCTTGATGGCAATTAATTGTAAAGTCTGGTATTGCTGTTAAGAGGCTTGGAAAACTGAGAACGTGTCAGCTCTTTTCAAGTGTTGTAAAAATGCCTCTGGGAGGCTTGACATTGACATTTTGGGAGCATGTGCTCCAGGGACTAGGGGTTTTCTTCCCTTGTGTAAATAGTAATCTGTTGTAAAGTCGAGCCGAGAGCTCAGGAAATATAATGCGAGGGGCTGGAAGCCCAGATTACTAAACTGCAACTAAATTTTGGATATACTTGCCCTGTATAAATTTTGTCCTGGTACCTGGTATGTTATGGTTATCTCAACCAGTGAAAAGTGGTTAAATTTTGTTGTTATTGATTGTTAAAACTCAGAAAATATAACCTTGTTACTGTTTTAATTTAACTTTGATTTGGTAGTTAGACCCATTCACCCCGGCACCTTCTTTCACCTCTGCTGATCCACCAACCATGGTAACAAATTCATTCTGGTATGTGTAGTAGATTTTCCTGGTTATTTTCGACTAAGCTGGCTACCGCTCAGTCCACCATTTCTTGTTTAAATACCATATTTGCTTCTTTTGGGCCTTGTCAATGTATATACTTTCTCATAATGCTAAAGCCTTTACATCCAACCTCTTCCATAAATTCTGTTTTGATCTGTCTTTATCACATGTAACTACATCGGCATATTATCCTCAACCATCTCTGGTTGAGCGGGTCAACGTAATCTTAGATCTGCGCTAATTGCGTTTCATCATGATCATTCCAGGTGGGATACGTCCCTGCATTGGTTGGCCTTTGCTTTAAATTGGGTGTTTCATGAGTCTCATAAGTTCACTCTGGCTTCTCTGATGTTGAAATTTGTTCTTAACATGCCGCTCTCTAACCTTTGGTCACAAAATATAAGTTTACCAGAGACAATAGATCCCGATAATATTAGAGATCTATGTAAGAAGGCTAAGGCCAATCTTAAGGTGTCCCATGATAAGGTTAGGGAAAGATATGATCGTGGACGGAGGCCCACCACTTTAAATGTCAGAGATCAAGTCATGGTTAGAAACTTTGTTCCCGCGGGCAAGCTTGCCCCCAGATTTCATGGGCCGTGCATTATATTAGATTTTTTTGATGCCAGTTACATAATTAGTAAGCAATCCAGCCACGGAGAGGATCTTTAGACTCCACCTCTCTCAAGTGAAACCTGTATAATTACTGTACTTTTTTGCCACTAAACTTTAGTAGGAATTTGAAGGTTATCTTTTTTTGTTATTATTCGAGGCCTTCTGCCCCGATTCATCATCATCATCATCATCATCATCAGTTTTCCACTCCAGTTGCCCGGGTGTGGATTACGAGCTCTCTCCACTTCTGTCTGTCCATGTACCACTCTTCTCTCAAGACGACATCCCAGCTGACTCCTCTTGTTCCTATGTCCTCTTTCACTTGGTCCAGCCATCTCTTCCTAGGTATGTACGATATTCCCCTCTAGCTTTCCTGCTGTCAATTCCTTAGTGGCCATTACCAAGCCCCCGTCTCCTGCATCTCCGCACTATTGGCACTAAAGCACTTTCCACACCGCCCACCCCTCTGCATCACCAGTAAAGATTGTACTCTCAGGTCTGCAAAAACACTTCTCTGTCGCCGAGATCTTACTGTTTCAGTGCCCCCTCTGCCTTTCGCCGCCGTACTGTAACAGAAGTGGGGTACGGGCCCACTCCACTCCCGTGAAGACTCTGTGTGAACGGCGCGCCGGAGTACATCTCCCGGCAAAGGCTGAAGTGCGGTGACCCTACCGCCAATTCATCTCGGGACTGTACATATACTTCTAATCTGCAGCGTCCATCACCACGACTACTCCTCTCATAGCGGGAGAGGTGTATCTGAGGGTACTTGAGGGGTCCGGGCGACCTCAAATGGGTATCGGCAGTGGCGGGATGTCTTGCCGTCTAATCTAATCAGCATGTAATGAACTTCAACGACTACCTGGACACTCTAAATCTTCATTTAATAATTTTTGCTACAAATCATCTTCCGAAAAACACTTAGAAATTTTCTTCAAATAGAAATGTTTTCTTAAAATTCTGTGTCACCCCAAGGAAGGACATTTGGTGGGAGAGGTCTATACCGGGAGGTACATCTCAACGCCGCGCATTCAAAACTAGTGCCTAAATGAACTCCTCTATTGATAAAACAGTGAAAATGAAACTACACCACCTTAGAACTTTAATCAGAGGATGTCACCACAGAAACATGATGTAATTTTGTTATTGTGCAGTTGCCTAAACTGAGTGAATTTCTCCTTGTTTTGTTTACCATTCATCAAGAAGTTTGGACATTCTTCCACAGATGATACTACTAAGAACTATGATCATGCACCCTGGTGCAAGGTGTAAGAAGTTATAATTTAAAGAAGTTTTGTATTTCTCAGTTTTTGTAACTGAATGATGTTCAGTTATTTTTGGGTTGGCAATATTACCTTTTTAATTCCACCAGTTTTGAATCTAGCCAGTCCCTAATTTCTGTATTTAATTTTCAACCTATCACAGACTTCTTGTTCAGTTCTGAGTGTTACTTTAAATTCCACCAATAAAATTGAGAGGGTGTGTCCGGTTTAGTCTTGAATGATCGAATGATCGTGAACCTTCCCTGAGGGTTCATAAACTGTGGCTTTTCACGCTTCTTGGCCACATAACTTATTTCTTTCTTGCTACCTCCGCAGTTTAACCCGAGGGAAAGGTCCGACTCTGTAGTATGTAACAACTTTCTTCCGGCTAATGTAAAAACTTCATAAAATCTTTAACTGTAAACCGGGGATAGAGAGTGAAGTACTCTCTTGAGCCCCCTTCATCTTGCTTTGAGGTGACTACGTTTTCCAACTGTTTTCCTACTGTAATTGGTTAATGATATTTTTATACGAGTCACCTCAGTAGTTTGGGAATAGCCCCTGTTTCTTCGGCCTAGAGTCCCTTAGTTTTTTTTGGTGTTCATATCTAGGAGTGCAAGTACACGCATCCATTCATTTTGTGTTTCCGGCCAGTTACTTAACCTGTTCTTTTCCACAAAGGCCCTATAGGTTGTGTACAAGATACCCCTGTTTCAAATTGTAAGTTATACCTTGAAAGGCCAGAGATTGTGAGTTGATGGTACCTTGAGTAGACTTGAGAAACTGAGAGCCTGTTAGCTCTTTTCCAAAATTTTGTAATTGTAAAGAGTGCCTCTAGAAGGCTGGATATTCAATTCTGGGAGCAAGTGCTCCATGAATTAGGGGATTTCTACCCTTAACCAAATAATAATAATTCTTCTTCCATTTATAATATTGTAAAACTAGTGTTAAGGTTCTGAATCCTGGATTTTCCTAATCTGGTTTCTAGTTTGGCACTGTACCTGATTGTTATTTTTCCCTTGTGGAAATTTGTTAAGGTTTTTTTTATAATGAAAAAATATAACCTTTGTTAAAGTTTTAATTCAGTTCTTGACATTGTAGTTACCCATTCACTGCAGCACCTTCTTTCACCTCTGCGTTCCACAGATACCTCGTGTACCATTATGTTACAGTTGAGACGGTCATTAACATGGAGATGTAGCGGATAAAAGTGGCGCAGAGCAGCTTCAGGCAGCGTAAATATATACGGAATGTATTCATATGGCAAGCTGACCGTAATTAGAAGGTGGAGAGTTATATAGACCGGCGAGAAAGAAAAGAGTTTCTTAGATAGAACAACTATGGTCCATAAAAATAATTGAAGTTATTCGATTCTTAACTACTTTGAAAGAAGAAAAACTGCACTAAGAAAGGATAGCAATTTTCACTGTGAACTAGGAAGAATAATCAACGCGTCAGAGAAAGCTGTAATAAAATACACGTTCAAACGAGGGATTCAGCTATTTACATGTGCAAAATAATTCAAAAAACGAAAGGAATACGCACATACTTCGTTTCCAAATACCGAAGTAAAGAAGTTGACGAGAAAAAGGCCAGTAGTATTACAATAAGTGGCCTTATACTATCAAAAACTGCAGAGATAACAGTCAAAAACTCTAGTCAGCATTCATTAGCAGGGTGTCCACCAAATCCAGATTTTAAAATTCCCTGACATTTTGCTGTTTTCCAGTCATGAAAGCCAGTTTTTTCCCTGACACACAATGACAAAAACAAAATTATAAAGGAAGTATCAGTAATATTAATATACATTTTAAAAACTTAACATCCAAAAAAATAAATGAGCAATTAATGTGCATATAAAATTTCACAACTTGGAAGTTTAATTTAGTCTAATGAAATTCACTTTAAGTTTAAAAAAAAATGTATTACTATTACTGCTTCAGCGAAGAAACTTCTTCGTAGCCACCAACAACTGTCGAGCTTCTGCCATCACCCTCCGCTTCTTTTCTTCTAATTCTTTCAGCAACAAAGCGGCCTTCCTCTTATTTTTTTGCAAGGAATCTGCTACTTTCAATACTTCACGTTTCTCCTTTAGATTTTGAACATACAAAGCATGAGCACTCCTTGCAGCATGGAGCATGTTCTTATTAATGGAGACCTTTTCAATTCCACCAGGGTTTGGGATAGCATCATATATTCTTTGTGCTACAAGGGATACTTGTAGCATGTTCTCTACTATAATTTCTTTATTAACAGGAAAACCACGTTCAAGTGAAGCATTTCCATGAAACAATATTAGTATCATTTTGAGAAATGAAGCCAACTGTTGGAAAAACAGTGCAAAGCCAAACGTGATCTAACCTCTCCTCTTCAGAATACAAAGTTTTTCACTTCTTTCAAAGCATCATTCTCACAAACAGAAGTGAACTTCCTTTGTACATGATCGGCTTCATTACCCGAGATCCATTTGTTTTCAACAAAGGCAATTAAAGCTATCCTTAGCAGTCTGCTGCTTAGAGGCTACTTGGCTACACTTGGATCGAAACAAGAAATTAATTTAGTCAGTTTATATGCCAGCATTGAGCAGACCTGGCCAACAGCTGGAAACTGCAGGTGATGACGATATGCCAGCGGTGACCTTTCCAGTAATTTCTTGCACAAAGCTACCATTCTTCTTAGACAATCTGTGTGAAACACTAATATATCTCTATCATTTAATCCAGGAGTGCCATTAAGTGCTGCTTTAGCAGCATAACCCATGTCAATTTTAGATGCAGGCAGAAGATTTCCTTTACTGTGTAAATTTGTTTTAGGACATTTTCTGAAGACTGCAGTGACTCAGACTTAACAACCATGGCATGACATTTATCATCAATGATTCATAAAGGAGTGATGCAAATGGAAGATCTGTCTGAAATTTTTAGGAATGGTTCCAAATCTCCAACAAGTAATAATAAAAATGAAAACTTGGCCTTAAGAAGCTTATCTTTAAGTGAAGTTGATACTATTTTGAAGCTGTTACAGCTTGGGATTTTCTTGTCTGGATTTGTTCCTTCCACATATTTTTAGACATTAGGAAGGATATCTATAGCATGTTCAATGACTCGAAAATTTTTAAGCCACCTTATAGCACAATATTTAAAGGAAGTACGTTTGAACCTGAATAATGTGTATAATCAGCACAACGTGCAGGAGCACAGCAAAACAAGAAGTGAAGAGCACGAAGAAACTCTGCAATATTCCACTGGGTGTCTTTTACCACCATTCTATATGAATTGTGCACAGTATGCAAGCCACAAGATCCAATGTTTAACAAAAAAGGAGCATCTAGATTGTCATTTAATTAATTACCAAAATCCTGAAAGAACTTTTTATTAACATTTGGACCATCCACTTGAATTTGTAAGTTTATTTAGATAGACTCCTTGCTGTGCTTGCAAAAAACCATTTAACAAATCTGAGGAGGTAGAATGACCAAGAAACATGGAATCAAAATAAGAAGTGCATACTTCATTAGTATCAAGATTGAAACAATGAACTACAAGATCCATTTGGCCCATCTGGGAAACTTTATTCAGTGACTAGTCAAACCCAACGGTGAAATGTGTGCACTTACTACCCATCTCAAGAACTTTTTCATGGAAATAGAGAGCAAAACCATGAGTGATTGTATACGCAACTTTTGTTCTGTGCAGTTGAACTTTCGAAGCTGTTTCAGAGTCTGGAAACATTACTGGAAACAAACGTACACTAGCTTCACTGGCGCGTAGAAAATGTGTTGGATGACAGTATGCATGCACCATATAATCTCAGCTTTGGTTACTTGCTCTCATGAAAGATAATTCTGGTGAAGCTTCTTTAATGGAAGAGGAACAAGAAGAAGTGGAGTCATATGTGATAGAGTTCGTTGTGGTAGCTGTGGCAGGCAGGGGGAAACTTGTTCACAGCCAGGTATTATCTACTGAGTTTAAGTCTTTTGTTACTTTACTATTTGAATGTTCCTTTTCAAAATAATTTGAAAGGGATGACGAGAACTGGCTGAACTTGCTTCTTTCCTCCCGTGACTTTTTAATGCCTACTTCCCCATGTTACTAAGAGAAAATAATGTTTTACATATTATGCAATATGCTGAAAATTTGTCTTGAGGTATGGGTTTCAACCATGTTCTGAAAGTATCATCAAGCAGCCACCTTTTATTAAACAAAGTTTTCCTTGGCTTTGATAATATTGTTAGCTGAAAAAAGAAGTAAGATAAGGATGTTTAAAAATCTTTTAAATAGTCCTACAGTTCTTCTAAACTGACAGTTCGCAAAACATATCAGCATTGCTTTACCTATGCTGCCAGCACTCTACTGCTTCGATAACAGCTGATGCAATGTAACTGCAGCACACAGCCCTCGTAAAATTTAATACCGTACTACGAAAATCATACGCGAATCACAAGTGAAAACAAATTCGCAAATCCTTCTACATTATTGCCACTTGTCTTTCACAAACTATACTGAGGTATGATACACAGACTAACAATATACTAACCAACACATGGATGTAAATAAAATTACATCTACACTGAACACTATTAAACCTATACCACACACACGGAGTGAGGTAGCTTAACCACATGGTGATGTAGACAATACAATTGTCAGCCAGGTTTCGAAATTGCGCTCAACCGATATAAATCGATATGAATGGCAGCTTGGGATTGGCTGGATCAAGACCGAATACATCCGAACATACTTCACAAACTCAAAATCTCTTAACCAACAAACAACCTTCATCTTACAATGTGATGTCACTATTTTAAATCTTGTTCTGTATTCACAAAATTACATGTGATATTACAAGCTACTAGTCGTGCCTCAAAACTTCCAAACCCCTCGCATGAAAGATAGGTTAGAAACTCAACATGGCGAAGCTCAAATGGTGTTGCGATGCACTACACATTTACACAAGGCTTACCTACGTCAGTGCATTTAATAATAGTAATAATCATGAGCACTCGAATGAGTATTAAGTTTAAGAGAATCTTCAGACTTTTCTGCATTCAATCAGTGTTTGTGTCTGTTTTTACATTTTATGAGGTAGTAACTATCGCACACGTCATTACATAATAAACAAACACAGTCATCCGTTGGTTTGTGGAATTTTGTCTATATGCATATTTTGTTGTGAAAGCCATGCATTTAAGCAATTAGAAAAACTGAGAACGCAATATAGGCCTAATTCATCAAGCATGGCATTCCCCAACAACACAGAATATTCAATAGTAAGCAGATCAAAACATTGAAAATTTGATCGATCAATCATATAGCTATTGATATTATTGGTTACTTCACATTCGAGATCACACTTTAGTAACTTTTCATTACAATTTATTCCTGCCCTAGATTAATGTTATAAAAACTCAAAAATGTGTTTCTATTACACGGATAAATATGGTATGTCAATTTAAACTGGCAGAAGAACGAATTTCCAGATTTTTTCCTGAATTCCCTGACATTTCCAGGTTTTCCCATTATTTATCGAATTCCCTGACATTTCCCTGTTTCCCATATGGGTGGACACCCTGGTTAGGCAATATATTTGATGAAAAGAAAGCCTAATTGGAAATATATATAATCTTAGAACACTATCCTTCAGTAATAAGGAATACAAATACATAATCATACGTATCGGAAAGCTTAGAATGCAAGAAATTGATATGTATTCTGCCAGATTTATGCTGTCTTTTCATTGCATGGACATTGGAGTCATGATGGAGCTCGCTTAAACTGATGGTGGGAGACTGCTCAAGATGCTGTGGCTCAAGCCAGACTGCCTGACTGATGCCCGGCTGTGACGTAATCCAGGATCATGGCTGATTACTCAGAGATGTCGTAGTAAGCGAGAAGAAACCAGCAGCTGACCAGCCGACACGAGATAAGTAATAAGTTTCAAGGTTTTCATTTTAAAGTTATTTTTAAATGATGAATTATATTAATATGAGTGCAGAAATGCCTACAGATAAATTAAATGTGCCAATAAGTGAATACTTGTGTGTGAGTTTAAGAAAATAACCGCAAACATGTGCCAATTTGAGTAATAGTAATGCCGTGCTCGTAAGATGATTTTAGGTTATTGTAAACAGAAACGGAATGTGAATATCAATGTTTAAGAGCCAATCTACTTGGAAAGATCAATTAGTGTCAAACCAGATGAGGTTAAGAAGAGAGTCTGTGAAGTATAGAATGAAACCTAGATATTACAAAGACTAGATCGACAGACATGGCCAATACGATTATGATATTAGAAGAAATTGATTAAATATTAAGAGTTTGCCGTTAATAAATAAGTATTGAAGTCAATGGACTGTTTTAACCGTAACAAAGAGGTTGTTAAGAAGAAATTAGATGAAAATTATTTTTATATGTGGATGAATCGGAAAGAAGAGATATATATGAGAATTATGTAATGATAATAGTGTTAGGAAATATTAATTGTTCCTTGTATAAGCAATGGTTGGATGAAGTTATTACGGAATTCTGTGTTTAGTTACGGTTATGGTATGGTAGATAATACTGCAAGCAATAGAGTTAGGTCATGTCCAAATGAATATAAGATACAGTTCAAATATTAAATGGTCGATTGGTAGTATTCACATCAAAGATTATGCTAGGTTATTTGAATCTCAAATGCGTTATTGAGTAAATATAGGAATATTGAAGGAACATCGCCTAACAGGACAAACGTTTCAAAATGTTAATGTAGATTGTAACCGTACAACAGGGTTACAGATTCCATTCAGTATTTATTATTATTATTATTATTATTATTATTATTATTATTATTATTATTATTATCATTATTATTATTATTAACCCGATTCATTATATTTTATATTCTGTTTCTCATCACTTAGACTGTAATAATTAGGTATCACGTATATTATTGTATTTAATCATAGGTTAAGTGAAATTTGTTTGTAATTATTCTGTATTGTAGTAAGTGAGATTTGTTGGTTTCATATAGTCATGCTGTGGCTTGTAACTCTGGCTAGATGAGCTGGCATAGTATTTTGCAATAGAGGCTATGTTTAACTGAGGATGTTATTTGCAAGTAGATTTCCCGGTGACGCATGAAACTTAGTCATCTGCAATCCGCTTGGGCACGCTTAGACAAAACTTGACTGATGACATCAGAGCGTGGACACGTGATTGCGATCAAGTGTCAGTATTCGCCAGCTACTGTATGTTGAAGTGGAAGGGATGAACAGAGAGTAGGGAGATGAGTCGTCATCGCGAGGTTATATAAGTCGATGCAACGGTGGTGAGAGGTATCCGAATCATATCTATCAGATCATATGTATCAGTCAGATGTATCAAATGGAAGAAGTAGTCTTAGAGTGATGGTCAGAGCTCAGAGTTGTGTTTTCAAGAGGTCTTGTAATAATCGAGGAGGTCTACAAGTGGTGGTTGTATCCGAGCAGAGACGGGTACTATGCTGATAAAGAAACATCATCTTCTTGTGAGGATGGACTTCACAAGATGTTTCAATAATATTTTCCAATTACTTATAATATATTGAGTGGACGTAATTACATTGGAGCTCTCTACACGCGTACATGGTACGTAGGCCAACTCCTTGTTATATAAGAAGATAACAGCAGACGGCTCCCGATTCAGCTCATAGGTTTTTCCAAGAATTTCAAGTTCAACAGCGGTGTATGCAGACATCAGGTAATTAAAGCATCAGACATGTTATGCATTCATAACATGAAGAAGAATGTAATCAGCGGCGATATCACATCTCACTTCAAGTTCATGCCAATAGCTTTTTTTTTTTGTTTAGATTAAATTTTCCTTTTATTAGTACCGCAAATCTCACAATATATATATATATATATATATATATATATATATACATTTTTTGTTAAATTAAAAGATGTCAATGATTGTTCATTGTAACGTAAATTATAGTCATAAACTCAGTTTTATTTTAATTATAATAAGTGATTCCAGTTCCATGTACAATCCTCAATTGTGGAAATGCAACAGTAATTTAATATTGTCCTGATCCATATCCCTGTATATTGCCAGATATGTGAGTTTATCACCTCACGCCTTGAGATAATTGATATAAGAGGTATGCTCTACCGAATTTTGTTGTTTTTCTTAAAAAAGCAACTGGCGCTCAAACAAATGTTATTTATATTGTGTGGAAGATATGAAGGTATAAGAGTAGTGGTTGGAGTAGCCACAAGATTGGTAGATCAGATTATAACCTAATGCTGGCACAGCGGTAAATGATATGAGAGTTGATTTTAATTGCAATAGCACGTAAATATGTAATTGTTCAGCACAACTTTCGAAGTTTGAACTGATTGGGTATTCTAGGTATGGCACTTACTAATGATAATATTTGATTTCTTCTGGCACATATGAAGGAATATGATAATAATATACTTGGTATTTATATAGACAGAATTATTTAAAGTGTATTGTAATTTAAAACCATACTTGGGAAACTTATTGCTTATCTCACATCACGAACAAGTCACTACGAAAATCCAAACAAACCAAACATGAAGAAATACCACTCCCTCCTAAAAATAAAGATTCAACCCTCTCTTGCCCCATGATATATTTATAAAATGATGAACTGTGATCATATAACAGGATGATAAAAGACAAATACTGAATTGAAAGACAATAATTCACCCAATTTCAGTTATGTTTATGGTGATGATTTATGAATTCAAGGATAATGTAACGTAACTATATTCTCTTTTCACTACTGCCCAGAATTTGATTTTTATTTCATTAATACTGTATTAGCATGCTAATAAATTAGATATAGGATTATTTCTGCGTTTTTCTTTATGAGAATAAGTTAAAATACGTAGTCATAAGGTAGTATAAGTGCTAATAGAATATATTTATGATAAGTTATGAGCGTTATCACGGATTATTACTTGGTTTAGGGGGAATTGAATGATTAATTGCGGAAAACTTCATTCTTCAACGGAACCTGTGATTACATTAATATGATTTGAGGACCGAATTGATATATTATTTTTTACCCTGAGTAGATAGCTGAACATATACTTCCAACCACCGTACATTACTTATGCAATTAACCCCCGTACTTGAGAAGATTAAGAGCCTCCGTGGCTCAGACGGCAGCGCGTTGGCCTCTCACCGCTGGATACCGTGGTTCAAATCCCGGTCACTCCATGTGAGATTTGTGCTGGACAAAGCGGAGGCGGGACAGGTTTTTCTCTGGGTACTCCGGTTTTCCCTGTCATCTTTCATTCCAGCAACACTCTCCATTCTCATTTCGTAGCATCTATCATTCATTAATATATCACTTTGGGAGTGGCGACCCAATCGTAATAATAGCCTATATATGATTCATTCATTACATCCCTGACCCGGTCACTGACTGGAAAACAGGTTGTAGGTTTTCATTTTCACTTGAGAAGATTAATGAAATTATGATAGGTGAAAGGGTGTACCCAGAACAGTCTCCATCATCCATGAAGAGGAAAATACTATACCTTTGTTTTAAGTGTAAAAGTACTCATCTGTCAGCAATGACCTTTTCGAGCATAATATTTTTTTCCAAGAAATGTTTTCCGCAGACTGAAGAACCTCACAGACATAGAATAATGATAATGTGAAATGGTTATAAAGGCTTGTCTTTTCCTCGACCTGTAAACTGCCTTTTAATTTTTGAAAATGAAATACTAAATCTCAAAATGCAAAATGTACACTAGATTGCAATATAAATGCAAAACAGTCAAGTCTTTCAAATAAAACTTTATTTAAATTTTTCATTCTTCTTCTGGAAACTAAAACTGAGGAGTTGGTGCACCCTTAGACTGCCTGAAAATACTGTTGACTCAGATACCCGCAGTTTGTCTAAACATCTGTGGGGTCCTACGAAGATTGAAGATAATGAAAGATATTTTTGTTAATACAGTGTAATCATGATAGAATATGAATGACAGAAAAAAATTGTTCGGTATGTTCCATCTCTTCTACAGCTCACTGACCCCTGAATATGACTTAAGTTAGTTCTGATTTTGCATCACTATTTTTTTTTTCTGTTACTCAAGCCTATATCAAATTAAAATTATTGTACAATTTTGTTATAGGTTACGCATTTTTATTTTACTGTTACTTCTAAGTACATGCAATTTTAATTGCTCATTAATAGGCTACCATCATGCCTTTGTTGGTGATACCTACTGTGTCTTCTGGTATAGGCTAGAGCAGGGCCATCCACACAGCGCTCCCCGAGCGCTAGTGCTCTGAGCGCTTTGGTGGAAGGTATTTTCGGTAGTGGTAGGAGAGTGGCTGACTGAGAGTGCGTTCTGCCCACCACGCTGAAGTGAGCAGCCGATCCATCTGTCGCTAATCTAGTCCAACGTGCTTTGTTGACAGCGTGTAACTAAATCAGTTTCACAGTTGTCATGACTGAATATCATACAAAATAAAAAAGGAGGAGTGGTGAAACAGCAGCCTTTAAAGCAGAATGAAAAATTTCATTTTTCTGTATAGCGTATAAAGGGCATGACAAATGTTTAGTGTGCCACCGAGATTTTATGTGTTTTAAAAAATGTGATTTGGAATAGCACTACAGTGCCAACCACAGGAATGATTGCGGTGATCTGACAGACGCCAGTCGCCAATCGAAGTTGGAAGAACTGAAAGAAAATTTCAAGCAGCACTATTATGTAAGTATTTTTATTTTATTTTTTAATTTTAAAATGCTTGTTTACAAACGGGAGTGAAGAAATGATTTAATTATCTGAAGATACTAAAATTGTGACTTGCCGTATTTTTGTCTGACAGGAGATAGAGGAGAGTGAGGTTGGTGGACCCATTTTACGAGCAAGCTACAAATGTTCGATGTGAATTGCCAAAGCTGGGAAACCCTTCGCGGAAGGGAATTTAATCAAGGAGTGCCTAATTGGCATTCGAGGGGTGGATGACGATCTTCAGGTCACCAACGATTTCCTAGACTTGGTAGCTCTCAAAGAACCACTACCAGTTTCGATATTTTCCAAGCTGTAAGCTGTGGCGGGTGTTTTTGAGTCAATGGGATTAAAATGGGAGTGGTCGACAAGTGTAACGACGAATGGAGCTCCTGCTTTATGTGGTCTACGCACGGGATTCCTCAGCTATGTAAAATTAAAAATGGCTGAGAGCGGTTGTACCCTAATGGCGGTGATCCATTGCTTGATACAGCAGGAGGCAATCTGTGCAAAAGTCGCCAAGCTTAAAGACGTAATGGGAACAGTTGTGCAAATGGTAAATTATCCTCACTCCCATGGACTCGCGCACTGTCAATTCTGAGACCGGTGTAATGTGTCTCTTTCCAAGAAATGTTTACTATGTGGTGTAAAATATTATTGTAGAATATTTCATTCATATTCCTTTCATCTATCTAAATTTGGAAATGTAACTACTAAATTGTGATTTATTATTATTGTTGTTGAGTGATTTTTGTAATGTTCTGGAAATTTTCGTGACGCAGAGTTTAGGAACAGGGTGTGCCTGCCGCTGTTGATTCTAGAAGCATGTTTTTACTAATTTTGGAAGATGGAAAGTTTGCGATTATGGTTAGGTGATGTTCTGAAATATTGTTATTTATTTTATTTATTGTATGGTTTACAATCACATCACAATAAATGTATTTTAAAACTATTTACACGTCTGAACACATTAAGTCAGAATGTCAGATTGGTATCTCTAATATAATTAACACCGTTTTGAGTAGCCATCAGGAACTCGGCTGGATCTCCTGAGAAGGCTGTTAGAGGGCATTCTTCGATAATATGCTGAACAGTTTGTCTCTCAGCACTACAACTATACTCGGGAGATGGAATTTTCTTCCACTTATAAAGGGAGTCTGCACATCTGCCACAATTAGTTCTGATTCGGTTTAGAGTACACCAAATTTTTCTGGCGAGCTCAAAACCTGATGGCTTAGATGTGATGCATGGCATAGCTTGCTGTTCTGGTGTTGCAGAGGTCTTCCATGATTGCTTCTAGTTGTCAATCATGCTGAAATTACTTTCAGCAAGCTTCCTTACAGTATTCAATGGAGGGTGGCGAGAGCGAAGTATCTTCCTGTTAATAACAGGGAGGTCAAGATGTACAGGAAGAGAAGAATTGTTGCATATATTCTTGTACACCTTGATAAGTGCTTGTTCTCTTCTCACAGATGGAGGTGGTATGTGGCTTAATGATGGCAGCCAGTATGTTGGAGTACATCTGATTGTCCCTGATATTAAACACATGGTTTGGTTGAGCTGAGTATCAACAAGCTTAACATGAGCGCTGTTTATCCAGATTGGTGTACAATATTCAGCCACGGGATAAGCTAGTCCAAGGGCAGAAGTCTGAAGTGTAGATGTTGACCCCCACGTAGTGCCGTACAGTTTCTGCAGGATATTATTTCTGGTTCTGAGTTTGGCGGCAGTTCTGGTGAGATGTTCTTTGAACCTTAGAGTCCTATCTAGAATGACCCCTAGAAATTTTGGATACTTGGTATGCGAGAGTAATCTGCCATCAAAGTGAACTTTCAGTTCTCTATTCGCTTGTTTATTGTTGAGATGGAACGAAGCAACTACTGTCTTTGCTGTGCTTGGCTGTAACCTCCAGTCACGAAAGTATCACCCCATAGTAGATAGGTCTCTGGTTAGAACATCCTCGGTAACTTAGAAGTCTATGTGGCTAACAGCAAGGGCCCAGTCATCTGTGTACCCAAATTTCCTAGATGTAGTCTCTGGCATATCTGCTATATATAAACAGAACAAAAGGGGAGCCAGCACAGAACTTTATGGGAGACCATTATTAAGATTCTTCAGTGAGCTCATACTATTACCAATTTGAACCAGGAAGTTTCTGTTACTGAGCATGTTGTTAATATTTCCAATGTGCAGGCATGGAATGATTCGTAGAAGTTTGAGAATCAATCCTTGTCTCCATACAGTATCATATGCTGCTGTTAGATCAACGAAGGCAATTGAAGTTTTCTGGTGTTTCTGAAAATTAGCCTTTATGAATGTTGTCATAGAAAGGACCTCATCTGTACAGCTTTGGTGCGGGTGGAAGCCAGCTTGTTCAACAGGTAAGTTTTTGAAAATGATATGGCAAATACAGTTATAAACCATTCTTTCCAGAAGTTTATAGATCATGCTAAGCAGAGCAATGGGTCTATAGCTTTGAGGTTCCTTGTTAGGTTTGCCAGGTTTAAGAATAGCAATAATTTTTGCCCTCTTTAATTCATGGGGTATATTGCCTGATAGAAGAATGTCTGTGAAAAATTTAGCAAACCATATTCTTACATTTTTACCACAGTTGAGAAGGAACTCCGGATGAATACCATCAAAACCTGGAGCCTTTCCTGCTTTCATATATTTCAATGCAATTGTAACTTCTTCTGGAGTGAATGGAGTGGAATATTCAGAATTTGAGGTGCCAATTTGTCTTGAAGCTCTCTTAATTCCTTCTGTGTTGTTTATTTTGAGGAGCTCTTGAAGTGTTGACTATGTTGGACGCAATTTGATTAGGTGTAACAGCTCCGTTAGTACGTGTGGTGGTTTGCCTCCACCAAGCTTCCTAAGGAGAGACCAGGCCTTTCTGCTTGATTTTTGGTTTCTAGGCAGTATTTTTGACACTGCATTAAGTGTTTAGTGTGTGTTAGTGTTATGTAGAGAGTTTATGATCGTTTATCACCTATTTTAGGCATAAATATTTCTTACTGTCGTGCCCTAAGTATCAGGAGTCTACACTTCTGATTGCGGAGACAACGTTGCTCAACGTCCATAGGTTTTACCTGAAATTTTCCTACACGTGCCCTCCGGGTGGTGCTAACTGAGCAACAACACTGGTTGCCAGATAATCCTTTGGATCTCCTGGCATAAATCACATCATACAATGAAATATTGTGAAAACATCGCGACTTGGTAAGGGGTTTTGATTAGCGGATCTGGGTGGCGAGAGGGAAGCTTCTGTGGTCTGATTGGTTACTCAAGTGATCGCACCGGGGCCAGCTTTGCCTTGTTAAGTGAGGCAAGATTTTGTGGTCTTATTGTTTCTCGTCAGTCCAGCGATCAGGCGCACATTGGTGATCCTCCCTCCCAGGATGGGCTGCCTTGGGGTAAGCGCGGTTGGTTTCATTCCTACCTTAATTAATAATAATAATGCTATTTGCTTTACGTCCCACTAACTACTTTTACGGTTTTCGGAGAGGCCGAGGTTCTGGAATTTTGTCCCGCAGGAGTTCTTTTACGTGCCAGTAAATCTACCGACACAAGGCTGACGTATTTGGGCACCTTCAAATACCACCGGACTGAGCCAGGATCGAACCTGCCACCTTGGGGTCAGAAGGCCACCATCTCAACCGTCTGAGCCACTCAGCCTGGCATAAACCTGTCCCGCCTCCGCTTTGTCCAGCACTAATCTCACATGGAATGACCAGGATTTGAACCACGGAACCCAGCGGTGAGAGGCCGGTGCGCTGCCGCTTGAGCCACGGAGGCTACCAATCTTAATTCATATTAAATGCTTGTTGTAGGAGTTTATCCCTACTCGCCCAGACTCGCCACTCAATTATTCAGATGCCTTTGCTTTTCAGTATTGCCTGCCTGTTTGATTTTGGAGGTATTCCCCTATACTTTTAGTTTTGTAAACCGTGTAATCTGTAGATTAATTTTATTTCCCTCGGGGTTTGCCTCCAGTAACTTTGTATCACTTGATGCATGCTAGTTTTTCCTCTGCCCCGCATCATAAGTGTTTTCTGGTGTGGGAGCAAGTTGAACTGGCCTCTGCCTCAAGTTTAAATATTTCTGATTTCCCCTTTGTTTCCATTATGTGGCACGATTGTCTGAAGGTTCATTAACTTTGACTTAATATTGTATTTGTATCATGTGGTTCCTATTAGCCTTAAACGTTATATTCTGGAAGTTGCATTATGATAAGGTATCTTTGGTTAGCCTCTTTGACTTAAAAGAAAAACCCTTGGCAATTTGCTTCTAATTTGTTGTTTTGGGATATCGTACCTGGATTTTTGAATTAACGGATTTTGTTTTGAATTTTCTTTGTAATGTTTATTTTGGAAAAAATACTAACAGATTAAGGGATCACCGTTGATTTTTATTAAAATCCAATCTACGTATCCCCATGGCCCTGGTAGGGTTCCCATGCCTGCTCCACATTTTTATTACAGTCGTCATGTTGCCCAACCTGATGTTCATTTGTTTAGACTTGATGCAGTTTATCTGATGTTTTGGTTTAAAGTACCGCGTAATTTAATTTTTGCTTTTTCTTTACTATGTATCGTGTAACCACTTGAAACCAGTTACGAATTCAATGAGTTCTTGGATGACATTGAAGCGGAGTATCCAGATATCCCGTACCATGCAGAAGGAAGATGGCTGAGCATGGCGAAAGTGCTTCATCATGGTTTTTGCTTGCGGAACGCAATAGATACATTTTGTGACATGAAAGGGCAGCCCAAAGTTCTTTTGCGTGATCCTAAGTGGGTGACGGACTTAGCCTTTTTAAGTGACATTACTACCCATCTGAATACTTTGAACACTTTGCTTCAGGGCGAAAAGCACAATATCTGCGATTTGGTGGAAAAAATTCAAGTGTTCAAAAGAAAATTGATTTTGTGGGAAAATCAATTGCGTGCAAGGAACACAGGACATTTTCCATTGCTTGAAATAGTGAAAGAAGGTGTCAACTTTGATGAGTACTTGCAGGTAATTCGTCAATTACAAGAAGAGTTTGAAAAGAGATTTTCAAAATGATCAGAACTCCAAGAGGTGTTGGATGTATTTGTTTGACCATTTTCTCTTAGTGCAGACAGTGTTCCACAGCTGTTTTGATTAGAGTTGATTGAAATGCAGTGCAATGTTCATCTTAAAGACCGCTTTCTAATGTCACAAAGTTTAGAAGAGGTTTACAGCGGCTTTCCGCAAGAAGAATACCCCCTTTTGTATAAACATGCATGTAAAGTTCTATATATATATTTATTCGGCTCAACGTACATTTCTGAGTGTTTCTTTTTTGTTCTTAAGCTTACCAAAAGTAAACATCGTGCTATGATGAGCGATAGAAACTTGCACAATTGTTTAAGAATAGCTGTGTCCAGAAATATTGTACCCAATTTGGAGAAGACTGTTTGCTCCAAAACTAAAAGCTCATAAAAGAGACTGAGCAAAAGTCACTCAAGGTCTGTACTATCTGTTCATATTGGTAAAATGTTGTTGAATTTTCCTCTCAAATATGTTCAAATTTCAGTTTTGAATAAATCGCATTATTCTTTACTTAATACTTGAATTTGTTTCCTGTACATTCAGTACATCAAATACCATTTGATTTGTATTTGTTATGGCAAAACAGCCCTATCAATATGATGTCAACAATCCCACAAAAGCCGTCAGCCACAGGACTGTACGTACGTATCTAGTCAGCGCGGTCCGAATATCATCCGTCTGCCTCAGGTCTCCTCACTGCCACAGTAGTGGTGGTAGGGAAAGGAGCGCCAGTCTGACTGCCCAGTGCTCCCCGAGTGCAGCCGCGCTCTCCGAGCGCAATGACTGGAAGGCCCTGGGCTGGAACAATTTAGTTACTTTCATTGATCTGTCTCAGTCTTATCCTTGGCTTTGACAATAAGAAAGTGACTGAGGTATGAGCAATGCTAGTAATGCCATTCTTTATGCAGCCAGTCCTTGCTATGAATGGTGTGAAAATGTTGCTTGTGCATGCATTTCAGTGGGCTTGGCAAATTGATGTGTAATAGCAACTTCTGGCTCGGTAAGGAAAACAACGGGGAAACTACCTCACTCTTCCATTCCCTAGTACAGTCTTCAGTGATGCCTAGGCCATCTATGACAGCTGATGGCAGAGTTGTTGAGGATCCAACCAGCCTTAGGGCTCAGGACTAAATACACACACGCACGCACACACACACGCACGCACACACACACACACACACAATTATCAAAAGACATTACCTGTTTATCAGAATTAATTCAAATTCTGTTTCTTAAAAAAGAAACACTAAAATACAAATGTATAAATGCTACAAAATGCTAAAAGTCACCACCCCTAACAATAACTATTTCTTACATTAAAGTAATTGGAATAGATGTAGAATGCAAAGTTTGTTAGTTTTCAAGCACTTTTTGTTCAAGTCTGACACACTTCATGTCACCGGTCAAGGGTTAACTAACAAACAAATTTTTCCTTTTCTGCGATACTATTACTTCAGCCATACTGAAATATTTGAAATGTCTTGCTAAGCAACAGCTATGCACAAAAATTAGATATTTTGGACATTTCTGCATGTAGACGTGCTCCATGATTAGAGATTAGATCTTCTGATTAGAGATTTTTACAAGGTCATTATAGGTGTGGACGTTTTGAAGCAGACAATTTCCCTTAGCCTTTTCAGACCGTGTACGCACATTTGTGCGGGTTCGTATTTTATTTATGTCTGAGTTTATTTGACATTTTCTTGGTGCTAGACCAGACTGCAGTGCTTGTGCGGGACAGGTAGCATGTACTTCAGTTGTTTTTATTTTAGCGCTTGACCACCAGGGGGCAGGAAGAAGAGTTTAAAAATACACTTCATCAGCAAGATGGTGGGAAGCAGTAATGCCTAAAGTAAGTATTTATTTACTGCATTCATATTAATCTAGAAGCTTTACTGAATATCAGAATATAATCAATGAAGTGTGTAAATTGTTTAGCAAACGTAAACTGTGAACTTAGGTTTTGAAAGTTGATACGCACAAATGTGCGGGCTAGGTTTCCCTACAGGCAACGCATGCGGGAATGCTGGGTGCTGCCACCAAAAGGACTGTGAAAGCAGAATTTGTACTCTTCGTGAGAAATGTAATGTAGTGTAGGAAATGTAGTTTACTTGTGTATGAATGAATATTTTGTTTTAAATTATTCCCCACTGTAAAATAGAATATTTGATCATGTACATATGCATACTCGCATGCAATGAGGTAATTTTTCTTTTTGTAAGTAGTGAATTAAGTCATGACACACATAATTGTGTGGGTGATTTTTTTCAGATGTTAATTTTTATTTTGTAGAATAAACTAAAAATATATGTATTTAAGAGGATTTTAGTCAGTTTTTGACATATAAACAAAAATTCACACCGCCAGTTTTCTTTCAGGTCTGAAAGGGTTAACAAACGTTTAGTCTGAAACACTAGGCCTATATTAAACGAGGCTTTTCATCACGAACCTAAAATATGTTGGTTTCTATATAAAGCAATTTGCAATTTTTTTTACTTTTTCCTATAAAGGATGTTAAAAAACAAAAAAGGAAACATTAAAAAAATACTAGTTGGAAAGTAAATTTAATTGACGATTAAACAGTTATATCTCTCCAGTCAAGCAAATACTGTAAGCCTACTTATACATTCCATTCCACTCAAAAAATTACAACATTGACCATTCAAACTCCTGTGCTCAGAAGCTCCATACTCAGCAGCATGATAAAAAATGCATTCAGAAAAGTGACGAAACTAAGGTTCCGGGTTGGTGGAGGGGTTCTTGGCTGCCTGGTGTAGCTCATATAGTTGTTGTAGTTGATCATCACTCATTTCATGAAGCTTTTCTTCACCTAGGTGTTCTCCTAGGGGTTTGGCTGTGCGAGGACCACGCAAACCAAGCTGGCGTGCAAGATTGACAGCATACAGCTATGATTAAAAAAAAGAGAGAAACAAAATGTAATATCTTCATGGAAAAAGATCTTTAAATATGTCATTTCTCACATTCACAATAACAAAATAGAAGTTCCCTACCAGGAAAATCATTTCTTAGAAATACTGAGAATAAAACAAAATAAATCTACCACAGTGTAACAGACAATAATTGCAGGATACAAACCCAATCTTCCAGTTACAAGTTAACTACTCTAAACTTTTGGGTGTCTTCCAGTGGCCATGGCCTAATTAAGGTAGGCCTACAAGCCCCAGCATTTGCCTGGTGTGAAAATGGGAAACCACGGAAAACCATCTTCTGGACTGCCAACAGTGGGATTCGAACCCACTATCTCCCAGATGCAAGATCACAGCTGTGTGCCCCAAACCGCATGACCAACTTGCCCGGCCAATCCTATTTTACCCCTGGTCTGGCTGTAACATTTTTCTCTGCTATTACTATTCACAGCATAATTACAATGAAACCTTCTTAATAATAACAATCATACAGCTTTAGCTACTGTGCGCAGGCATTTTGATTGGAAACCATTTAGGCTGCTTGCTGCCAATTTCATTGTTTCCTTTTACTCTACCAGATGGCAGGGTAAACCAGATTTTGCTTGAGCGATCTATGGCTGAGTTTTAAATATAAGGGGCAGTCAAATGAAAATGGATCACCTGCCAAAAAGTAATCACTGAACTGTTAAAACATTTATCCTGCTAGGTGATGAGACATTCTTGAAAAATCTGATGGGCTGTCAAAGGAACCACATCTGTACCCAGTCGCACACATCATCATCCAATGCAAACCTATGTCCACAAATGTCTTTCTTCAGCTCCTCAAAGATGTGAAAACCGCCTAGGCTGATGTCCTAGATGTTAGGCCCCTTTAAACAACACGCAAAAAGCGAAAACCACATGGGAGAGATCTGAGCTGTAAGGTGGTTGTTGAAGAGTTTCCCTTCCGAATCTCTAAAGCATATTCCTCCATCTAGTCACCTCCGTAGCATAGGCTTAGCCTCTGTAAGCCCACATAGGGGTTTAATAATGATGTTCTGGTGAATTTCAAAGGAGTGCAAGAGTTTGCTTCCTAACACTTTGATTTTTGGCCAATAACATTAACCTTTTCTTTTTTCACTAAGGTCATGTAGAATGGACATTAATTACCCCTGTTAAAGTTTACTTCTATTATTCTATTTCCTATGTAAATTTGACTGTTGAGCAAATAAGACAGACTGGTTTGTTTTTTTTGGTAAAAGATAGATTGTGCCTTTAAGAGGCCTGGATCCTGTAAATTTTGGAGAATTGTCTCCTGGGGAGTAATTGTGTGGAGCAAAGACACTCCCTGTAAATGTCTTTGGAGCTCAGTTTCCTTGTGGATTTATTAAGGGGAGCAGTTTTGCTCTTGTTAAACTTGTAACTGGGGAACTTCAAGCTCATGTTGTTAAATAATATTGTCTAATTGTTCAAGAGTTTCTAATGTTGTTTCTCGAGCTCACGAGCTAACTTTGTACCTGATTATTTGTTAATGCTTAGCAAAGTTTAAAACTTGAAAAAAAGGAAGGAATAAAATTACTAATTTTTTAATTAAAATTCGATCTTTTCTCTATCTACCCATTCATGCCCACACCTTCTTTCACCTCTGCGTTCCACAGAATAACCAGAATTATTATTATTTTGATAATTGCTTTACGTTGGACCGACACAGATAGGTCTTATGGCAACGATGGGACAGGAAAGGTCTAGGAATGGAAAGGAAGCGGCCGTGGCCTTAATTAAGGTACAACCCCAGCATTTGCCTGGTGTGAAAATTGGAAACCACAGAAAACTATCTCCAGGGCTGCCGACAGTGGGGTTCAAACCCACTATCTCCCAGATGCGAGCTCACAGCTGCGCGCTCCTAACCACACGGCCAACTCGCCCGGTATTATTGTAATTTTGTCCTCAACAATGAAAATAAAAATAATCTGGCATTAAAATACTTATGATCATAAGAGACACAAGGGTATTTGTAAAACCAATCCTATGGAGTTATCAGCGCTGATCAAAACATTTAAATGCCATGCAGGGCGGGATTACATCGTGCACATTTTTTCACAATTAAATTACAGTTAATTAATTGTTTTCCTTCATTAGGAAAAGCCAGTATGGCCAGAATGTTTAATCATAGATACATCTTAATCAGTTCCCAAGAAAATTGAGTTTGAGTGACCTCTTGAATGCGTAACCTCACAAGCCACATCTCTTGGAAGGCGAACACATGTGACTTTGCCTTGCTTATTTCTCCTCCATCCTCAGGGTTGGCCAAAATCTGTGCCCAAATGTTATCTGTTTCCCTTTCCACCTGGAATTCTTCTGATCATGAGTGTACAACAGCTGAATATACTGAAGAGAAGGACTGAATAATGTGGATTGAGGATCAATGTGGAGAAGAGCAAGACAATGGTGATGAGTAAAGGAAGTAAAGAATGAAAAGGAGCTATCAAAATTGGAGACAAGAAACTTGGGAAGTGAGCTGACAGAAAATGGAAGACTGATGTGGAAATTAGTAGGATACAAATGGAGAGTGCCTTTTACCACCAGGGTATGGATATTCATATGGTATAAATATGTACCAATAAAAGCTAAAGAAGTAATGTACAAGAAATATTACTTACCTATGACATATGAAGTAGAAACCTGGACAATGACTCAGAGAGATGAGAATAGAGTACAGGCAGCTGAAATGAAATATCTGGGGAGTTTGGTACAGAAGACAGGAGGGATAGAGTGAGAAATGAAGACATACGAAAAGAACTAAATGTGTAAAAAGTAAATGACAAACTGGAACAGAACAGATTGAGGTGGTTTGGACATGTCAAGCAGATGAAAGACCCCAAGACAAGCACTGGAAAGACAGATGACAGGATGATGGAGACCAAGATTACAACGGATGGACTCTGTGAAGAACAGCATAGAACAGAAACTGGACTTTTCTTTTTATAAGTTGCTTTACGTCACACCAACACAGACAGGTCTTATGGCGACGATGGGACACGAAAGGGCTAGGAGTGGAAAGGAAGCATCCATAGCCTTAATTAAGGCACAGCTCCCTAGCTAATGCCTAGTGTGAAAATGGGAAACCATGGAAAACCATCTAGAAGCTGGACTGGAATACTGCGTTGAATGAGGAATGGTGAAGAGATAGGACAAAGTAGAGAGGAACCGTATTTGCCCCACTCAGTGTCAGCTGGAAAAGGGCAATTACTGATGATGATAATGATGACTAGATGTTGGTAGACAGGAATGTTCAGCCATAGTGGGAAATATCCATATAGCCCGACCACAGGGTAATTTGGTGCTGTATGACTATTTGCTTGCTCTTCCAATTTTTACTGTCCTTGCAGTAGATGGGTGATAGAGGAGACAGCTGTATCTAGGGATGATTTTTGAAAATTGCTGTAAGTTTGTTATTTCTCAGCAAAATTAATTTTTTTTCTAGTGATACACTCCTTATTCATTTACAATAAAGCAGAAAACTTGTTTGATATTTTTCATCAAACTATTATCTTTATTATTTTCCTTCACATCTACAGTAACAAGTACTCATTTGATCTGTTAGGTGTGAAAAATAGCAATGTACAGCCTATAATCCAGAATAAACTAAAATGAAATGAGCGACTGATACTGATCTACTGAACAGGCATTGATAATAATAGTGGTCTTCTCACGCAGCAACCACCGCCCGGCGAGACCTGAGACCACAAGACTGCTCACAGTAACAAGATGGGACCACCAGGCGATGCCCACCGCGTGCATGAATCTGGTGCTGACCAGACGTACAGTGATTGCTAGGATTCGCGAAGAGGTTCACGAGACTATGGGAATTATGGACTAATAGGATAACTGAAATAGCTCCTCTCTGCAGACCAAACTGCTGATTGGAGGTCGGTGCTGACCAGTTAACTTGGAAAAGTTACGCACCTGCTAAGGTTATGCAACAAATACCATGTCCCAGATTTGCTTTGCCTGGATAAACCAGTCTGGCAATACAATACCACACCTAGCAAATCCTGGCAAGATCAAGTTTTCCGCTGAGTGCGCTGACTTTTGTGTTTACTCAGGGCAGTCCTCTACCATTTAAATTCTGTAATGTCTTCACTACACTTACTCAATCTGTTGAGCTGTCCTACCTATTTTACCACACATGCACTGTACTACTTTAGAGCTCCACTCAACTGTGCAATAAGAAAACAATCCAACTTTTCCAACTCTTCAACTAAATACTCTGCAAAACAAAATCACTCAAAATCAACCCCCACACTAGAAAATAAATTTACTATACAGACACATATCATCACCATATACAACTTAACTATAAAACACACTTCACCATTAAGTTCACTCTACAAACATCTACCACCATGTACCATCAACTCACCTCATTCACGTTCTCTCTCTAACCGTAAACATACCACCAAAACACACTTCATCATTAAATCCACTAAATAAACACATTCACCCTATATCAACAACTCCACCTCATTATAAACCTCTCTCTTACCATTACTACATAATATTTCACAATCATTATACATTTCACATATAACATCACTAATAAATACACACACTTCAATACCTATCATTACACCAAATATTGACTTTTCTCCACCAATGAATTCCCTATACAAACACACTCCTCTATGTACCATCCACTCCACCTCATTCTCATCCTCTCTCTAACCATAAACACAACTCCAAATCACATTTCACCATCCAAACACCAACCACACAATGTAACTCCGAACTCATAAACATATTCACTTAAATACCATAATACCTTCACATGTTTCTCCACCATACCACCACATCTCCCTAATAACACACTTACTGTAACAATCCAATTACACCACTCCCAAACTCCACATTAAATTACAATTAAATGACTTCCTCACTCTTAGCTCACTTACAATTATTACACACACTAAATCACCTCCTCGTATCATTTTTCATTATTTCCTAGCTTGCTTACTAATGCTACTTGACTTATTGCTTCTTGTTAATGCCTTCATCATTTTTACCTCATACTATATACACAAGACACTAGACATTTCACATACAATTACCTCTTACCAAACATATAGCCTTCAAAATCATGTTCAACATCTCTCTATGCTTCAAACATCTTTAGTCTATATATACAGAACACAAGACATTACAAATACCATCACACTTTTCTCCACCATACCACCACATCTACCTAATAGTACACTTACTGTAACAATCCAATTACACCACTCCCAAACTCCACATTAAATTACAATTAAATGACTTCCTCACTTTTTTGCTCACTTACAGTTAATACACACCACCTCCTCGTATTATTTTTCATTATTTCCTAGCTTACTTACTAATGCTACTTGACTTACTGCTTCTCGTTAATATGCCTTCATCGTTTTTACCTCTTACCCTATCAACCAAAACATCATTGGTTTATATACAGTATACAGAACACAAGGCAATTCAAATATACACATACCACCACTTACTATAATCGCTCTCACATATCACCAAATCTACTCCTTATGCATAACAATCTAATTACACTGCTCCCGAACTCTTTCAATAAATATACCACTTCATTACCTATCCTCTCACACTGCAAATAAATTACAACTTACACAACTCACATAAAGACACCACTCTCACTCCTTATATTGCCACTCAGTCTACGACAACTGTTCACTTTTACAATACCCTCCTCATTTATTTTTTGCTCCTTCCTCTGATCATAAACAGCTCTATCCTGTTTATGGATGCCTCTGACCGCTCCTTTTCCCTCTGTGCCTTCATTTCTTCACTGCCTTTACTTCTCTTACTTTCCTCTTCTCTGGCTGTATCCCTAGACCTTCCTCTTCTCACCCCATTATTCATTACTCCTTCCTTAACATTGTTTATAATCACGCTTCACTTTGTACATCTCCCTGCCTTTCTTCATTCATCTTACTGTTTCCCTTCGTATTTTCCTTATCACCTTCCCCGTTTTCTCCAACAATGCTGTCTTTAACTTGTCTTTCTTCCCCACTATTCACCATACTCCTCTCCGTTACCTCCTCTTGTTTCATCTTCTCTTCTAGGTCCAGCAATTTATTCACGGTCCAAATTCTACTCCAGCTGCCGTTTGTCACTACTAGTTCCTGTCCCCTGATAAATGCTCTCAATCCTTGGAGTCTAGCTCGTACCATATGTTTCTTGAGAATTTTAGCATTCCTGATCCCTTCTCTTCCCATATCTCTCTTGATCCATATTCTCTCCCTCTGAATGTTACCCGCATTTCCAATCACAATATTGGCCATCAACGTGGATAACAATTGAACATTAATAGGCCTGTTGCCTTTAACTTTCCCAGTTCTCTCCACATTGTCTATGTCAACTTAACTGAAATTAATTTTCATTTTCCCATGAATTAAGCCCACCACTTTGTAAATTGTAAGCACTTTGTCCTCCCTCTTCTCCTCAGGCATACCATATATAAATAGACATTTCTTTCTGCTATTTTGAATACTGGCTTCCACTCCTGCTTTAAGTTTCAGCACTTCCTCTTCTAATCGCCCTATTTTTTTCCTTAATGATGCAACTTCTTCGGCATTGTTCCTCACTTGGGATGCTGTGTCCTCTGTCTTTTCTCGGAACCATTTCTTCATTTTGTCGAACTCCCTCCTAATTTTGCTACTTCTTTCTTCTTACTTCCCAGCCATCTTCCTATGATTGCCCTGTATTGTTCCACTCCAATCATCTTCTATGCCATCAAACTATTATCATTGTAGTAGGCAATACAAAAAATATAAAGTGGCCCAAGGTATACAACATGCCTTTGTTCCTTGGGCCACCAGATATAAAGTGTAGTTCAGCTTATAAATAATACATCAAATTCATTTCTGTTTAACACTATGTGCCCGGCGGCAGTAATATTACTACCACACGATGTTCGCCTGAATGCCGCTACTAGTAATACTACTAACACGAAATTTGAAATTCAGCCACTTGAAAGCTATTCATGTTATCAAATCAGTTGTTGCCCTAACGTGTTGTTGATTTTCTTTACTATTGATGGGTGGTGTCATCGATTGATAGTGATTGGTGGTGCAATCTAGGGACAATGTTTCGTAGCCATGTGCGCTCAGTTAGATCTTACGTAATTGCTAACATATGTACTCCTCGCACGCTCTGGTTAGAACATGTGTTCTAATGATGAATTATATGACTTCACAGATTTAGAATGAAAGTGTAGTGAGTCAATAGTCTGCAATCATCTTTCAAGTAGTCGAATGATACTGTATATTGAGATATGGATCCCGGACCTAGTACAAGCGAAGCAAATTCTACGTGTGCATACAGCCCACGGATAAGTGAACAGATTATTACAGAACTTGTAAATGATTCGGATTCTGATCCGTATGAAAGTGATTGTGAAGAAGAAAATAAAAATTATGAAGCCCCTCAGGATGATGAATCATCAGAAGAACTGGTCACAAAAAGACAAAGGGAGGTGAGAAGCATGGGAACACAATGGAAACAAAATATTGCTCCTATGAACAGGTCCGTTTTTTCTGGCACACCAGAACTGAATGCTAATAAGTTTGGTATTTCTGCAGAATCTTTACCTCTAGATTTCTTTGGTTTATTTTTTGACTGAATGTTATCCGAGTGGAAAGTAACAGATATACCTTACAGCAAATAAATCTAAGAAGCAAGAAGGCGCTTTGAAACCTAAATCAGTGTATGTGCAGTGGAAACCAAGGACATTGAATGAACTGAAGTTATTTTTTGCAGTAGTGATCCATATGTGTTTGATTCATAAACCTTTTCTCCAGGACTACTGGAGCACAACACCAATTCTAAAAACTGACTACGCAAAGTCCACTGGAATGTCGAGAGACAGATTTCTCGCTATTCAGATAATGTTGCATTTGAACAACAATGATAAGCAGAAACAAACGGACTATCCAGGCTACATCATGTGTTCAAAATCCAACCAATACTAGACTGCCTGAAAACAAGTTTTCTGATTTGTTACTACATGATGAATCACAGACAATCGATGAAGCAATATGTCCATTTTGGGGATGTATCTTTTTCCGTGTGTTTATGAAAGGAAAGCCACAGAAGTATGGAATCAAGATATTTCAACTGTGTGAAGCGAGGCGTGGTTATGTGTGCAATACGGAAGTGTATTTGAGGCCCCATGTCACAGTGGAGGATTACAGTTCTTCCTTCAATGGTGTGGACAGACTGTGCGAACCAGTAAAACATCGAGGGCACACAGTGTATATGGACAGATGGTTTTCAAGCCCCAAAATTCACAATCATCTCTGGGACTGTCAAACTAAAGCAGTTGTCACCGTGATGCCAAATCAGAAAGGAATGCCACAGTCAGAGTTCGTGAAAAAAAAAAAAAAAACAATAAAGAGGCGAGATGCTAGAGACGTGTATATGCTGAGCACTGCACATGATAACAACAGATGGAAGTACCGCAGCAAGCGGAAGCCACGAGAAATCCAAACCGTCAGCAGTAGTCGTCATCATCATCATCATCGACTTTCCGCTCCTGCAAGCCGAGGGCGGGTGTTTACGAGCCTCTTCCAGTTCATCCTGTCCATCCACAGATGATGTTCTACATTTTGCTGACAATCTACATCACGTTTGCCAAGGTCTTTGAAAATTGGCTTTTCCCAACTGTCACGGGGCCTCCCTCTGGGCCTCTTTCATAGTATGTTCTTGGGGTCCTAATTGGAGCCCTCCTACTTATATGTCCATACCATTATGATCTGCTTAATTCTAAGGTTTCCAACAAGCTCCTATCCAATCCAAGTTGTTGCCAAATACTTTCATTCCTTATTTTGCCTCTCCTCGTCTTTTGGAGACATGAGCGAAGGAACTTCAGTGGCCTATAGGCGGCTTTGTGCAGATCTAGTCAATGTTGCTGCTTCCAGTCTATATGTTAGAATTGGTACAAGATATGTTTTGTACAGCGTAAGCTTGCAAGCTTGGGGAAATGAGTCATCCCAAAGTAAGTGACGAACGGAGTGGTAGAATTTTGATGCGGCTTGTATTCTATTGCCCATTTCTTGGTTTATGGTATTGTCAGGAAAAACAAACCTCTCCAAGTATTTGACGTTATTGATAATAACTACTTCTTCATTTTGCACTCACAGGTGGACTGCTTCAGAATTTCGACTCATCACTAAACCGACGGTTTTAGTTTGGATGATGATCATTCCCATTCTTTCAAATTCTTTTTGCCAAAGATCTAGTTTAGCTTGAACTTCTGCTTCTGTCTCACCCCACAGCATAACATCATCAGCAAATACAAGTGCACTTGTTGTCTGATTCTTCATTTTCACTGCTTTTATAACCTCATCCATTATAGTAATGAAGAGAAGAGAACTTCCTTGTTGAACTCCGCTCTTGGTTTCAAAACAGTTCGATCAGCCTCTTTGAATATGCACACAGCTCGTTGTATCTCAATATAGTTGTTTTACTCGAGCTATAATCTCATCAGGCACTTCTTTACGTCTCAGACATTCCCATATGTACTTATGTGGTACAAGATCATATGCCTTTTCAATATCCAAGAATACCACTATAACCATTCTATTCTTATCCCAGTATTTTTCAAAGAGCATTCTTGTCAAAAAATGAGGTCTAGCATCTCACGACACAAGAAATCAGATGAAGTGAGAGCATTTCGCATGACCAGGGATCAAAACAAGCAGTAGAACAACAAATAAAATTAGAAACACTTACCAAAGAGATCCCACGGAAAAGGTCGTCGTAGAGTGAGAAGCAAGGGCACACGAGGCCGAGCAAAACGATTAAAACTTAATTTTAATTTATCCTTGGCTGAAATAATAAAATTCTCAGATTTTGTGGAGAAAGAAACTTTAATTAAATTAAATTGATTCAAAAACTTCTGACCATGTTTAACAAACTACAAATTAAACCAACTGAGATATCAACAATTAATTAGAAATTAGTAAAAGGAAAAAATGCATTAATGTTTGAAGTCTTCAATTAGGATATGAAAACAATTTCTAAGGCACTAACTCGGTATTGTACTTAGGATATGAAATCGGTAATGAAACACAAACGGCATGCAAGCTCCAAATTAACCAGAAGAAAATCAATTATAATCCAATTAACAGGCACAAAGAAATAATACAGGCTCAAATAAATTAAATATCGTTACCACAAGAGCCACAGTAAATCAGACTTAATTATCACAAGACCGCGGGAAAATCCAACCACACATTTTATGACCCGGATGTGAATTTGGGAATTTTCAAAAATTGTATTACTGAGATTACTCACTGACTTGTGATTTCATGAATGTGTAGTTGAAACTTAATTAGAATTAATGTATTATTTTATTCCTTATGTTTACTCTATGTATGATAATTTGATTTATGCCTTCTCTGGACCATCCCTGTCATGTCGCTTGCGTTTTGGGTGTGTGCTGCAATGTTCATGTTCGGCGAATGTCAAATGTCATAATAATAAGACGACACTCAAATGTCAGACTCAACAGAGCACACGCCCCCAAACTGTTTATACACGGTTACATCGCAACGGCTCACGTGATACCCACATACCAACAAGATGGCTACCCAAACAAACAGAGTAGTCCATTAGAAAAGTTTTCACCTTATTACTTTTATCCCCAAAATGGTGGTTGCAAAATCTACAAGATAATAACCATGATTGCAACAAGTTAAACAATATCAATTTAAACCACCGAATAGAGATTTATACCATTAACGTATTCATAAGCAATTATTGTTAGGAGCTCCTACAGCATAGATTCATTTAACCTTACATTATGAACCATTTAAATTATCCCACGATGAAAGTCAAACCGAAATACATATTTACAGTTTCATTGAAACCCCCTATTACAAACCAAACATTACAATAACATGATTATGACCCGATTTTTTAATGTTTCACCAATACTGAATTATACGAAACTTGAATCAATAATTTATCACACTGTTATTACGCCAAAACAGTTTCTATTTGCTTCTCAAAATCATTCATTAGAAGGATTCATTGATGAGATCAGTGCCATAGACAAGAAGATTCAAAACATACTCACAGCATCAGAGACTTCAAAATTTAAAAAAAAAAAAACAACATTTTAGGCCTAATCACCCGGATGGCGATCATTCTACCCAGGATCTAGTCTGGGTAACATCTTCGCAGCTCTCAATTACTAGTTGTTCCACTTAAAATTCAACCATAATGTTAGGCAGCAAGCTTCCTTCTTGAAGAAAACAATCCAGACAACTGCATTTCACTCATTGTAGAGCTTACACATGTGACGATCGCAAAGCAAGTCCAACTTGACGTACCCAGGTGGCAGCATGTACAGGCGACCAGGAAGGCTAGTACAATCCTACCCCGCTAGGAGGCGCACAATTAGTGAGCAGAGAATAAGGAAATGCATATAACGACGGTCCAGCCCACTCAATAGGCTACATATCACATGAAGGCATAAACTGAGCTGCAAAATACTTCATGACTCGCATCTAGTTATTTAAAATCCATTATAGCCCTCCCCCTCTGAGGGATCAACATGGGGTGGGGCGTAACATGCGAGATCGATGAAAACGATCAAGATTACCAACATTAATACCCAAAACGGTTCCTTCGTGCTGTAACCAACAGTAACATGTATTGAGGCCAGTTAAGATATACCTAGGATCATGCATGATGAAGCAATATCAATTGTTTCCGGTTTGTTAATGTTCATTGAAGTCCATGGATCCACAGTGTGTACAACATGAACGCATATTCCCACATGAAATGTTCTCATAACACCGAAACAGTTAATTTAGCATGAGTAGTATACGGATCATTGGAGTTTGCTCATAAGATCTCATCTGACATATCCTACACGAAGAAAACAGGTCATATATTTCTTGAAACATAGTAATGATTCCCTTATAAATTTAATTCTGGGGCTTCAATTTTAGAGAAAGGCATGACTACTTGGGCGATAACAATTTTAAAGAGAATGACTCGGTAAGAAAGAAGAAAAGAGAAAATAAAACAAAAATAAGGAAACATAAGTATCTTCAAGTAATGAGTCAGTGCAACAAATACTACATTAATAATTAAGTGACATTAGCACACTAATCACTTTAGCATCTGCTATGTAACCATCCGAACATGAACATTGCAGCACACACCCAAAATGCAAGTGACATGACAGGGATGGTCCAGAGAAGGCATAAATCAAATTATCATACATAGAGTAAGAATAAGGAATAAAATAATACATTAATTCTAATTAAGTTTCAACAACACATTCATGAAATCACAAGTCAGTGAGTAATCTCAGTAATACAATTTTTGAAAATTCCCAAATTCACATCCGGGTCATAAAATGTATTCAGCTTACACAGATTCAACTTCCATATCACACTACGCTAAACCTCATTCCCAAGTAGAAAGGTAAGGATCAGTAACAGTAATAAATCAGCGACACACCCAACAAACAAGGTTTAGTAAAAGACAATATCCTAGAGTTAGAGGTATCTATATTCAAGGCAAGGCAACATAGGCAGCTACAGTTGGAGACTTTTGCAGGCAATGAGATGGAGGGTACGCGATTAGTGTGTCATCAACAACCGAACTATCAACAATTACCAGGTCCCTAGGATAAAATCAGGCAGGAGGATAACAATTCATAACAATATCTTCACTAACACCATAGGAGTACCGGCACAGAAAATGACAAGAAGAAACACAGGAGGCAAAACAAATCTGAAACCACATAGTTCCCCCAAATTCACAGAATCATTCATCCAATGCAACCATAAAGGACCACTCAACTAAAAGAAAGGTAAAGAAATGTACCTCAATTAAATGACCCACAGGGAAAATAACAGAGCAGAGACCTGGCACGATTCACTACCGATTATCCCAAAGGATCTCGGCCCCAAAAACCTGGTCTAACAATAAGTAAAGTCCACAGACTCACACTGTAGCTTCACAGCAATCAGGTACCCTTCCAAATACATAGAACAGAGTAGATAAACAATAAATGATAGCAAACGAGCCAGATCGATAGATAATGCTCCAAGCCACAATGAAAAAAGGAGGACACCACTACAAGGCCCCATAACCAAACAGAGGATCAATGACTTCAGTACCGACCGAGAAGAGCAAAATAATCCCATACTAATTCAGCCACATCACAGAACGGTAAGTTATTATGACAACAATATTAATCAGTATCAAGCTCCCGTGGTAAAATACCATAGACAACTAGGTTAATTTGAAATGAACATTACAGCACCAGAAATTAAATTGAAGATGACATCTAAAGAACAGGTTATGCCAGAGAACGTAAGAGGTTGAACCAAAACCACACACAGAATGAGTAAGTACACTAAACTAAAGATTATTCCCCAAAAGAGTTGCAGATACATTTAAATGAGCATTCGCCAAATCTACCATGACACCAAGGAAACATATAAAAGGCAATGTACAACCTCCCTTTAGTGTCCACATTACACCACTAACAAACCCACATTACACCAATAACAATATAACACCACACCAATGACCACCAGTGCAGATGCGTCAGCCTCAAAGGGTAAAGGACATACATAATCCTCGACAACATCCCACCAAATCACAGTGTGCCCCCACTCCAATACAATCATCACAATAACCACCTCACCATTATGTCTCCAGAGGAACCCAGTCACCTCATGATGAAACCATAATGCCACCCCAAAATAATCCCAAAAATCAATCCCACAATAACAAAACACACACATATGAACAAGGATCAGAAACCAAACCAATTAAGGTCAAAAGGAGATACTCTCCTCAGGTCATGAATCCTTTCATCATCTCAACTTTAACCACACATTAACGGACAGAGGAGGCAAAACTCCTAGTACATTACATGAACCTACGGAACAATACAATGGTAAATAGGTGCTAATTTCGAACTAAAACTTCAGCGAATAAGGATGACAGCGGTGCACAAGGCAGAATACTTATGACTCCATTCAAGACAGGAAGCCAACACCACGACTTAACTTGCATTGCGAACAGAGATAATTTACCAAATTTAAACAGGAAGCCTAACAACATAAGCAACATAGCAAACATGAAATGAGGTAAACCACAGGTGTTTCATGAGGAGAATAAAATCAAGATCAAAACGACCCCTAAGGGAATGACATCAAGATCCTCTAAATTGAGAAGGAATCCAGAAATCAAGACACTATAAGAACACAAGGTTCATGCACATTCTAGTTCCAACCGACAGTCTTCCACAACAATCAACCAGTCTTGGATTAAGGCAGACGATGCCCAAAATCCCAAGATTTACAACCTAGATTCTCCCATAGATAATTACCATTCAAAGGGCACAGTTAGAGACAAGTACATAATGCAAGTTAGCCAATAAGACCATCACTCTAAATAAACAAACCCACATTAAACCAGAAGATGAATTCATATCTTTTCCGGGATACCTTCATTAATTAAAAGTATGAACGTCTCTGAACATAGCTAGTGCCAGAAAATTAGGTATCATATACATATACCACCACCACATCACTACACTACAACAAACAGGCACAAGACGTGAGTTATATCATAAAAATTAAAAAGAAAATAGGCACTTACCACGTCAATATCAACAGAACAAGAAAATTTAATCACCGAAAAAATTATCATACCGACATCAATCATGCACACCGCTAAATCACTATGCTCCAGACACATTCAATCAATCAATACTGATCTGCATTTAGGGCAGTCGCCCAGGTGGCAGATTCCCTATCTGTTGCTTTCCTAGCCTTTTCCGAAATGATTTCAAAGAAATTGGAAATTTATTGAACATCTCCCTTGGTAAGTTATTCCAATCCCTAACTCCCCTTCCTATAAATGAATATTTGCCCCAGTTTGTCCTCTTGAATTCCAACTTTATCTTCATATTGTGATCTTTCCTACTTTTATAGACGCCATTCAAACCTATTCGTCTACTAATGTCATTCCACGCCATCTCTCCGCTGACAGCTCGGAACATACCACTTAGTCGAGCAGCTCTTCTTCTTTCTCTCAATTCTTCCCAACCCAAACATTGCAACATTTTTGTAACGCTACTCTTTTGTCGGAAATCACCCAGAACAAATCGAGCTGCTTTTCTTTGGATTTTTTCCAGTTCTTGAATCAGGTAATCCTGGTGAGGGTCCCATACACTGGAACCATACTCTAGTTGGGGTCTTACCAGAGACTTATATGCACTCTCCTTTACATCCTTACTACAACCCCTAAACACCCTCATAACCATGTGCAGAGATCGGTACCCTTTATTTACAATCCCATTTATGTGATTACCCCAGTGAAGATCTTTCCTTATATTAACACCTAGATACTTACAATGATCCCCAAAAGGAACTTTCACCCCATCAACGCAGTAATTAAAACTGAGAGGACTTTTCCTATTTGTAAAACTCACAACCTGACTTTTAGCCCCATTTATCAACATACCATTGCCTGCTGTCCATCTCACAATATTTTCGAGGTCACGTTGCAGTTGCTCACAATCTTGTAACTTATTTATCACTCTATAGAGAATAATATCATCCGCAAAAAGTCTTAGCTCCGATTCCACTCCTTTACTCATATCATTTATATATATAAGAAAACATAAAGGTCCGATAACACTGCCCTGAGGAACTCCCCTCTCAACTATTACAGGGTCAGACAAAGCTTCACCTACTCTAACTCTCTGAGATCTATTTTCTAGAAATATAGCAACCCATTCAGTCACTCTTTTGTCTAGTCCAATTGCACTCATTTTTGCCAGTAGTCTCCCATGATCCACCCTATCAAATGCTTTAGACATGTCAATCGCGATACAGTCCATTTGACCTCCAGAATCCAAGATATCTGCTATATCTTGCTGGAATCCTACAAGTTGAGCTTCAGTGGAATAACCTTTCCTAAAACCGAATTGCCTTCTATCGAACCAGTTATTAATTTCACAAACATGTCTAATATAATCAGAAAGAATGCCTTCCCAAAGCTTACATACAATGCATGTCAAACTTACTGGCCTGTAATTTTCAGCTTTATGTCTATCACCCTTTCCTTTATACACAGGGGCTACTATAGCAACTCTCCATTCATCTGGTATAGCTCCTTCGGCCAAACAATAATCAAATAAGTACTTCAGATATGGTACTATATCCCAACCCATTGTCTTTAGTAAATCCCCAGAAATATGATCAATTCCAGCCACTTTTCTAGTTTTCAACTTTTGTATCTTATTGTAAATGTCATTGTTATCATACGTAAATTTTATTACTTCTTTGGCCTTAGTCTCTTCCTCTATCTCGACATTATCCTTGTAACCAACAATCTTTACATACTGCTGACTGAATACTTCTGCCTTTTGAAGATCCTCACATACACACTCCCCTTGTTCATTAATTATTCCTGGAATGTCCTTCTTGGAACCTGTTTCTGCCTTAAAATACCTATACATACCCTTCCATTTTTCACTAAAATTTGTATGACTGCCAATTATGCTTGCCATCATGTTATCCTTAGCTGCCTTCTTTGCTAGATTCAATTTTCTAGTAAGTTCCTTCAATTTCTCCTTACTTCCACAGCCATTTCTAACTCTATTTCTTTCCAGTCTGCACCTCCTTCTTAGTCTCTTTATTTCTCTATTATAATAAGGTGGGTCTTTACCATTCCTTACCACCCTTAAAGGTACAAACCTGTTTTCGCATTCCTCAACAATTTCTTTAAACCCATCCCAGAGTCTGTTTAAATTTTTATTTACCGTTTTCCACCGATCATAGTTACTTTTTAGAAACTGCCTCATACCTGCTTTATCAGCCATATGGTACTGCCTAACAGTCCTACTTTTAAGACCTTCCTTTCTATCACATTTATTTTTAACTACCACAAAAACAGCTTCATGATCACTAATACCATCTATTACTTCAGTTTCCCTATAGAGCTCATCTGGTTTTATCAGCACCACATCCAAAATATTTTTCCCTCTGGTTGGTTCCATCACTTTCTGAATCAGCTGTCCTTCCCATATTAACTTATTTGCCATTTGTTGGTCATGCTTCCTGTCGTTCACATTTCCTTCCCAATTGACACCTGGCAAATTCAGATCTCCCGCTACAATCACATTTCTTTCCATGTCGTTTCCCACATAGCTGACTATCCTATCAAATAATTCCGAATCCGCGTCAGTGCTACCCTTTCCCGATCTGTACACTCCAAATATATCAAGTTGCCTATTATCTTTAGAAATGAGCCTTACACCTAGAATTTCATGTGTCTCATCTTTAACTTTTTCGTAGCTTACAAATTCTTCTTTCACCAGAATGAAAACTCCCCCTCCCACCTTTCCTATCCTATCTCTACGATACACACTCCAGTGCCGTGAGAAAATTTCTGCATCCATTATATCATTTCTCAGCCATGATTCAACTCCTATTACAATATCTGGTAAATATATATCTATTAAATTACTTAATTCTATTCCTTTCTTTACAATACTTCTACAGTTCAACACTAACAATTTTATGTCATCCCTACTTGATTTCCAGTTCCCTGTTCCCTTATCACCGCTCCCTAGGCCATCCCGTTTCCCTGAATGTACCTCCCTATTACCCTTCCAAACAAATTTCCTAACTTATACGTACCACTGCGGTTTAAATGAAGGCCATCCGAGCGCAGATCCCTTTCTCCTACCCACCCATTAGGATCTAGAAATTTCACTCCCAGTTTCCCACAGACCCACTCCATAGTCTCATTTAAATCCCCAATCACCCTCCAGTCAGTATCCCTCCTACACAGTATTCCACTAATAACAATCTTCGCTTTCTTAAACTTCACCCGTGCTGCATTTACCAGATCCCACACATCTCCAACTATGTTGGTACTTATATCAGCTTGCCTTACGTTGTTGGTACCAACGTGAAACACTACCACCTTCTCCTTCCCCTCCTCCCTCTCTTCTACTTTCCTCAACATCTGCCTCAACCGAATTCCTGGATAACATTCTACCCTGGTTCCCTTTCCTCCACACACTTTCCCCACGTGTCTAACGATGGAATCCCCCATGACCAGAGCCTCAACCCTACCCACCTCATTTGATCCCCTCCCCTCCTGGTCAGCCCTATCTTTCCTGATAGCTGCAGAAGCTACTTCCTCCTCCCTTTTCTCCTTCCCATGACCCTGTTCCACCTGTCTTTTCCTATCCTCTACTCTACATTTCCCTTTCCTACCTTTTCCCTTCCTCCTACTTCCACGCATCTCAGCAACAGTTCCCTGTCCCTCATCTTCCCTCTGTTGTTCTACCTGGAGTGACTCGTACCGATTTCGCACAGACACCTGTCCTGAATTCTGATCCTGAATAGACCCCTTGGCCTGCAATCTCCTTCCCCTTAGAACATTAGACCACCTGTCTTCTACAACTCCTCCCTCTCCTTCCCCTCCCTCTTGTACACCTACTGTAACCTGTACAATGTTTGAGGGAGTCCTATCTTCCTTCCTGTCTTCTGTGAGAATCCTAATTATCTCCCTCAAACTTTCCAACTCCTCCCTCATACCCCTCAATGCCTCACCACACCCACAATAAGTACACTCACGCTCCTTAGCCATTCTTTACGGGGGAAAAATTTTAAATTAAAAAAAAATAAATAACTTATTTGCAAAAAAAAAATGAACGGAGGGATATATTGTCTGGGATAGTACACAACAATAAGGTAATTAATATACGACTACACTACAATACTACTTAGTCGTGCTCTTATTTTTTATTTTTTTTATCCTACAACCCCTAACAGGATAAAAGCTGCTGTTAATTACTGAATATCGAAAGTAATACACAAGAACTACACAATTCCAAACTGCAATTAAGCCTATTCTAATTTCAACAATATTTTAGTAAGAGTTTCTACGGATACCTCTACCACACCAGTACTACACGAATATTTTACAATAATAAAATAAGCACACTAAATTCTAATAGGATATTACTCGTATACTACTGTACAGTACACTACAGTAATTTTTAAACTACTTTCAGACGTATCGTAATTACGATACCGGTACCGTACCGTATGTCACTACTAAGCACAACAGAAATGAAATTTGCAAGAACTACTGTACTCAAAGATTACCAACGAAGCTAAATGGTTAGACAAATTATTATTAGTATTACGGTCTAATAGATATACACGAAAGATACGGCACTATCTAAATGTACTGTATCTATACTACAATGTATCTACACTACACTACACTGCGTTTGGTTAAAAGCTTAAGTATCAAAAGGATTGCCGTACACGAAGAAAAAACACGAATATAACTGGCAAGATACTATCTAATATATTATACCTTATCTTCACTACAATTCTACTGAAATGTGGTTATGTGATTATTACAGCTGGTGGATTACTATTATTTTCCCTACTCCACGGGACGGAGAAAAAAAAAATGTCCTTAATTAGGCCTACTGAAAAATACGAGGTTGTCTACAATAATTTCTCAAATATTTCTATCAAAACTACTACTACTACTACTACTACTCCAGGGACATGAACTGCAATTACTGGGATATATGAACTTTATTATTATTAGCTAACCGCTCATAAATACTGAAAGATCGAGGGAGCGAAATATAAATTACGGATACTAACTACCTACTCAAAAGTACAAATGAATGGAATACAAGGTCAGCTGATTTTTATTTATATTTACTTGACTACACTAAACCCTTTGTTTACGACTGTAGCCAACAATGCAATATTTGAATATGAGGAGCGACAATAATCAATAACAATACGACTGTTAACTATTACCGTGTAATCTCTTTAACTTCTTTTTAAATGGAAGTTTACAGGCGTATCGTGTCTTTTAATGTAGTAAATTATTACCTTCGCGATAGTTTGGACGGATATCTATACGAAATACTGGAAAAGTTGCTGCAGAAGTTACGGTACTATTCCTTATGATAATCTGCCTTTGTAAGTACAACCAACGAATCTACAGATATTTACAAATATTTTAAAAGTTAATATTGTTACCTAAAGTATTACCTAAACCTAAATTCGAAACAAGTTGCACCTAGCTAGCCTACTTAACCTAGAAAACGTAATTTACTGAAGACCAACTGAATTACTTGTTACAAAATTTAAATAATTATTACTACTCCCAATTTCTACCAACAAGCACTAAACACCACTATATAAACAGCACTAAATGAATCAGATATACACAAAATTTAAGCTATTTCACTAGGTTTTCACTACTTTATCACTACAATAATGCAAGAGCTCTCTCAACAGCCAACCGTTCTCAAGCGCATCCAACAATGCAATCCTTACCAATCCTTACATTACCAAACCGAGAATCACATTAGTTGTCAAGATTAAATTCATTACTATAACAGCACACGAAATAAATTCACACCAATCAAGAATTAATAATTATATGAAAATGAAAACCTACAACCTGTTTTCCAGTCATTGACCGGGTCAGGAATGGAATGAATGAAGCAGATAGAGGCTATTAGTACTAGTATTAGTACGATGGGGTCGCCACTCCCAAAGTGATTTATTAATGACTGATAGATACTATGAAATAAGAATGGAGAGTGTTGCTGGAATGAAAGATGACAGGGAAAACCGGAGTACCTGGAGAAAAACCTGTCCCGCTTCCACTTTGTCCAGCACAAATCTCACATGGAGTGACCGAGATTTGAACCACGGTATCCAGCGGTGAGAGGCCGACGCGCTGCCGCCTGAGCCACGGAGCCACTAATAATTATAATACTTAGATAAATTTAACCACGATTTACTCACTGTAATGTTAATTCCATGCCTATACACAAATGTATGACCATATATACAATATGTCTGCACAACATTTTAACTTGATGAGTTCATCAAACACAGATTTCCTTATGCTTCACTACCTCAAGGAGATCCCACATGAATAGCATTTCTTAGATAGAGAAGGAGTGACAGGATGAGTGGAAACATGAGTAGGATTATTGGAAACACAGGGGGGAGGAGGATATTTAGCATGTCGTGATTCATCGCCGTGTTTCACATCTTCGGCGAAGGTACAAGCTTCCTCCAGTTCAGCAAAGTTACTTGGGCTCTTAGTCAATGACAAATAGGATCATATTCAGGCATAATACTTTTAAGAATGCGAGCTACCATTTCTCCTTTAGGAACCATGATCTTAAATACCTGACAGTAAAATTTTAAATCCAACACATATGCCAACAAACTTTCGTGCAGAACTGAGTCCTAAAACAATGTTTAGGCACTAGACTCTGCAATGCGAGCGAAGGGATAAACTTTGCCAGAATCACTTCATGAAATTCAGTTACACTCAAATTATTATTAATTGCTTTTGAAATCTCCCTTTTTAGAACCCCTTCACAGTTTGGAAATAACACTCTAAAAATTCCAAGTGCATCCATGGAATATACACTGGCCGACTCTGTAACTCAACCAGAAAGCGCATGAACCTAATAATTGAATCCACAGAGAAAATTCTTACATTTTTTAAGAGGTCCTTAATCAAATTAGGAGTCGAACATGACCTAATTAATAAACTTTCCAATACAGGAATGAGCTCGCAGCAATGAGATGACGAGTTACCAGCAGTTAGAGGTGTAATAGGGTCATTAGTTCCACCTAGACAATTACTTTCATTAATACTAGCAACATAAAAATACAGGACCACCAAGTTGAAGTAGTACACCAATTCAGTTATTTAGGAAGCGTAATCGCTAGTAATAACAGAGCTGAGAGAGAAATAACAAACAGAGTAACCAAAGGCTCTAACTTTTACAGCATCGTTACAGACACCTACTATGGGATCAGAAAGTCCCACAAAGAACAAAAATGACCCTATACAAGTCATATTTCATTCCTATCCTTACATATTCTCTGGAAACCTGCACACTAACATCAAAGGATTATAGTAGGATTCAAGCCTGTGAAATGAAATTTCTTAGAACTGCCCTCCAAAAGACCCGACTTGATCATGTGAAAAATGATGAGTTCCGATCTAACCTAGGTCTAAATGAATCGATGGAGGAAAGACTTAGGTCATCTAGACTTAAATGGTTTGGGCATGTTAAACGAATGAATAGCACAAGGTTACCATGTGCTTATTTGGAAAAGAGAATAACAGGTAGAAGACCAGCTGGAAGACCAAGAAGAAGATGGATGGACCAACTGAGGGAAGACGTGGAGAGAAGAGGATGGAATTCGGAATCTGTCTTGGACAACGAAATGTTTTTGAATAGGCAACTTTAGAAGACGCTCGTTTTCAAACACCCTACCCGGCTCGCTGGAAGGGCAAACCGATGATGATGATGAATACTAGTTTCATCACTCAGTGACAATTGACCAACCTTTTTAGTACTTATCATAAGGTCAAGTTCAATGGAAATTGTACCGGGAGGTACACCTCTACGCCGCACATATAAATCTTGAGCCAACTGGAACTCCTCTACTGGAGAAACACTGAACTTAAAACTGGACCTACTTTTTTTTTTTTTTTTCATTTCAATATAGGCACCTGAGCCAAGGCTCTTCTTGGTGCAATACAAATAAATGACAATGGCAGCTATATTCACAATCTGATTACAAAATAAAATACAGTAAGTATATAATTTAACATGGTGTAAGAGATAAGATAGGACAAAGCTTCCTAACCATAATTACCATACTACTTCAGGTATTTAGTTAAATTACTTTTGAAGATAGATAAAGTTGGTAACATTTTTATATTTTTTGGAAGCGAGTTATACATAGTTATAGAAAAATGCCAAAGAGAGTTTTGACCATAACTAGTGGAATGAATCTGATTGTAGTGAATATTATAAATAATTCTTGTTTCATAATTATGAATCTGTGAATTGGTAATTACTGATGTGTTTGAGCGGACTAATTTGTTTTGAATTTTATAGATCATAATTATAGAAGCCTTTATGCGGAGGTTTGGAAGTGATAATATATTACAATATTTATACAGATCTTTAGTCGGTGTCAGAATGGGCAGTTTGAAAATTATTTTTAGTGCTCTCTTCCTAAGGACCTCTACCTTTCCAAATAATTCTTTATTACAGCATGCCCAGACATGTATCATATAAGAGATGTGGCTTTCAATAAGAGCATAGTAAATACCCTTCAACAACCCACGAGAAAACTTATATCGCAATCTACTGAGGATACCAATCACAGGGATAATTTTATTACAGATAGTCTCCACGTGATTACTCCACGACAGATTTTCATCTATAATCAGTCCTAAGAATTTAGTACTGTGCACTTTCATTACTCTTTGATTGAAGAAAAGATGTCACTGTGTGAATTTTGACTTGTTTTTTTGTTTACTATTTATCAAGAAGTTTGGACATTCTCTCATAGATGTCACTGCAAAAAACTATGATCATGCACCCTGGTGCGAAGTGAAGAAATTTTGTACTCATAAGTTTTTTGTCTTTACTAAATTTTGTTCATTCTTTTGTGGGTTGGCAATATTTAGCTTTTCCTTCCGCCTGTTTTGAAGTTAGCCAATCAAGAATTTCTGTAATTAATTTCCCACCAAACACAGCTTTCTTCTTCGATTTTGTGTGTAACTATGTACTGCAGCCAATAAAAACCTGTGGGTGTGTCTTAATTATTCATGAAAGGTCTCGAACCTTCCCCGAGGGTATAAAAACTGCTGATTTTCTTGTCTCTCGGCCACTTGATCAACATCTAACCTAGTGTATGGACGTGTAGCAGGAGGCAGGAAGTGCCTCTTTCTTCAGGCAGCAGCTCTTCAGTAAGGTAATGGCCGTTTAACATCTTTATTTTCTTGCTAGCTCAGCAGTTTAACCCGCGGGAAAGGTCCAAAACTTTTACCATGTAACCTACTTTTCTGTAATGTAATTTTTGCCTGCTTATGTAAATATCTTTAATTGTAAATCGGGAATAGAGAGTGCTTTACCCTCTTGAGCTCCCCTTCATTTTGATTTGAGGTGACTACGTTTTGGTAACTGATTTTCTTTTCTTCCCTAATGTTTAAATTTCTTTCTTATATGGGTCACCTCCATAGTTTGGGAATAGCCCCTGTTTCATCGGCCTAGTGCCTTTTAGGTTTTAAGAAGTTTCATGTAGGAGTGCAAATTCATGCCTCCATTCCTTTGTATTTCGGGCCATTTACTTTACCTGTTCTTTTTCTGCTAAGGCTCAGTAGGTTGGGTACAAGATACCCCCGTTTCATTTTGTAAGTTGTGTCTTGATGACAATTAATTGTAAAATATGGTATTGCCTTGAATAGGCTTGAAAAACTGAGAGCATGTCTGCTCTTTTCTAGAGTTGTTTGGATGTCTCTGGGAGGCTTGACATTGCAAGGTGGGAGCAAGTGCTCCATGTTCTTAGGGTATTTCTGCTCTTGAAACAAATTTGGGTTTTGAGCTACCACTCAAAAATTGTAAAACTAAGGGCGTGTAGCCAAAATGTGTTAAAGATTTAAAATCTTGTATTTTTTTTCTTTTCTGAATCTTGGTTTCAACTTGCTATGTAATTGTTATCTCACGAAGTGAGAATTTGTTAACTTGTTGCTTTTCAAAAAATATAACCTTCCCTTTCTGTTTTAATTCTTTCTTGACAAAGTAGTTAGACCCATTCACCCCAGCACCTTCTTTCACCTCTGCTAATCCACCAAACCACGGTAACAGAAATATTAATCACCGATGTCAACAATGATGTACACTGAGCCATTAATTCAACTTCAGGACGAAGAGATATCAAATCCTGAATTCTGTTGATGAAGTGATTAGTTCTAGATTTTAGTCACCTTATCTGGTAATCAGAGGGCTGCAATTCTTTTAGCTGATTCATAAGAGATGACAACTCATTTATCGAAAGACTTACGGACTGCACCGACTCACCCAATCCGACACCCATGTCACCTGATTTAACCGGACAATCAAGAGAAGCCAGCAGTAAGGCAACACTGCCCTCCATAGAGCCGGTCGACTTCAATCCACGCATTTGGATCTTGTACAACAGCTCTCCCTTCCGCAACATTCTCGGCAACAACATAGACCGGGCAGCCATATCAGTATGTAACAGAAAACACAGAAGTCACGACCCAATACAAATCCTGCCTTTCTCTTCACAGCTTTAAATTTCTAGTACAGATCCTTCTTATTATTTCAGCCAATGTGATAACTATGACTTGGCATAAATAGCCTATAGGGCAACAAGAAACATTAGAAACCAATCGCACCCAACAAAAACAATGAAAAAAACAGAATGTAGTTGCTCAAACAACCACCGCTCTGATACCAAACACACTCTCATGACACAAGAAATTAGACGAAATGAAAGCGTTTCGCACGACCAGGGATCAAAACAAGGAGTAGAACACAAATAAATTAGAAACACTTACCAAAGAGATCCCAAGGAAAAGGTCGTTGTAAGAGTGAGAAGCAAGGGCACACGAGGCCGAGCGGAACGACTAAAACTTAATTTTAATTTAACCTCAGCTGAAATAATAAAGTTCTCAGATTTTGTGGAGAAAGAAATTTTAATTAAATTAAATTGATTGAAAAACTTCCGATCATGTTTAACAAACTACAAATTAAACCAATTGAGATATCAACAATTAATTAGAAATTAGTAAAAGGAAAAATGCATTAATGTTTGAAGTCTTCAATTAGGATATGAAAACAGAAAACAATTTCTAAGGCACTAACTCGGTTTTGTACTTAGGATATGAAATCGGTAATGAAACACAAACGGCATGCAAGCTCCAAATTAACCAGGAGAAGAAAATCAATTATAATCCAATTAACGGACATGAAGAAATAATACAGGCTCAAATAAATTAAATATCGCTACCACAAGAGCCACAGCAAATCAGACTTAATTATCACAAGACCGGAGGAAAAATCCAACCACACAAGGAAAAATCTCATCCCAATCAACGAATGTCAAATGTCATAATAATAAGATGACACTCAAATGTCAGACTCAACAGAGCACACGCCTCCAAACTGTTTACACTCGGTTACATCGCAACGGTTCACATGACACCCACATACCAACAAGATGGCCTACCCAAACAAACCAAGTAGTCCATTAGAAAAGTTTTCACCTTATTACTTTTATCCCCAAAAGGGTGGTTGCAAAATCTACAAGATAATAACCATGATTGCAACAAGTTAAACAATATCAATTTAAACCACCGAATAGAGATTTATACCATTAACGTATTCATAAGCAATTATTGTTAGGAGCTCCTACAGCATAGATTCATTTAACCTTACATTATGAACCATTTAAATTATCCCACGAAGAAAGTCAAACCGAAATACATATTTACAGTTTCATTGAAACCCCCAATTACAAACCAAACATTACATTGACATGATTATGACCTGATTTTCTAATGTTTCACCAATACTGAATTATACAAAACTTGAATCAATAATTTATCACACTGTTATTACGCCAAAACAGTTTCTATTTGCTTCTCAAAATCGTTCATTACAAGGATTCATTGATGGGATCAGTGCCGTAGACAAGAAGATTCAAAACGTACTCACAGCATCGGTGACTTCAAAATTAAAAAAAAAAATTAGGCCTAATCGCCCAGATGGCGATCATTCTACCCAGGATCTAGTCGGGGTAACATCTTCGCACTTAAAATTCAACCAGAATGTTAGGCAGCAAGCTTCCTTCTTGAAGAAAACAATCCACATAACTGCATTTCACTCATTGTAGAGCTTACACATATGACGATCGCAAAGCGAGTCCAACTTGACATACCCAGGTGGCAGCACACACAGGCAATCAGAAAGGCTAGTACAATCCTACCCCGCTAGGAGGCGCACAATTAGCGAGGAGAGAATAAGTAAATGCATATAACGACGGTCCAGCCCACTCAATAGGCCACAAATCAAATGAAGGCATAAACTGAGCTGCAAAATACTTCATGACTCGCATCTAGTTTTTTTCCTTTTTTTTTTTTTTCAAGTTGCTTTACGTCGCACTGACACAGATAGGTCTTATGGCGACGATGGGATAGGAAGAGGCTAGGAGTCGGAAGGAAGCGTCCGTGGCCTTAATTAAGGTACAGCCCCAACATTTACCTGGTGCGAAAATGGGAAACCACGGAAAACCATCTTCAGGGCTGCCGACAGTGGGATTCGATCCCACTATCTCCCGAATACTGGATACTGGCTGCACATAAGTGCCTGCAGCTATCGAGCTCGGTTCTAGTTATTTAAAATCCATTATAAGCTCTAAATCCATGTTGTTCTTCCTCAAGTTTAGGTTCAACAAGTTTTCTGATTTTTCTCTCCAGGATGATCTCGTATATTTTTAACGCATGAGACAGAAGGGTTATGCCTCTATAGCTGTTACACTTATTTCGGTCACCTTTCTTAAATAGTGGAATTATCACTACTTGCCTCCAGTCATTGAGGATTTCATTTTCTTCACAAAGTTTATTTAGTACTCTGTACAACCATTGTATTCCAGGTTCTCCAAGTGCTTTGATCATGTCCACACTGAACTCATCCAATCCTGCAGACTTGTTGTTTTTCATTTTACATATTGCTGTCTCCACTTCCACCCAGATCAAACTTGATACATTATAATTTATAGGGTTTAGAGAGTCTTTGTTTTTAACAATGCTATGCAGGAGCTTCTTCTGTTTGTCTTGTCCTATTCTATTGGCAAAAATCTTCTTTGCATTTCCGTTTCTCAATGTCAACTATTCTTTTGACCTGTAATCTTTTTTCTCTGTAAAATGATAGTTTATCCTCAATTTCACTTGGATTTCCTCGCACTCTGGAATGGTACAAAGCTCTTCTTACGCCATTCCTAGCTTTGACAGCAGCTTTTACATCCACATCTTACCAGCAGTAGTGGACTATAAAAAATTCAAAATTGGTGTTGATAAGTCTGACCATCGCTGGCATATTGTGCATTCACAAGGAAGTCGAACAAGTGGTGGAAATAATTATTCTTCCATCTGTTTGATCTTGCCATATTGCCATAGTGAATGTCTATATACTGTATTGTAAGCCCTGTTCACAAAAACTTCCCCTTTCAAAATTTTGTGAACGTCTGGCAGATGATTCGGTGAGTAGTGTTGATACTGAAATTACTGAAGATTCAAGAGCATCAACTGCAGGAAGGCTAATAGGCAGAGATTATTTTCCACACAGAATACCTGCAGTGGGTGCGAAGAAGGAAGGACAAGCGCAGCGTACATGCAAGGTCTGCTACGATAAGTCCAAACACAACATCGGCCATGCTGTGAAGAAAATGACAAACCATATACAGTATTGCTGTAAATGTGACGTAGGTCTTTGCATAGAAGAATGTTTGGAGTGTTACCATACCAAAGCTTGGTATTGGGAATAACAATATGTAATCTGTTGTTCAATGACTGAAAACTATCGAACTTTTCTGAGTGAATTAGAAATTCAAGCACATGAACAAGGATATCAGAATGTACTAACATTGTAACCTGAGTTCCTTTCCAATGCTGAAGGTAAGCATTTTTGAATTGATTTCATGTGATAGCCCAAATTTTCTAGAATATGTATATGAACATGTTTATTTATATTGCAAAAACTGACAGAACTGTGATTTTTTTTCTGAGAGTCTAAATCACATCAGCCCAGGGTAGGGACACTATCCTGCCTCATTCAGGCTTATAGTGTTAATTGCCATTGTAGTGAAATATGTAATAAAGAGTAAAACATTGCAGTGACATACCAGTATTTTTCACAATAAAATTATGAGGGAATTAAAATTTTCATTCAAAGATTGTACATTGGAAACAATTTCATACCATCAAGTTACCTCACATCTCAATTACCCCACTTTACCCTAATATATACTGTGTTGCATATCAAGTATTCAGAAGTAAATACAAAACTTTTGTAAACAATTTCATCCTAATTCCTTCAGTTTCGATCCCTGCCTACCCGATTGTGTAGGCATACGCGAAGACCTAACATACACAATATGGTGTATGTAAGGTATGTTAATTTTTTTCAGTGAATGTCTATGGTGTCTGTGACTCAGACTGGCATGCAGTGGTTGTGTAGGTTGTAAAGTACCACCAAGAAATTTTGATTTAACAGTTGAGCAACCTGTTCCTGAACAGCATTGTTTGGCTTGATTACAGTACAACCATGACACCAAGCAGGAATGCATAAGTATTTCAATTATTGTTGTATTTTATTCTGATCTTCACTAAACTGGAGGATAACTACCACAAATAATCAATTAATAAAATAATTAACAGCATATTTAATATTCTTAACACAAATTGTTGTTAAAAGTGAAAGATTCAATTTTGTAGGTTAGGACTTAAATACAAAAGTAGTGTACTTTGTTGAAAGAATATTTATCAAATTAAGCTGGAATATATCACCAGACATTTCTTTTATCAATCTGAATATAACTACAACTAAAAGAGCATGTTGCTAGACTTGAAGCATACATATATTTAGCATTTCCCTTAGTGGTGCTTCATATTTGCTTCCAGATGTTTATGTAGGAACTATACCTATGTAAGTTTTCTTTCTTTTTCTGACTGTCTAGATGATGATATGATAGTGGACCTTCTGTTAAAAGATGGTGATAATTCGGAGGTTGAAGATCTCTCCAATGAGGAAGGCGGGAGAAATTGTGGCCGTTCTACCACCACGGAGGAACCCTTAGACTTTTTATGAACATAGCTATGGACAGTCTAATCAATCCAGAGCAAGATATTCTTGGGGGAAATTAGAACCAGATGGTGCGCAGGCTTAAGGAGATCGAAGTAAGATAGATGTGGTAGGAAATATCATGGAGGTAAATTCAGAAGAGTCTTCCTCCCAGATTCAGGAAACAGGAGCTTTTGAACGTGTCTCAAGAGCAGTAATTTTCCACTAGTTAGACCAGTGGTGTTTACATTATTACATTATTTTAATGCTTACTACCCACAGTCATTCTTTGACAGCACTTCACAGTACACTAACATGTATTGCTTAAAGGAGAACACAAAACAAAAACACATATTTTGTTATTCATTGCTGATTAAGGAATATGAGAATTTAATAACAATGCTGTTAAAATGGTGTCTCTACGTCCATCCGTTCAAGTTACATGCGGAAGTAGTAACTGCTCGTAACGTTACTGCATTGCTGAGTTTACCTGGCAGCCTTGACACTGCATAGAAACTCGGCTGGTCTTTTCCAGCACTCCATCTGCTCTTCCAGTGTTCTTCTGTTGCCATTGTTAGTGGACTTAATTTGACTTAGTATAATGGATGTAAATTCTTCCATATGAGTTTGAGCCAGAACAAACATTTGCTGATGTCCATTCATATAGCGATCTTGACATGGATATACTAAACACTACAGACTGAGCCAGGAAGCAAACTTGGTGTAAATGTAATGAGTGTACCATTATGGATATAACTGAAGAAAGTGTATGCTGTTGTGATTTAGACAATGTAAAAACGGTGAAATCAGAGGAGTTTGTGTGTATAACAGGAAATTTCTCATTTACAAGGCTTATTTTAGACCGAGAAGTGTTGACAATCACAAGGCATAACATGAGTTTAAAGACAATGAACAGGGCAAAGAAACGTATACCGTTCCATTAAATAGAACTTGGAGTTTTATTTGTTACAAACAGTTCACTTCCCAGGTAAATTCGTGGGCGGTGATTGGTAAAAGGAACAGAGTTGCTGTACCATCATATGTTGTCAACACCATAAGGAACACATTTCCAGAATCCAAAGGCACCTATGTAGGCCTCAAGCTGCAAATTAAAGCAGTAGATTTAGGTAAGAGTTTCCTAAGATTGTTTAGTGTATAATAAATATAGATAATTTATTATTTTGGTATGCAGTATGGTACCTCATTTATTGTTGCAAGTGTAATTGTGACAAGTATTGGAGCAATATTTTTAGGAAGTGACAGATCCATGGTTTGAGCTGCAGGTGAGCCTCTGCTAAAGTTAGTTTGTAATAGGTTATTTTGCTCATTATTGCCTTCTTCTATCCATCGCTTGATGCTTAATATTTCTGTTTTATCTCCCACGCCTCTGTTCATTTTAAGTACCGAGTTTTGGTATCGGCTTTCAGTTTACTGATGTTCCATAGTTCAGTGCAGCAATCACTGTCCTGAGCTTTAAGCCACTGTATGAGAAATGAACTCTCTTAGGAGTGTATTTCAAATGAAGACTACTGTGATAACTTTCTAGGCTTCTGGTGTAAACATAGTGTTTTATATGTTCCACATGTTTTAAAAAAGATTTATCTGAAATTGTTTTCTTCAAGGCTTCATATGTACGTGAATTTTCTTTAATCCACATTTTCTTTCTCTCTTCCTCTTCTGTTAATGTATCAAGCTTGCAGAATTTCCACTCACCATTTTCTAACCACTTATGCTCTCATCCTTTACTTGGTGCAAATATGATGAAAAATTTGTCAATTAACACAGACTGTTTCCATTACATGTTTGTGCTGCCCACCTCTCTCTCTCTCTCTCTGTCTCTCGTCATCAGCTGTGAGACTGGTTGGCAGCAGCTCTCCATTCTTCACATTTCTCTGCTTTCTTTCCCTTCCAGTTCGTAGTAGGAATCACATCTCATGTCCTTTAATATTTGCGTCATATACTGTAATCTTGGTCGTCCTCTACAATTTTTTCCCCGCTATGGAACCCTCTATTATTTATTTCAATGTTTAAGTATATGGCCTATTAGATAATCCTGCCATCATTTGTATTTATGTCATAAAACAACATCTCTCTCTTCTCTTCTAAACACCTCTTCATTCGTGTGACCACCATAAATGATTATTTATACTGGCCTTCCACACTGAACTTCTGGATTTTTTTTTTTTTTTTTTTTTTATCGAGAGCTTTCATCTTGTTTCATCTTTCATCTTGTCTAAAAATTTCAGTTCAATACAATTCAAAAAACAGGACAAAATTACCGAGTTGAAAATTCAGAACTGACCTTCTACCTCTGTAGAGTCACCATCACCATGAATGGCTAGGAGGGGAGCGAAAAAGCTTGAGAATCTAAGTTTGAGAGGAGACAACGTGTCTAGTGAAATGTATGTGACACATGATGGAAAAATGCCGATGATTTTCAAATTTTAGAATAGCGGCATTCTCAATTTCTTCTCAATTTTGTGGTCAAACTGCAATTTTTAGACTAAGAGGTCCACAACCTCACTATAAGCACTTATTGTTCGTTTCCACCTGTATCATTTGTTTTCATTTCTTTTCTTAGGTTTAACACACTTTTTAGATTCAATTATGTATAATATTAACCCCCCCTTTTTTTTTTTTACTGAATTTGTCTCAATAAGTTATTTATTGCTCCATCTAATGATGGAAATGTATATATTGTAATGTTTTTTATTTCTGTCATGTCTTTTTTATTTTTTCCATTTGTTCCTTCATTATGTTTTTAGCACATTTTTAGCTTGTATTATGTAAAGAACTTTAAGCCCCCTTATTTCACTGAAGATGGCTCAAACGAGTCAAAACATGTTTGAATTTTATTACTCCATCTAATGATGGAATTATGTTATGTATTGAATAGGATACATTAAATTTTTCCTTTGTAAACTAATGATAACCTCGTAACAATATGGAGAGTTGGTGGTTTTGGAGTTAAAGAGAAGTTTATGTACCTAGAATCACTAACTCCTACAGCTCTACATCTGAGATACACCGAAGAACTGAGATAGACAAGGATGGCTGTTATAGAATTAACAAAAATGGAGAGATCACAGCATCTCCAAATGAACTAAACTCTGGCTGCTCAATGCTCTTGCCTTTTCAAAGTCAGTGTATGCATCAGAACCGTGGGTAGTAAAGGAAGCTGATCATAAGAAACTTGATGGCTTTGAAATGAGGTGCTATCGCAGATTATTACGTATCCCTTGGACTGAAAAACATGCAAATGCATCCATCAAGGAACTGGGAATCCAGAAGTGAAAGAGCAGCATTATCAATGAGAGGATCTTGTATATTTTGGCCATGTTGTAAGAGAAAATTTACAACTCTTGATGACAGAGGGCAAATTAAATGAAGAGAGATCAGGAGGCCAAATTCCTAAATGCTGGTCAACACAGATTAACCGAACAACTGGCAAATTGCAGTCCAGCAAGAAAAGGTCACAAAAACTGGAGAAGGATTGTGTTGCAAGCTGTGAGCTTGCATCCGGGAGATAGTGGGTTTGAACCCCACTATCGGCAGTCTTCAAGATGGTTTTCTTAGGTTTCCCATTTTCACACCAGGCAAATGCTAGGGCTGTACCTTAATTAAGGCCACAGCCACTTCCTTCCCACTCCTAGGTCTTTCCTATCCTATTGTCGCCATAAGACATATCTGTGTCGGTGCGATATAAAGCAAGTTGTAAAAAAAAAAAAAAAATACAGAATGAGGAAGAGGAGCCGTGTTACATGCATGATGGTTTGTTGGAACTGTAACATTGTAGCCAGGTATCCTTCCTTTTCAATCTAAGTTCATATGCCTGAGTTACCTGAAGAACAGTCCCATCAACAACAAAGTTTTGAAAAACTAGCATTTAGATCCGTTGATTCCTTCTACGTTTAGTTAACAAACCCATGAACTTGATCCAAGATGCCTAGTAATTGGGTCCTTAGAAGAACGGTTTGCTTAAAGGTTCATTCTCTATTTGATTTTGCCACGAGATCACAACGACAGTCTGACTGACAGCTCTATTACTTGTTTAGCACCACGCAAGGGACTTGTAGAGCTTAAAGGATGCTGCAAACACAAATCGCATCATCTTTCTCCGTTGGGGAAATGGGAGTCTACATTTGAGGAAGGGTCTAATCCTGAGACAACTTCATACCAGTTGATGAAAGAGCAAAATGAGGGTAAAGCTAGACAGGCACAAAGGAAGACAAGGCCAAATTCTATATCCTGACACAAAGCTGTCTTCATATATGTGGGTAACAAACCCAGCAAGACCGACAAAGCATCCATAATCAATGCTACAGTCTAATATACAATACACCAATTTGATCAGCATGAGCTAGGAAGGTGAAACTCTTCACTGGTAGCTCTTTTAGCACAATGACATTGTGAATACCTAGAAAAACAACAGGATTTAGTCTCATGTTACTAAGACGTCCACTTTATCAACTCATTTGTTTATAAACAACTTATATAAGTGTAGATTTGAACTGCAAAATCCTTTTCGTACTAGTTGCAGGAGACAGGAATCGGCAAGAAATAAAATTTGGAACTTGAGTTGAAAATTAAAGACTCCCATCTTCACAACAATGGCAAACCTGGTTCTAATTTTATTCTTACATTTAAGAGTGCTTAACAATGAGAGAACTATGTCACAGAATTATTTGCACATCAAAGAAATGTTAATCAGGACTAATATCTTAAAATCCACAGGAAGCTTACACACACATTATTATATTTAACAGATTTCAAAACAAGAGGGGAAGAACTAGATGAGATTACACACAGTGTTAGTTGTGCCACTGAGACAACATGCCTTTGCTTGACAGTTACCAGCCAGAAGTTGCAACCTTGATCAACTGTGAAGCTAACACATGGACATAGACCTGAAAGAAATCCTTCCCCTTATGTATCACAACTGAAGGTAGACCAATAAGCTGTTGCTCACCAGAACCTAATCTTAGTAGGCCCATGGCAATAAAGAACACATAAGCACAAAAAAGAAAAGTCTAGATCTCTCTACCTCAGGTCATTCAGCATACCATCGCTTACGAATGGAGACACTGTATCTGCAATTTTTCTGAACTATTGTTTTATTATTTTGGGTGGCTATACGAAGCCTCCAATCATTCTGTGGAGAAAATGTAACAAAATATCATATAGAATAGCTTAAAGTGTAATAACACCATCATCTCATATATTATGACACTTGTCTACAGATACTTCATATCATATATGAGGGCAGATAAAATATAAACTGGAATTACTTTTTAAAAATTTATTGCATCAACCAAAAAAAGTACACACATAGAGATCACTTTTCTACATAATGTCCTGCCTTCGATACACATTCTCTCCATCGGATTGGTAAGTTTTTGATGCTGTCCTGATAGAAAGAAGAGGGACGTGTGCAGAGTCAGTTACACACAAACTTTTCTACACTCACCAAACCGCTGTCCTCCTAGGTTTTGTCTGAGTGGTCCGAACAAACGGTAGTTGCAGGGCGATAAATCTGGACTATACGGAGGGTGTTCCAGAGGTGTACAGTGAATTTGCTCCAGTTTTTTTCTGCGTTAAAGCAGCAGTATGCGGCACTGTCATGGAGAAGAATGTTGCTTCGGATCGGTTGCCGGCGTTGCTTGTTGCGATACACAGCTTTTGCTTCATCCAAAAGATGACAGTATAGGCTGCATTAATTGTCTTTTGTTCATGAAGAAAATCCACCGGCAGAATGCGTGCGGAGTCCCAGGATGACACCTGTCATTTCTATGATTTCACCAACTTGGTGATGTCAGGGAAAATAGCTTGTGCAAAATGATAGTGTAGGCTTAACCCTGCTTCCAGTGTAACATCAAGCAAACATGACCTAGTTTACACTTATACAGGTTCATGACTGAGAATGTGTGTCTGCAAAAGTATGCAGAGTCAAACAGTAACTAATGCCAATGTGTTGATATGCAGAAATTCTTTTTGTAACAATTTCTTATAAAAAGCAAGGTGTCTGGAATAGCATAATATTATCATTTAGACTTTCACGGCCCGTGTAACTATTCATGAGTTCTGTTTTTGGGCTTATGCCGTGTAAATAATTATAAAACACACTCAACGTTTCAAAAGGAACCTTGCCTTTCTTCATCAGGAGACAAAAGAGAAGAGAAACGACGTATTGATGGTTGCTAGGAGAAAGCAACAAGGAAGCTACAAATGGTGCCCAAAGATGTAAAGGGGACGCCATTTTAGCCCATGCTAGAGACAATAATACTTATCTTTCAAAATTATGTTAAGTCTCCATTGAAGCCTTCTCCATTCTCTTTGAAATTTCAGTGGGGCCTGTTCAAATTTATTGAAAAGGGCATCATAAAAATGTTAAATTCAGGCGACATTTCTTCATTATTACTAAACCGTCATCAAACTGTTGAAGAGCTTCATAGTAACTATCACTGTTACAGTCAGACAAGTCACATGATATTAACAACAGGAATTTTTCAAAATCTTTCTGTAAATGTTTTCTGAACAATGAAAGCATGAATTCTGTTCCACATTGCACCAATCAATTCAAATTTGTCTAACAAAGATTTTCTTCTAATCACTCAAACTCTTTTATGTAATGTTGACCACAACAGCACCTGCATTCTTACATCACCACAGGTGAAATGACAGAGAGTAGAGGTGGGGGGATCAGCTCTGGACAGACATGGGGCAGCGTCATGGCTTCCTAGTCCTCAAACTCCGAGTTGGAATGACCCATCTTAAGACACAGGGCCCAGGGACTCTGAACTTTGGAGTGTGGGTTTGCTACCACGGGGTCCCTAGCTGACTCCTGGCATTGCTTCCATTTACTTGTGCCAGGCTCCTCACTTTCATTTACCCTATCCGACCTCCCTTGATCAACTCTTGTTCTTTTCTTACCCCGGCACTCGAGGCCTGGGGAGTCTTTCATTTTCATGCCCTTTGTGGCCCTTGTCTTTCTTTGGCAGATATCTTCATTTTTCGAAGTGTCGGGTCCCTTCGATTTTTTCTCTCTGATTAGTGTTATATAGAGGATGGTTGCCTAGTTATACTTCCTTTTAAAACAATAATCACCACCACTGTTAAGACACGTTTGGTCAATAAGATGCTCGGGACACGGTGAGAGATTGCGATCCACTCCAGGGTGATTTCAGTCTAAATGGATAAATCATACTTCTATCTCAAACACTTACGAAAATCACACCAGATTATCACAAACTAGTAAAACGTAACATAGGTATTAACATTTAGGCAAAAGTTCAGAACAGCTTACATTTTCCAGCGCCACGCATCCAGGCGCGATTGCACTGTCATTTGTTTCTCTCTCTCACTCGCTTCTCGCGAAGGACTTGATCGTGCAGTGGACAGAGTTGCCAACTGTTCATATAAAGAACTAGTCCTAGTGCAGCGGCGTTACTTTTATTTACGAATCTCGTTAACACTGCGGCGCTACTTTTATTTACGAATCTCGTTACAGTAGGTTAGTGACAAAGCCATTGGTCTGGATTGGTTAGACCATTGGTCAGTGACAAAGCCATTGGTCTGGATCAAGCAAACGGGGATTGGTTAGGGTAAGTTAGTGACATAAGCCATTGGTCTGGATTGGTTAGACCATTGGTCAGTGGCAAAGCCATTGGTTTGGATTGGTTAGACCATTGGTCTGGATCAAGCAAAGGGGATCTGGGGGCGTAAGCCCCCTGGTTAGAAGCCGCGAAGCGGCCCTAGGCCTCTAGTATCCCGCGTGACACCTCCATTGGTCTGGATTGGTTAGGGTAGGTTAGTGACAAAGCCACTGGTCTGGATTGTGCAGTTGTGTATTTCTTGTGCGCGGGTTGGTAACGGAATTCACTTACTTCATTGCTAGGAGTAACGTCATATCCCATAGTGTCTCACCCAATGGAAATGCTGGTACGCACTTAGGCGATGGACTATGGCGCGTGATACCTTCTATTAGGTTATAAAAGCAAAATTACTTCTGGGGGATGGCGGGTGGGTTCTTAACTGTCGCAGTGAACACATCGCTCCTCCACAAGGTATTCCACTTAAGTTTTACAACATATTACATCCTTATAATGCTATAAAAGTAATGTCAGTCTCACTAAATTTCTACAAATATTTATTAGGTACCTACAATGAAATTAAGTCATCAAAAGACCTAAATCAAGATAGCAAACATATTGTGAATAATAGATTAGTTGGCTGGAAAAAACCAAAGCAGAATGAACTTCTTTTAATTAAAAAGTTGCATGTTTGAAAAAGTTGCAAGATTCCAACTGCAGGAAACAAAAAGGATTACCATAAGAATTTTATATGGGAAACATTCCTACAATTTTAATGTAGGTTATACGTAACTACATTTCTAACCTATGCACAGAAGCGACGATATAATACGTGCAATCCACAGAGAATGAGTCGGTGCAATCTAGAACAGAAGTACCGGTTTCTATTTAGCTCAATCGTAGTAAAGAACTCGTTTCCAGCACTTCAGTAAGTAATTTTAAAAATCTGTATGGACACTGCTACAGTTTAATCACCTTACTATTAATTAGTGAAAATAGATCACATAACATAGCAGAACCACAAGAAGGTAAAACTTAAATTATTTTCTGCAGTTTAGTTACATACCGTCCATTCGCTCAAGAAAACAGCTGCTTCGGATGGATTACACCTTTTATGTCTTTTAAATTCATCCCGAGCATAATTATTGCCCAAAGGCTGGAGTTCAGGAGGTAATCCCCGATGTAATTTCAAAATCGTTTTGTACAAAATCCTCACACGCTGGACATGAGTGAGTTCCATTTAGCATCGGGAACAAAATTAGAATCTACTACGTTCCTTGTTTCAATAATTCCAGCCCACATAGATTGTTTTAAACATCGATCACAGAGTGAAATCAATGAAGTCAGAGAGGGCAAACAGAACAGGTTTCCAGTTCTTTCGGATCCCTTGTCAAATAAAAGTATAAATAGAATATACGACATGAATAGTTCTTAAGGGCTACGTTTGCAGATATTATACTTTTGAAATAGTTATTACATTAACAAGCAATATCACGGTGAAAGGGGAAGAAATAGGAGAATCTCCTTCTTGGTTAGTTTTAGGACTTCGTTGAAAAACGATGCGTCCAGTCACTGGTTTAATGATGAAGGAACAGCGCAGGAATGTGCACAATCGGCCGCCGCCGGCCGCGTATTGAGGCCGAAAAATGGACAGGGTTTTTGCAGGTTAAGTATTGTCTAGGAGAGGTGCCAACTGAGAAGAAATTAGTGCACTACAGAAGAGTAGGGATAGCTATGTAATGTGGCTAATTCACAGCGGGTAATGATAAAACCTAGCAAAGTACAAAGTTATTTTAGGGTAACTTATGAGGACATAACATATAAACAAATACAGTAGAGACAATACGCGACACTTTCTTTTCTCTCTTGAGGAGATTGGTTGGGATTGATTGTTCTATCTCCCAGTCACAAGCCTTTCTGAATATCGCACTTAATTCACTTTCAAGTTACACACGCATCACTAGTAGTCTTTAGCATAATTAAAATACTTGATAGCAGAAGTGTCACTTCCAAGCATTCCTGAAAAAACAACTGAATTACTAACGCGTGATTACAACTTTATTTGAGTGGAATCAAGGTACTCTTGTCTTGTCTTGTCTTGTCTTGTCTTATTTAATGGGCTTCGCTTGGGAGCGGTATACCCAGCCACGTATCCTAAAAACAAAGCCAAAAGATGGACGATGCTGAAACTTTAATGCTAAAGGTAAGTGTAAGTATAGAAAGAAACTACAAACCCTACACACAAGAAAAAACAACACGGGGACACGAGGTAGTAGAGTAGAACGCAGCTCGGAAGGCGGTTTGAAGAGGGTTGCACAGTAACATTCGCGCGCTTTGTAGTATGACGTGCTTTCCGCTGAGCCAATAGAATCATTTCAGCAAGAGGTGCCTGTTTGTGCGGGTCACGAGTGAATGTTTCGAGTATTATTTGTAAATATCATAATCAACGAATTTAGGGAACTATTTGCGTGTGTACGATAGATCCAGTAAGAGCAAAAAGACAAGTATTCCGTCGACAGGCGAGGGAAATATTATTTAAAGTGTATTTGTATTTTGTAAGCATGCAGCAGCAGGCGGAGAATGTGAGGAACGCCATGCTGCCACGCTTCAAAAGGAGACAGCACTCGCGTGTGGTATCGGCCTGCGAGCAATACACAGGATAAAACAAGCTTCGGAAATAAAAATAATGCGGTGTTCAGGTCGCCAGAAAAGAACCCTTAGAGGAAGAAGCCATTGACGCTCCTCGATGATTTCAATAAAAATATTCTGCGTACAACAATATTTGATATGTATAAAAACGGCCAATATCATAAGGCATTGCAACTGACCGTCCATATACCTCCCTTAATATCTCGAACATTTTCCTCAACACTTTCGCGGGTTTTGATATTAAAAATTAATTTGGACTTTTAGGAAACGTTTAAGCCCACGAAAAATATAGGTCATCGCTTTGGAATTCAAGATATAACTGGAAGAAAAATGTTTACACATTCATGCTGTTATGCTCTCTGCACTTCGCCTTCATTTCTCTCAACTTCCATTTAACTTCTTTAATATCTCGAAAATTTCCCTCAACACTTTCTCGGGGTTTGATGTTAAAAATTAATTTGGACTTTCACGAAACTTTTAAGCCCATAAAAATATAGGTCGTCGCTTTGGAATTCAAGATATAACTGGATGAAAAAATGTTTACAGATTCATGCTGTTATGCTCTCTGCACTTCGCCTTCATTTCTCTCAACTTCCATTGAACTTCTTTAATATCTCGAAAATTTCCCTCAACACTTTCTCGGGGTTTGATGTTAAAAATGGATTTGGACTTTCAGGAAACTTTTAAGCCCACAAAAAATACAGGTCATCGCTTTGGAATTAAAGATATAACTGGATGAAAAATGTTCATGCTGTTATGAGTAGGCAAATTGGCATCACCGCACCTCATACTTCTGTCTCTCTCTGCGCAACGAAACCGCCTTCCGGGCTGCGTTCTACTCTAGGCTTTACGCCAGAGCGATCGATACTTGGCGACTTCTACAAATCACGTACAGAACCGGCTCCACACTTAAGGAGTAGGGGAAAGGACAGAAACTACAGGAATATTTTGTTGTCAAAAAGGAAATTGGATAGGGCAGCTACCGAATATGGAGTGGGATCTAGTATCCAACACGTCAATTTCGTGGGTAACGCGAATTGTTTCCGAAAACAAGGTTGTAACCATTTACGCCTACTAACTTCTAATAACGGACACTGAAATAAAATATGATTAATAGTAGCCACCGACGTACGACATGTGCAGAGGTTAGACTACCAATTTCATGCGGAATAAGTAATCCGGTGTACACATATGGTGACGTCTAGTATAGGGGTGTTTCAGAAACCACGGAGAGCGCGGGACATTCGGAAGTATCGAATACAAGTGGCGACCTGTACGACAAGCGGGATCACTCCATTCAGTCTGCCAAAGCAGGCGTATGTGTGAGAGACAACTACTCCAAAATTCTATGAACGGCAACATCAAATGATACGCCACTCCCTGACCGTGCGCAGCTGCCTGAGCTAAGCGGTCCGCCAGATCAATACCCGCTATGTTTGAATGTCCCGGATTAAGGTAACCCGTTTGTCTCGTAGATGAAGATCGAAACATAGTTTACGAATATTTTGAACGTACCAATGTGATCGGGGCCGGGGATTATGTAAGGCGCGTAGTCAGAAGCAATAATTGCTGCAGTTAGCTGGGAATATTTAACGTACAGTAGAGCCATAAATATAGAAGACTCCTGGGGAATGACAAATTGTTTAGAAATATTTAAATCTGGGGAGCAGAAAGCCGCCCCCACCCCAGGGGGGTGGGAAATTTTGGATCCATCAGTATAGAAGATTGGAGCTAATGAGTGAACGTCTGGAGACAGACTCTGATGTATATATTTCCTAGCACTTTGTGTCCGGGCCGGGCCAACAGTTGGGTCAATACCAGATGTAGGCAATATCATATCAGGGACGTGATAGTTAGCCTGGAAAGGGATAATGTAATGCACTGGGGACGGGCTACGCAAAATAGAAGTACGAAGAGAACTAAATTGACAATAGGCCCATGCTAACGCTGGGTAACGGTGTAGAGGAGTGCCTTTCTCTTGAAAGTAGCGAACTAGTAAATCTAATTTAGGTAGCAGGGGGTGTGAGTTTAGAGAGAACTTCCGTAGCAGAAACTTGGTGGTGATAATTTTTCTCCGCAATGTCAATGGAAATTCCACCGCCTCAACCAGAGTTGCATTGTTTGGTGATGCTGGTATTGCCCCCAAACACAGTTTAATAAACTGAACCTGAATCGAATCTAATTTGGTAAGTTTTTGCTTAGCCGCCATGTCGAGAAACCCCGAGCCATACTCCAATGAGGAACGAATAATATTACGATATAAGAGAAGCATAGTAGCGGGATCAGCTCTCCAAGACCGCTGTCGTAATGTAAAAAACAGTGTTTTTTGGGCAGTAACTTGCCCGCCAGGTAGTTAACCTGGGCGTGCCAGAGTAATTTTCTGTCAAGGTAAATACCTAGGTATTTAGTAGACTGTACTATCGGTATCGTGAAGCCTTGGAATCGGATTGGTGGATGATCCGTGCGACGAGCCCCGGAGAAAATCACCGCACGGCATTTATCTAAGGATACTTCGAAATTATGAGTCATAAGTCAATTACTAAATTCCTTAAGGCCCGGTTTCACAGTATACGCTTAAGCCTTGGATCGGGCTTAAGCGGGAGCTTAAACTCTGGACGAGTTTCACAGTGGGGAGTGCAAGTGGTAAGCCGAGCTTACCTGTGACTGGCTTAAGCTGTATGAAACTGAGGTTTAAGCTAAGGATTCAGTTCGGATGGTAGAGCGCTGGCCCTCTTATAGCCCAACTTGGCAGGTTCGATCCTGTCTCAGTCCTGTGGTGAAGGTGCTCAAATTCATAGTTAGTGGGACGTAAAACCAATAACATTAATAAATAACTTATATTTCTGAATATATTTCGAGGCTCAAGAGACAAAAATGTCGGTCGGTCACTTGCTTTCTTGGCTTACGCTGCGTGAACCATCAACGACAGACCCCAAGTGTAAGTGTACGAATTGTAGAGCATAGAAACCTCTACAAAAAAGTCCGCGATAGTATATACCTATTTCCAACCGTTTGCCCTCTAGAAACGATGTATAACCTACAAGTCAATCAATCATAGGCTACGGATGTAAACAAAGATGAGAATTGAATCACTGCGCATGCGCAAGCATTACCAACTTCGGAGATGTTCAGCTTAGTAAAGCTGCACATGGTCCCCCTACTGTGAAACTCGTAGTGTTTAAGCCAAAGAGTAAGCCTTGCTTAAGCGGCGTGCGTGGCTTACTAAAGCTTCGGCTTAAACTCAAACTGTGAAACCGGGCCTTAGTGTAAGATTTAATGACGAATAAATTTCGTCAAGTGATGGGAGGCTGAAATAGATTACCAGATCGTCTGCAAATTGGATCATACGGGCCCTGCGCGTAATAATTCTTTCTAGGGACATGGAATATATTGTGAATAAAATAGGACTTAGAATATCCCCCTGCGGGAGCCCGGTAGAAGTCGTACGTGCGGGTATTTGTGGGAAATGTTTCAGTTGAAGGGATCGATGCAGCAGCATGTTCAATAGCAAGTTAATGAAGTGGGGAGGAAATTTATAATAGAGCAATTTTTGGCAAAGTAGGTTAAGATCCACATGATCATAAGCTCCACGGATATTAAAAAAATGGCCAGCAACGGTTCCTTCCGACATCGTGACAACACGATATCGGTAACCAATAGGTTAATGGCATCTGATGCAGAACGCTCTGTAAGGAAGGCGAATTGAATGTTTGGCCACAAATTATAAAAATCGAGAGACCATTTAAGGCGTTCCAGAAGGATGTTTGGAATTCTTTCTCAGACATTGCTCCAGGTAAATTCCCCTGTAACTGTCAGGTAGCACAGGGTTCCTACTTGGTTTCAACAAAGGGACGAGGTAAAATGCGTTCCAGGTGTCAGGGCTTCGAGCCGTCTCCAGGCAATTATAATCAAGGTACTCGTTAAGAATAGTGATGATTTGTGGTGAAGGTTGGAATAGCAAGATTGAAATTCTCGTGGGCAAAGGTATGTCAAGACTGATTAATTTCCGCATTAAGAGTCTCTGTTGAGGTGCATATTCGGGGCATTGAAAAAAACAAATGATCACTGTGGCCATTATTATATCCACAAGAACAAGAAGGGCTATTTGTTATGTGAAAGCGATATTGATAAACAGGGGTTAGTGCATGATTAAAACGTAACCTTATAATATTAATAATATGGCGTCGCGTGTACTTACCGTTGGCAAACCATGGTCGTTTCGGAATGGTAGACTGCAATTGATAATAGTGTTGTCCCTTCGTACCGGCAGAAAATCGCCATATTGTGTTCCAAGCTTGATGAGCATCCTGTGTTTGCTCTTCACTTCCCGGAGGATCAGATTGTACAAGCTATTGTGGAAGGTATCTCACCATCCTATAGGTCATATTTGTGTTTCGCGGCGTGCCCGCAAACCTTCTCGGAACTTGAAGCATTGGCCGTCTCAGCGGAAGGAGTTAGATACGCCAATTCCTTGCGTGTCGCGAAAGAACCCCCTCCTTCTTTTAGTAATCCTCGGCCTCCACCTCGCCGACCAGTCACATCCCGTAAATGCTATGCTTGCGGGTCGCCTGACCATCTTCGCATTAAGTGTCCATTGATCAAATCTAGTAGGGCAAATAATGGAGCTGGTTCATCACCAGGCTGTTTTAAATGTGGGGCTTTCTCACATATCGCCAAGAATTGCCCAAATTCGAATAGCACCCCCTCCTGCTCAACTTCTGGTGCAAATTCCACCAATGCCAATAATAAAAAGTGACTAGTGGCTTCAGCTGAGTCGACTAATCCAGCTTTCCGAGGCTCAGCCCCTGGTAAACAGGTCGAAAATTCAGGGAAAAATCAGTCTTCAAATTCCTCTTTTGAATGCCCCAAAGAATGTCTTAGGATTGCGGCGGATACCCCCGCACCTGTGCCTTTTCTCAAAATTGAGTTAAATAATGAGCCTATAACAGCTCTATTAGATTCAGGCAATGTGTGTTCTATTATTTCGGATCAATGGTATTCAAAATTGAAATCTGTTTGTAAGCTTCCTGACTATTGTTCGTCTTCGGTCCAATATGTTTCGGCTAATTCATCTCCATTAGAAATTCTAGGTTCTTTAAATGTCAAAATTCGTATTTTTAAATTTACGTGGAAAGTTAAATTGTTTGTGGCCAAGCACTTGTCTTGCCCCATAATATTGGGAGCTGACTTCATTTCTCACACTGGTCTTGTGCTCGATCTTCAGAGTAAGTCGTGCACATTCAAATTTGCTTCCAATTGTAGAATCCCCTTGTTAAAGTGTAATTCTGTATCATGTTCCTCTATTTCGCCTACCCAGGATGAGATGTTGTTAGACTTTAGACATCTACCTGAGGAGCAGGCTGATAGTATTCGTAAGTTGTGTCAGTCGTTTCCAGAGGTGTTCTCTGATACTCTTGGTGTTACTGACCTTATTGAATACAAAATTGAGGTCACGGATTCGATTCCTGTCCGTTTTCCACCATATAGGCTGTCTCCACCTAAAATGAAGGCTCTGAAAGAAATTATTGATCAAATGCTAAAGGATGGTATTATTAGGCCCTCTAAGTCGGCGTATTCTTCGCCTATTTTTCTAGTCCCGAAACCCCAAGGTGGCTTCAGGCCTGTCATTGATTATAGGGCTCTCAATCGGAAGGTGGTGTTACAATCTGTGCCCCTTCCTGATCTTCATTCTTGTTTTTCATTGTTTCGTAAGGCCAAGTTCTTTACTATCTTGGACCTGAATCAGGCTTATAATCAAATTCCCCTAGCCGAAGAGTCTAAACATCTTACAGCGTTTGCCACGGATTGGAATTTGTATGAATACAACCGCGTGCCTTTCGGGCTCCCCACGGGAGCAGCTTTACTCACTAGAGTGCTAGATAGGGTCTTCTCCGACATCAAATTTGAGTACTTGTATCACAATCTGGAGGATGTCGTCGTATTTTCGGAGACTTTCGAAGAACATCTAGATCATCTGCGAGAAGTTCTCAATCGCCTTCGTAAGGCTGGGTTAACTGTTAAGTTGTCCAAGGTTGCCTTTGCTAAGCCCTCTATGTCATTTCTAGGGCATATTGTGTCTCCTGAGGGTGTTGCGGTCGATCATTCTAGAACACAGGCTATCCGTGATTTTAAACCTCCCAAGGACATCAAAGGTATCGCCAGGTTCATTAGTATGGTGAATTTCTTCAGGAAGTTTATTCCTAACTTCGCTAATAGAGCGGCGCCCTTAAACCTTCTTCGTAGGAAAGGCATCAAATTCGAGTGGGGACCTTCTCAACAAGCCCGTTTTGAAGATCTTAAATTAGATCTCTGTAATGCCCCTGTCCTTGCTATGCCCGATTTCTCGAAGAAATTCATCGTCCAAACTGACGCGTCGTCGTCGGCGGTAGCTGCAGTCCTTCTTCAAGAGACTGAACTAGGGAGGTGACCCATCGCCTATGCATCTAGGACTCTATCGACTCAAGAAGCCAAGTATTCCATCTATGAGCTCGAAGGTTTGGCAGTCTTATTTGCCTTAGAAAAGTTCCGTCTCTATCTGGAACATGTCAAGTTCGACCTGGAGACAGATAATCAAGCCTTAAGCTGGGTCTTAGGTAGGCCGCGTCGCACTGGTCGTATAGCCCGTTGGGCCATCCGAATTTCTGCCTTCCAATTCGATGTCAGGCATATCAGAGGTACCGAAAATGTTGTCGCAGACGGACTCAGCCGTATGTTTTCCAACGACGTCGAGACCCATGAACCGGTCGATAGTTCATCACCTCCCGAGTCCATACTATCTGATGTTAATGCCATCTTAACAGATGCTCGAATGCTCTTTAGGGACATTGAGAAATATCAACGTGAAGATCCGACGCTGGCTCCGATAATGGAAACCCTTTCTTCTGGGGAACATGTTGTCCCTTACGTACTGAGGAATGGTGTGTTATGTTGCCCTTCGAGGCATGATAAGTTGATGAAAGTTGTCGTTCCAGCTGTTCTTGTACCTATGATCTTTAAGTACTATCATGAGACCCCATTAGGGGGGGCATCTAGGCATCTTTAAAACTCGTGAGAAGATTCGTGAAAGGTTCATCTGGAAAGGTATGGACGGTGAAATCCGTGAACTAGTAAAGGCTTGTAAATCCTGCTTGCTAAGTAAACCCACCATGTCCACCAAGGTATGCCTGTTGTCTTCTCATCAAGCGTCGCGCCCTATGGAACGCCTGTATATAGATTATGTAGGGCCCTTCCCCCAGTCGAAGGGAAATGCCAACAAGTTCATCTTTGTATGTGTAGATGGTTTTGCCAGATTTTCCTGGTTATTTCCGACTAAGCTGGCTACCGCTCAGTCCACCATTACTTGCCTAAATTTGGTCCGTGTCAATATATTGTATCTGATAATGCTAAGGCTTTTACATCTAATTTATTTCGTAAATTCTGCTTTGACCTGTCCATCTCTCATGTGACAACTTCTGCTTATTTCCCTCAACCACCTCTGGCTGAACGGGTTAATCGTAATCTCAGGTCCGCGCTTATTGCCTATCATCATGAAGATCATTCTAGGTGGGACACGTCCCTCCATTGGTTAGCTTTTGCTTTGAACTCGGCGGTTCATGAATCACATAAATTTACTCCGGCTTCGCTGATGTTCAAGTTTGTTCCCAACACGCCGCTCTCTAACCTCTGGTCTCTGAGTGACATTCTACCTGAGACAATAGACCCAGATAACATTAAAGATCTTTGGAAGAAGGCTAAAGCCAATCTTAAAGTGTCTCATGAAAAGGTTAGGGAAAGATATGATCGTGGACGGAGACCCACCAATTTGAAGGTAGGCGACCAGGTGATGGTCAAGAATTTTGTTCCCGCGGGCAAGCTTGCCCCCAGATTTCATGGGCCGTGTATCATTCTCGATTTCCTTACTCCCGTTACCTTATTGTTAAGTAATCCAGCCACCGAGAGGATATTTAGGGTTCACCTGTCACAGGTAAAACCGGTGTAATTTCTGTGTTAACTTGCTTCATATAATTTTGAAAGAAATAGGTAGGTTATATTTTTTTTAGGGGTTTCACTTTTAAGGCCTTCTGCCCTTGGAATCTGTTTCCTTTGTGTGTAATTATTTATTGTAAACCTCCCCCGATCAGTTAAACTGCCATCCTCTCCTTACCATGGCCATTACCACGCTCCCGTCTCCTGCTAACATAACACACAGTGGCTTTCAAGTTAAATAAATTTCTCCACGTCGCTGACCCCTCAACCTCTCCACAATGAATGTGCCCTCAAAAAAATCATTCTGGTCAAACAAAATTCTGCCGCAAATATTCATTTATAGGAAGGGGAGTTAGGGATTGGAATAACTTACCAAGGGAGATGTTCAATAAATTTCCAATTTCTTTGAAATCATTTCGGAAAAGGCTAGGAAAGCAACAGGTAGGGAATCTGCCACCTGGGCGACTGCCCTAAATGCAGATCAGTATTGATGGATTGATTGATTGATTGATTGATTGATTGATTGATTGATTGATTGATTGATTGATTGATAAATTACATTCCAATTTGTTTTGTGTGCCAAATCAACTGTGCAAATTGTGAGATCAACTGCACTTTTATTAATGTTAGGAGCTGTTAGACGAGTTGGAGGACCGTAGTTGAGGATAACCAGTTCCTGTTTTACGGTGATTTTTTCAATATTCCGCCCTTTGGGGCAACTAGATGTGCTCCCCCAAAGAGGATGGTGGGCATTAAAATCTCCACCTATGGGAGTGTTTCTTTGTGAGAATTGTGATAAAAATTTGTCCCATTGGGCATAGTTACCTTTTATCCACGGCGGACAGTATATTGAAACCACGTACCTATCTTGAATTTTTACTACAAGGGCTTGAGTTCCCGGTATAATATAGTTTAATGGGGCTTCCTGAAAGTAGATGTCTTGTTTGAGTAAAATGCATGTACCTCCAGAGATGGGTGCATCATGCCGTAGGACCGTAAAACCTTTCATACGAAAATGAAAATGAGTTTTCAACCAAGTTTCGCTCAATAAAATTACCGCAGGATCAAGAGAATTTATCAAACTCACTAATTCATGTTTCTTATTTAATACGCTCCTACAATTCCATTGCAGTAACTGCATGTTTTACTTGGAAGTAGTGGAATGTCCCAATAAAAGAAGAACCTCATCATGTAATGACTTTAACAGATGCTTCCATTGGACGTTTTGTCCCATGTGTTCCATTAAATCTTCAAATTTTTTAGAGACGTTTCGACATTTTTATTAGAATTAACATTTGAATTACAATGTAAAGCCATGGCAGAGGGAGATGCTGATATTTGTCCGTGGGGATCCGAAGGTTGCCCTTGGTGACTTGACTTTCGTGATGTAGATGCAGGCTCGTTAAGAGTAGTAGGTATTAAACGCACTACTGGAGTGCCAGAATGTTCTGGAACCGTCTTCGGATTACTTATCAAATTCAGATATGATGCCCTGTCATAACCTGGTTTAACGGGTGGGCGGGGAGGGCTACTAACCACCATTGTAAATTTACGCTTTCGAGGGAGAGTTTCTTCCGATTGGGAAGGTCTATTGGGTAAAGGAGGGAAATGTTGTGGCATCATAAGGCGGTTGGATATGGACTCTAATGGGGCAAAATAGTTTTTTACTTCTAAATATGATTTGTTTTCAACACTCATAATGCGTTTGATTTCTTTCTGTTGTTTGTGGATTTCACAACGTTCAGCCCCCGCAGGGTGATTTTCTGCACAATTAGCGCATTTAACTATTTTGTGAGTGCAATCTTCGGTAGTGTGATTAAGGGAACATTTTCCACATCTCGGCTCCCTTGAACGACAATTAGTAGCGGTATGTCCATACCGCTGACATCGTTTGCATAATAAAGGAGAGAATATAAAGGCCTGAACCTCTAAAATGACCTTAAAAATGGACACACTTTTCGAAAGTTGTTGACTTTCAAATACAACCTTCACAGTACCTGTAGGAATATATTCAGTTTTTCCCTCTTTGGATGATCGTTTATTTAGACGTTGTACTTTCACTACAGGATATGGCGATTCTAAATAGGTGAGAATGTCGGATTCGGAAATAGTAGTATCTACTCCCCGTACTACCCCTACTAGATGAATATTCGAGGACGGAATAAAAGCTTCCAATTTCTTTTCCTTAAGAATGGGATGAGAAAGAAAGGCGTTTGCAGCCTTGCTAGACATGAAAGTAATTTGGATCCTATTTCTTCCCTTCCTATGGACGGCCTTGACTTCACCAATTTGCCTCTCATAGAAAATCCGATCCAGAGTCATAGGGTGAATATGTCCTATTTTATTTTGAGATTCGGTCGATTCTACATAAACTATGTAGGGGCCAAGATGAGTGTTAGAATATGTAGATACAAGAACGTGCTGGCGCTGATCCATGCCACGTATTGTATCTTGAGAACTGTCTCGTTGGGTATCAGTATTACTAGCGTCCATGTGTAAGTCCTCACTCATGGCATCCTTGCCAATATCAGGAGGTCTTCCTAAAGGGCCACCGCCACTATCTAAAGACATAGTACTCCGAAAGGTGATTACACTATACAAGCACCTATACAACTACAAGAGAAGAATTACTAGGATACAAACACAAACACAAAACATTCTACTTATCTACAGACGTGAAAAAGCCGCTGCACCAGTGACCGGAGAGAGACGTGTGCACTGCACAACAGCCGAACACCGAAAAATGAGCCCTAGTATTTGTCTGGTGTAAAAATGGGGAAACTACGGAAAATAATTTTTAGGGCTGCCAATACTCGTTTCGAACTTACCATCTCCAGAATGCAAGCTACATCTATATGCCCCATATAAATAATTCGGTTACACAATACTACTGTTTAATCTTCCCTTCGCCAAAGCTATTTGGGTTACACTCGCCATAAGAACACTATAACCGAAGTTGCACTTCCTTGTACGGTGGCGCGTTGCTTTAGTGTCGGTAATATTATGATGTTTAATTTCCAACGAAAACGATATTCCTATCTGTGGGCAAGTTGTGCTCATACTTAGCCATATTTGAGTAATGTCAAATACAGTAGAGATAATACGCGACACTGAGCGAGATATCGAGGGACAGCTATTGGAGCTCACTCTAGCGGATAGACCTGAACAGTACTGATTCTCTCATAAGAGCACGTGTATTTTTGTATGAAGTTTTTGGTGTTATTTATGCGTTTTCAGTGAGTTGACATAATTAAATAGTAGCGTGTGTCATTCCTTGATATCTCCTCTCAACATGAGGGGATAGGTTTGTGCTGTGTTTGGCTGCAGTAATTACGAAGCAGAGAAAAATGCACGGTCGTTCTTCAGGTTCCCTCGTGACAAGAACATGTAAGTAATATTGTGTTTGCATATATATTCTTCCAGTGACAGAGATTTTTATAGTACTTCATAATCTTCTGACCTGCTCGACCCATATTTTAACAGGCATAAAATGTAATACGCATATTTTATTCTATAGTGCAGCAGTTAACCTTCAATGCCGATGTGTTGTTGTAGGTGTGATATGTGGGTTTTGAAATGTCACAGAAGCGATTTGGATAAGGTGTACAAGAAAGAAGGGACGTTACGCTTATATAAGAATTATAAGATCTGTTCAGATCATTTCCAGGCCAGGGACTTTAGAAATCCTCGACAATACAGCCAAGGGTATGTTACATTTTTGCTCTAGTTGTACGTAAATATTCCTTAAACATTTTCATACTTTTCTTTCTTTAATCCCTCTTCTCAGATTCAAGCCGGGATTTTGTAGATTTTCTTTCTATTAGTAGGCTTCATGTTAAGAGGAAAATTGTCCAGATTTTAATTGTTAATTCATTGCACCATGTGTGTAAGGAATGTTCTGATATTTTTGTTGACAAGTGTCTTAATGTGATGATAAAATGTTTTTAAATGAGAAAAAAGACAAATCCAACCGCAAAAGTTCAGGCAGGAATGCTAAAGCTAAAAAAGTAAGGCATAAATGAAAGATCAAGCCATTTCACAGCGGCCCATTTCATATCTTGTTTGTGTATCTAATTTCAGTCTTTGAACTTTTAAATAATTCTTCATTCATTTATCCGAAATTGCTTTAGCAACTTCGAAGTTAATATCTCAATAACACTTTCTTTCTAGACGTAATTTATTTATCCATTTCCGTATATACATTTCCATTGATATTTGAATTTAGCGCGATTTGTTCAGGTCAAGTCACTAGGAGCGCCACCGTCGAATTGTCTCCAATTTTAGCAAGGCGAAATCGGTAAGTGTCACGTATTGTTTCTACTGTATTTGGTAATGTGTAGGAAGACGACAGCTGATTAACGTTTGGCGCACGCACCGATGAATTTCATTGGTTGCGACAAGCAAAGAGTTGCATGAAAGATACTTCTGTTCGCATTTTGGAACCATTATTAAACCATTATTAAACCATTATTAAAGCTTTAAATGGCAGTTCATTGGCGGGCCGCTGGGATCGCTACCTTGCCCCCTCTTTACCAGGTTCGCACCTTTAAACGTGTGTATTGAGTTGGTTGTGAATGTGTGTATTCTTGTGATAATAAGCACTCGCAGGTTCAATCATGGTATATTGCTGTGTTCCTTATTGTCATTCACGGCAAATTAAAGGTAGTGGAATTTCATTTCACAAGTTTCCAGTGAATAGTGCTTTAAAAGAACGGTGGCTTGTTGCTATATCTCGCAGAGGAGACAAGCCGGGATCTCTCTGGGTTCCTACAGAAAAATCGAGGGTGTGCAGTAAACACTTCAGAGAAGAAGACTTTAGTATAAGTACATCTAAAAAGACGCTCCTGCTTAATAAAGTCCCTTCAGTTTTTACAGAGTTCCCCAAACACAAACAAGTCACTTTAAAAAGTAGGAAAGCTTCTAAGAAAAGACAGCTTGAAAAAACGAACAGTGAAAATGAGTATATAAGAAATAAGAGAAAATGTGTGGAACAATCGGATTCTCCTGTGCCTGATAATACTGGAGAATCTGACCTGATAAATGTAGGCACCACAACAGTAGGTACACAGTTTTCTCCCGTCCTAAAATCAACAGTACCAAAATACATTACCAGGAAATTAAGGGAGGAGATCAGAAGAAGTAGAAAGCACGTGACAATTATTAAGAAGTTGCGCGTAAAAATCCGTGACTTGGAAGCAGAACTTAGTAAGGTAAAGAAGAATCCCGGAAATCTTGCAAGTCGAGTTTCTAAAATTCAGAAGGAAGCTGAGGGAGGTAATATGAAAGCAAACTTTTTGTTAGAACAACTTCAGAGCTTTGGAAAAAAGAAATGTAAATAACAGGAGACTACAGTTAAAAGTTGTGTGCTATTATCTTCAAGGTCGCCAACTGGTTATCGGCTTCTCAGAACACTCGATATTTTGCATCTTCCTCATCCAAGAACGTTGAAATCGTATGTTGGATACTCAAAAGGGGAGACCGGCATAACTTCGCTAACTAAAGCCCGATTACTGGTAGAAAAACTGTCGTTAGTGAACGATAACGAAAAGGTTGGTTCCCTTATAATAGATGAAATGTCCATAAAGCCGAAACTGATGTATGACAGGAAATTAGATATGTTTATTGGACTGAATGACATTGACGCTCTTGGAATCGAAGATAGGTTGGCCAATAAACTACTCTGCATTTTGTTCAAGGGACTCTCTACATATTACAGAATACCGGTGTCTTTCTATTTCACTTCATCCATTACGGGCTCACAACTTGCAATATTAACCTTTAATTCATAGTCACCTACAATATTTGAATGTAATCTGGATGCGCTGTAAGAAGTCCGACTTGAATGAGCTAATGGTAGTACAAAATAGAGCTGTTAGAAATATACTTAATCTTCCCTACTTAACTCCAATAAAATATCTATACCTAAGTGCTAAAATACCACCCCTAAGCATGAGTGCAGAATTCAATACAGCTGTACTCATGTATAAAATAAAACATAAATTTATACAACACAACACTACATATACTCTGAATTCTGACAACCATCCATATAGTACTAGGCATGCAAATGACTTTGCCTTATACAATGTTTGCTCTTATAAATATGGTATAAACAGCTTGAAGTTCTCTGCGATCCAGTTATTTAATATCATCCCTGTGGAGATAAAAACAGCACCAACTTTGGCAAAATTCAAACAAAGAGTCAAGCATTATTTTTGGGAAAGGTACAGTGCTGTTTAAATCAAAATATCAGATGTCATTTAAGGCATTCTCCCAAACAATCTTGCAAACTGTCCGGAACTATTTTTGTACCTCTACAACTTTTATGTTATGTAAATGTAAATACTCTGTAATCTGTTCTTGTACCTCTGCAACTCTGTGTTATGTATATATACTGCAAATACTCTGTAATCAATTCCTGTACGTCTGCAACTGTTGTGTTATGTAATTATAAATAATCTGAAATCTATTCTTGTACTTCAGCAACTCTTATGTAAATGAAAATACTCCATAATTCATTCTTGTACCTTTGCAACTTTCATGTTACGTAAATGTAAATACAGTCAGAAATAATTCTCTGTAATCCTCATATTGATGATGCACATATTTTATATATTGTATGTGTTTATATGTTCAACCATTTACTAATTATCTTATATACACAAACTATATTTTGATGTGTAAGTGCCCGCCAGTATGCAATGTCCTGTACAATTCCTATGTATGAGCCTGCAGGCTCGTTGGAATTAATTGAAATAAATGAATGAATGAATGAATGAATGAATGAATGAATGAACCTTGGATACGTTAAATGCTGTTGAAGATTGTGGTTTCAGAGTGATCAGAATTGTGACCGACAATTCTCAGGTAAATGTTTCGATGTTTGAAACATTATGTGGAGGAAGCATTACGCATGAGATACAACATCCAGCTGATAAAACTAGGCCTCTGTTCCTAAGTCATAAAAAACGTGCGATCCCAACATTTGTCACGAGACTTTTTTGTAAACAATGCTATCGTGACCGGCGATCATTTGAGAGGTCTTTTCAAACTCCAAAAATCTTAAATTATGAAGCCGGCGAGGAAACTCACCAGAAAAGTAGTTTACCCTACAAATTTGGAGAAAATGAATGTAGCAAGAGCCAAAATTGTATTTTCTCCTGAAACAATCGCTGGTTTGAATAGTATGGAGGTGGTTTTCCCGAGAGCAAAGACAGGAACAGTTTAAGAGAAACAATTTCTTTCATGGAGCATTTTATGAAATGGTTCGATGCCCATGATGTCTGCAACACCTCGTATGGGACATATTCCAGGAATGAGAACAAACTGGAATTTTTCAGCATTGAAGATGAACGCCTCAGTTGGTTAATAAATGATTTCCTGTCATATCAAGAACATTCAAATGCATCCTGAGAAAGAGAAAAGATTCACGAGGGAAACGTATCAGGCGTTGGTCTTGACTACCCAATCCACTGTGGCCTGCGTAAAATACCTCATAAGTATAAATTTTCATTATGTCTTGACGAGGAATCTAACAAGCGATGATATCGAGCTTTTCTTTAGCCACCTACGACGCAAAGCGGGATACAATGACACAATGGACGCAAGGTCATGCCTTAACGCAATCGAAACAACGCTCCATACAGGAATTATTGCGGCATCAAAACATGGCAATGTTGAGCTGAGGGATGAAAATAAGATCCGCAATGTACGAACCAGTTTACTACAACCAAGAATATGCCAGATGGATGAAAGATATAGAAGGAATGAAAGTCGCGATGATGTGCAAATTCCGCAGCTTCCTGAACACGTAATGCAAAACCCTTGCAAGGTAAATTACATCAGATCTGTGTGAACAATACTTTTTTATTTAAGTGTACGCTAGTACATAAATATGATTAATTTGTTTCAGATTCAAAAGCTACAATACCTGGTATCTCTCTAGCTATGGTAGCAGGATACTTAGTGCGTGTGGCAGAAGAACAAACAGACTGTGAAGGCTGTTTAGAACATATCACTTCTCCAGCTAGTGAAAGTCCAACATTGTGTCTTATTCGCTTTCAAGATCGAGGAGCCCTCAGATACCCGAAATCATCGTTTGTGGCTCTTCTGCAGCGCATGACGGAATTTGTTACCTCTGCTGTGCAGTATTTACCCCGACGACAGTTACTAAAAATGTGTACGTTTTTTCTGAAAACCAGGTTCATCAGTGGAATTAAGTGTAGAGAGTGTAAGGACGACAAACTACCTCTTTTTCTACTCCAAAAATTTCTGAGACCTCTATTAGACAACATTGCTTCGAGCCACTCAAGTAGAAGTGAGAAAGTTTTGAAACTCGAAAAGAAGCCCCTGAGTAGGAAAGTTTTAAAACTGTAGACACCTACAACATTCCGCTCTCTTTATTTAGGGTATAATTTACTTATAGACATACACGGCCATGCGAACAAGGGGGCAACAGCGCGATCCTAGTGGCTGAACGGTGAACTAAGCTGGCACCCGTTTTCATTAGTGCATTTCAAGGCCTTGTATTATAGCGTAGGCAACGGGCTGAACATTGTTTATGCGTTGCCTACGTGATCAGTAGGCAACGGTTTATGCAATGGATGATTTTGCGCAACTTCGGCGTTGTTTAGGTAGACGTTGTCCAAGGCTTAAAACTAGTCATCGTTTCTGCAATCGGCCTTATATGTTTCAATTACTCGGTAGTGAATAATAATTTGAAGTTTAAATTACTATTATATTGATATTGCACTGAGACATGAATTTTACATCTTAAATACAGACATCTATACGAATGGTTATGAAAAGGCAGGTACTTCAAGTCGAAAACTGTATCAAGTCACCCCGGGTAAAAGTTCAGACCTTGTCACGCAAGTTTTTATCATAGTAATCATGGCTGACGATGGGCGAATGGACGCTGCCATTGGTTGAAGGCTAGTCCACTGAAATGTCGTTCCCATAATTCAATACCACCGCCGTCTCAATGTCTATATACTGCCTGCTCTATGCTATGCGGTTAACATGCTTCTCAGCGTGAGCTCTTAGTGTCACGAACCTCCGCTTAGGGCGCCAGCTAACGCACCCAACTTATCTCCGTACCCCGCGTTGTTGTGTTCTAGTGCGTTTGCATCGAGCATTTATGTGTGTGTCTCTGGTTGTAAAATGATTAACTGGTGTGTTCCTCTCGGTATACCAAGGCAGGAAATCCAAATTCTTCAGGTGTGAGGATTCCTGTTATACCCCCCCCCCCCCGCCCAAGTAAAGAACTTTGGGAAAATTGGCTTAACGCTATATCAAGGCAAGGATCAATCAAGGGTAAGCAATGGATTCCATCCGATTATTCTCGTGTTTGTAGCCTGAATTTTAGTGATGGAGCTAAAAGATAAAACTAAAAGAAAAATATATTGAAGACAGAGAGCGTGCCTAGTCGGTCTTCGAATTACCCCCATTACCTTCAAACCAGAAAAAATTCTCTACGAAAGACCAGACAGCGACAAGATATTTCTTCGGAAGAAATCTGTGATAAAACAAGCTCTTCAACCGCAGGAAATACATTGGATGACGAGTACGAAATTCATTTGAACAACGATGTATCAAACCAACTCAATATTCCAACGAGTAAGAATGACAGCAGTGATTAGAAAATTAGACATTAGAGGCTCCGATCAAGAATTCTGAGACTGCGATAACAGCTGATGAGTAACCATAATGAAGTTAACAGACTACGGAGACAATTCGAAGACAACCCAGAAAGTGATCGTCTGAATAAAGTAAAGGAAGCAGCCACATATAAAGGGACAACGACCGTTTTTAAAATTAAATTCATTATTTTCGCATGACAAAACCGGGGCAGTCAGAACAAATCAGGCGGTACTATGTGGTGTGGGGAATAGTATCCCAAAAGGTTACGAATATGGCAGGACTCCTGGTCTAGTGTCAGCTCCGTCACGAAGTACTCTGGACAGGTAGCCTAAATAGAAAATGTTGATAGTATTTGTCAGGATTTCCCAATTAGTGAAGGAAAGACTTAGAGGTGAATGTAAAACTCTCAGACCAACAGAGAGGAGTGTAACAGTGATCGCCGATTAAATGGTTGATTAGGTACGGCTTCTCTACGACCGAACGAGTGACAAGTTCATTTGCGTGGTCAATGTTGAATGTGTATGCGGTACATATATTGTAAAATCTCCTGCTCTCGCGAATAAACTGTTGTGTTTTCTTGTGTAATCCGACTTGTAATCCGAGTTCGCTAGTCCTGCTGTCTACTTCCTCGTTAAAGGCTTAGAAGTCTCCGATCTATCACTTTTAGCTCAGAAATGATTACTGAAATGCTTTTCGGCAAAACAATCCAGATTGTGTGCATTTCTATTCACCAGCAGATAAAATAATTACAATGGTTGAATGATGATATCATCGAGTACGTTAAAATAATTCGGTTGGAATCAAAACGTGAAAAAATGAAGTGCCTGACTCATAAGACGGCAGATGCTGTCTCGCTAACTGTGAAATCTATAGTGGAATGTGTGTCTTATTTGTTACAAAAACGGTTATTTTATGTTCTGACTAGATGATTTTCTGGAGACGCAATATAAGCTCTATTTAGTTCAGTGAGATTGGGTGGTGGATTTAATGACATGACGAACGCACGCATTATGTGCCGTAAAACGCATCCTGAAATCTGGTTATGAACAAAGGGTCAGCGAAATAGTGATAGGAATGTTTTGCGTCCACTGCTGGTAAATAACAGTAATAAAAGGACTGAAAAGATGCTCCGTTACTCGTGTCGAGAAAATTCTGAAATGTTTATGTACCATGCAGCAGTGGGCAGCAGTGGGATGATCCTAATGTATTTACTGTAACTGGTAAGATTTTATATATTTTACGTTTCTATATCTTAAGCCAAGCTCAAATGTGAAATGTAAGGTTTTGTATGTGCATTATCTTTTCAGTTAGTAACATGTTAAGAATTATTTTTCATTTTATATGGGCTTTACGGACGAACTCTCATTTAACCAACATGTGCTCTGGGTGCGGTAAGTGCTGCCATCTGCAATGTCGCTGCAAACGCAATTCTCGCGGCATAGAGCAGGCAGTATATAGAGATTGATACGGCGGTGTTCAATACAGACAGGGTTGCGTTCACAAAATACGACTCCGAGTAGAGTTGGAGTAGAGTAGAGTATCGCGGAGTAACTGCTAAAGTTAACTCTGAGTAAGGGTATTTCGTGAACGCTTCGAGTGAATACAGAGTAACAGAATATGGCTAATCAATTAAGGAAGGTAATTTGTTTTACCATAACCTCATTTGCGAGGAATTTAATATCTAATTTCTAGGCGAGTTTCTTCATAACAGCGTGCTATATGAGTTATTACTACTTTCCTCACCAAGTTGTGCCTTAAAACAGTATCCGTTATTCTTTACCTCGTGGGAACAATCTGATTACATTGATGATGAATACCAATACATCGGCTCCGCACTGATGCACGATAAGCCATTTAGGACAACTAACTGTAAAGATTATGTTGTTAACAACTACGACGAAACTGAATTTAAACAACATTTCCGATTGCCGGACCAGCATTCGAACATCTACTCAGTCATTTGCCCTAAACTTTTTAAATCCAAAATCGGGGAACGAGGAAGACGATTGCAAGACCCACGAAAAAAAATTCTGGTTGTAATTTGGCTCTTAGCACCTGATTCGTACATATCGGTTTCGTGAGAATTATAAATGCACTGTGTGGTATTTTTGATCGTATAATTAAATGGTCTCATTCAGAAGGTCATCTAAAATATTAAAAAGTTACGTTGCATTTTCCCAAGGAAATCTCATAAAGTTGAGGTTAATAAATCAGCTGCTCATTCATAACTTGGGTTTTCTTATACAAATTCAATCATGTTATTTCCGCCGATTATTAAAATTGGCACGGTGCCTATTTTTCCTGTTTTAAACGAAAATATCCCCTTCTTTATTCAATACATAACGCCCTTCTTTGTCAACAACTGAAAATAATTTGAATTCATTGCCATGTCAATATAGCCGCAGTTAATATTTCTCACCGCCACCAATGAATGCATTACTGCGCATGTCGAGTTAAATCTGCCCACCTATTTACGCAGAGTAAAAAGAGTATACTCTAAGTTAACTCGAAAGCATTTTCTGAACGCCTTGTAGAGTTGACTCTTTATAGTAGGGCCCACGAGAGTTGAAGTCTGACAGGTGAGCGGCGAAAGCTGTAACTACGAAGTACGCTGCGTTGTCATAGTTACCTCAATTCGCGGTCTACCACCTTTCAGACAGGCTGAGTGTTTAATAAAACACGTAGGCCTAGGCCTAATGCAATTCATTTACCCTTGACCGGTTCCTAAGCTCGTGTTAATAATTCCAGCATTTAAGACAGAACACGACATTATCGATATATATATATATAAAAGATTTCATAATCACTAACAAAAACATCAGTTTCTGACAATAACCTCAACAAATGCACATGTTAATTACAGTATAGAACAACACTATCCGCATTGATAGTTTTTATTATTTAACGCCCATTGTTAACGGTACCTGTACAATTCGGGAATAAACACAATAGGAAGACGATACTTCATCGAGAAAAGAAATCAGTTCAGAATATGAATGACAATGATGGAATTAAGGAGACATTCGGACTTTCCCCCGTAATTGCTCAGAAAATAGCAATAAAATGTACAGACATGCAATGTACACAAAGCACTGAATCGAGATATTTGTAAAAATAAAAAGTACTCACTGCTCTGCCGACAGCAATCAGTCATCTAGAAGGGGCTGTATCCCATCCATATCATCTCCTGTACTATCCTGCTCGTTGTCACTGTCACTGTCACCGTCACTGACACAATCATTTCTCTTCCCTGGCTTCGAACAGTCACACCTCGGCCAGTTGTATTTTTTGGCGTTTCGTTTGACTTGGAAGTCATTGTTAAACACCCAAAAGAACCGATCAAATAAAACTACACGGATTCTTAACGAATAATGGAGTACTTCACACTAACACTATAGTCACACTACAAGATCGCTAACATCTACAGACGAACAAAACTAGGAAAACTGAACAACTAGCCACCGATAAACTTAAAGAAATAAACTAACACCTAACATAATATTCTGAAAACATACACATTAAGCAGCAACGACTAGCACAGCAAACACAGTACCATTCGGAATACTATCACAAAAGCGACTGAGAGCAAGCCAACCCACGTGGTGATAGCGTCCTAAAATGTTGCAACTCTGTTATCGTTGCCATAGCAACAGGCCATTTTCGAACAGCGTTAGTCAACTTTTTCTCGCCGGTGGCGCTAAACGTCAGACTTCAACTCTCGTGGGCCCTACTGTACTTTTATGAACGGATAGAGTTAACTCCGAGTTTACTCGGAGTTGGAGAGTAGTATTTTGTGAACGCAACCCTGAAGTTATGACCAACTTACGCGATGAAAAGACCTAAGAGTGAGGCAGTGTCAAAGAATAACCATATGAAACAAATAAGAGTAAGCATATCTTGCAACGAGCTAGAAAGAAGACTATAGAGTGGCCAGCATGGCTGCTACAGCGCTCTGGGCGGTGTCAAGGCGAAATACTAACTCCATAGTTTAAGCGCCATCCATATCATTTCTGTCGCTTACAGTGAGTAATTTATAATAGATTAGATTGAATTATGCTCTCTACTTGTGCGGCATGCTTTTGCATAAATTTTAGAGAAAACACGGATATATCATATTTCAAATAAGTTCTTTTTTTTACTAATGTACACAATTTTGGGCGATTAAGCAGAATTGCGTTGCCTGTGTAGCACAATCCAGCACGTATAGAGTTGGCCTACTTTTATTTTCTTGTAGGATCTGCCCAAACAGTGAAACACGATGAACGGTATCCTGTCTGACTGAGTGGCTCAGACGGTACAGCGCTGGCTTTCTGAGCCCAAGTTGGCATATTTGGTATTTGAAGATGCACAAATACGTCACCCACGTCTCAGTAGATTTTTTTTCTGTTTGCTTTACGTCGCACCGACACAGATAGGTCTTATGGCGACGATGGGACAGGAAAGGACTAGGAATAGGAAGGAAGCGGCTCTGGCCTTAAGTAAGGTACAGCCCCATCATTTTACTGGTGTGGAAATGGGAAACCATGGAAAACCATCTTCAGGGCTGCCGATAGTGGGATTCGAACCTACTATCTCCCGGATGCGAGCTCAAAGCTGCGCACCCCCCAACCGCACGGCCAACTCAACCGATGTCAGTAGATTTACCGGCCTGTAAAGGAACTCTGGAGGGACAAAACTCTGGCAATTCAGCTCCTCCGAAAACCGTACAAAGTACTTGGTAGGAAGAAAAACCAATAACACTATTTATTATTAAATGATATCCTACAGAGCACAGTTCCTCGACATGTTGAAAATAATTATATAGAGAACAACGACGATACAACACGCTTACTGTCCAACGCCGCACCTACAGTATTTTGAATTTCCTAGTCACCCCTTTGCCTCTGCCAACGATACGGAGTAATGTGAGGACTTTCAAACCTACATCACCACTACTACTGAGCGAGTTGGCTACGTGGTTCGCGGCATGTAGTTCTTAGCTTACATTCGGAATATAGTGAATTCTAACCTCACTGCCGACAGCTCTCATAGTTGGTTTTCCATTATTCACACTTTCACATCCGGCTGCTGTGCCTTAATTAATGTCACTGCCACTTCCTTCGCAGTCCTAGCCTTGTCCTGTCCCATCGTAGCGATAAGACGTGTCTGAGTGGGTGCAACATACGGCAAATAAAAAAAAATAGGCATTACCATAATCTTCGTCCAAAAATATCGAAGCGAATTATTCAGGAAAGTAAACTAATGTGATTTAAGAATACAAGAAGGACTGTCGTCTTTTAAAACAAGTACTTCTAATTGTTTATCCTGCCACTTCTTGTTCTGATTTTTATTTATAATTAGGCCTATTATTATTATTATTATTATTATTATTATTATTATTATTATTATTATTATTATTATTATTATTATTATTATTATTATTATTATTATTATTATTATTATTGGGTACTTTATTACACTGTTGTTCACTTCAAATCCTGTACTCCATGGCTCTAGAATACGGTACATATTTTTCGTGAAATATTATTAGTTTTGCGTCCTACTACCTACTTTTTCGGATACGCCGAGGTACCGGAATATTGTCCGGCACGAGTTCTTTTACGTGCTAGTAAATCTACTGACACGAGGCCGACGGATTTGATCACCTTCAAATGCCACCGGGCTGAGCCAGGATCGAACCTGCCAAGTTGCTTAGTGTCTGACTCCTTGCTGGATGATCAGCGTGCTGGCCTTCCATTCAGAGGGCTCCGGACTCGACCGGGTTGAGGATTTTAATTGAGTAGTCGACAGTTAATTCCTCTAGATCGAAGACTGGATAACCTTCTTCATCTACATACAACAGAATATATTAAAAACCACCACAGAGACACGCAATAGTAAATACATCACTCCACCTAGAGTTGGTGTCAGGAAGGGCATCCAGCCGTAAAATTAAGCTGGATCTGTACGAAACGCCAAGTCCAGGTAACTGGTAAGAGACCAGGTATTATTATTATTATTATTATTATTATTATTATTATTATTATTATTATTATTATTATTATTATTATTATTATTATTATTATTATTATTATTATTATTATTATTGTACCGGGCGGTACACCTCTACACCGTTTATTTAAAAGTTGCGCCAGTTGAAACTCCTCTTCTGGAGGAAGGTTGAACTTTATCTATTCTATTAATTCTCTACTTTCTCAGAAGATGTCACCACGTGGAAAATTTTGAGTTTTTGAACTGTGTCACTTTTGATGTGTTTTTGTTTAGCTTGAAGTAAGAAGTGTGAACTTTCTCTTCTAGAGGACACTACTGAAGATCAACAATAGTGCAACCTAGTGCGGAGTCAAAGAACTATTTTGTTGAAGAAATTTTTATTTCAAATGTTTGTTCTTTGCTAAATTTCTTTCTGTTATTGTTTAAGTTGGCTGTATACCCCTCTCTTTCCCCTTGTTTTGCATGTAGCCAATCCCGAATTTCTTAAATTAATTTCTATCCAATCAGATGTATCTTCCCCCAACTTGAATCGATTGCGGGGTCCTATCCAATAAAAACATTGTGGGCGGGTGTTTTCATTCCCCTAACGCCTAGAAACTTCCGCGAGAGTATATAAACTGCTGATTTTAGGGTCTCCGGGCCACTTCTGTTCCATCTTTCAGTGTATTAAGTACATAGCAGGAGGCAGGAAGCGCCTCTTTCTTCTTCAGCCGTTCAACACCAGGTAATGGCCTATTAATAACTTCTTTTCTTGCTAGGTCGGCAGTTTAACACTCGCGGCGGGTTCGAAGCATTTCCATCATGTAACCTTTTCCTAAAATGTAATTACTCTTTTCATCTTTTTCTTGTAAAGCTACATATTGGGATAGAGAGTGCTAACCCTCTCGAGCTCCCACTCACATTTGTTTTGAGGTGAACTTATTTTTTTTTCAAACTATTCTTCGTTTATGTAATGTAAAGTGTTCTTCTCTAAGTCACCTCTGTAGTATGGGATTAGCCCTTGCGTTAGTGGCCCAGAGCCAGATTAGGTTTTAAAAACAAAGTGTATTAGGAGTGCAAGTTCGCCTCCTCTCAAATTGTTATTTTAGAGGTCATGTAATCAACCTTCTTTTCATGTAATAGACCTCAGTAGGTTGGGTATTTTACCCCTGTGAATACGTCCTTAGAGGACAGCTTGAAGGTAGAGTTTGGTGTGGCCTTGTGATAGGCTTACAATTTTGAGAGCGGATCGCTCTTTGAAATTTGTTTCTGTATGCCTCGTGCAGGCTTTATGTGTAATGTTTGGAGCCAGTGCTCCTGGGCATGAATGGGGTTTTCTGCCCCTTGGCTAAAATTTTTTTTGGAGTAAGGCGGGGCTGATTGCCCAAGAGTTATGAAGTAAGGGCACTGAGCCCGAATCCAGTAATATTGTGCCTACATTTTTGCTACTCTGTACCTGTTATGATTGTTATCTCTTGTTTTTGAAAAGAAAATATAACCTAGTTAAATTTTAAATTAATTTTACATTGCACGTTAATTTCGTAGCTTGAAACCCATTCACACCCGCACCTTCTTTCACCTCTACCTACCACGGATATCTCCGTAACAATTATTATCATTATGATTATTATTATTATTAGTGATTTATTTTGTAATAACTGGAAATGCGTTAATTTTCTTTCTTTATACCATATGTAAGTATGTACGGTAGCTTGTATCCTGTATCATGTATTTTTAATGTTCTTTTAAACAGACATTAAGCCTATGCACCTTTGAGGGCTTCCCTAATTAACAAAAATGTTAAATTCCCTAAGTAAGAAAACTATGAAACGGTATTTATTCACGCAGCCTCTGTAATTGCTTCTTCACCACGCCCACTTGATTTGGTCGCTTACAATATGGCGGACGCGGCGTTCAAGTAGATTCAAATATGGCGGTCCAATAGCCACTCTATAGTCCTCTTTCTAGCTCGTTGATATCTGGCTATGTTGAACTATGGTAGTGACATTTCATAGGGCAAATCTTCAGGCGATGCAGAGTCCATTCGTGCCAACGCCAGCCACGATTATTAACGATTATATAACAACGTGATTGAATATAAAAAAGAAATAGAGGCCTAATTATTAGTAGTACGTAGCGTTCCCGACACCGGAAGAAAAAAATCACAACGAAATGTAACGTGAATGATAAACAATGTATAATAGAGAAGAAGAATGTATGTAAATGGAACCAACCTTAATGTAGTGGAGGTTAGGCGACGACACGAAAAAACAACACGATTGAACTTCTCATTCGCTAATAATTTGACGTGATGGACACACCATTCACATACTCTGCTATTTGAAATCAAATTGTGACGTACATAGAATTGAAGTAAATCCTTGAAGTTGTTCTTGTAATTCGCTGAAAAACTTGTTACATTAATAACACATCCATCGTACGATGCCATGTCAATATAATTAGATATGTTTACTGTATCAACAATGGCCAGATGCACTGGATGCGCTATGTACGAAAAAAGAAGTAGTCGGCTTTGCTTCTATCAATCCTATCAGTTCGTGACCAGTAAGCGACATAGAATGCCGTGGTGTATTAATGTGAAGAGAAACGTCATTGTGGTCCAGGGCTAAGTCGTCTGCGAGAAAAATAAATAACCTAACCTAACCTAACCTAACCTAACCTGCGATAAAATTAAACATAGTCCTAACCTATGTGAAAACAAATGTAATTGTGGTCCAGGGCTCAACAAATGTAATTGTGGTCCAGGGCTCAGTACCATTTAGTTCCTAAGTACAGTGGTTGGCAGCATCGGCGAGTCGTGCAAGTCGTCTGCGAGAAAAATGAACATAGGACAGTCATACCGCGCGTAGATATTGCCGATGCAAGCAACACCTCCTAGATAATAAGGCCTAACAACAGCGTAGTGACGTCACGCTACGGAGGCGATGGCAATGCAGAGAAACGCGGAACATAGTTAAACACAGACATGAATTTAATATTTTTTGCCAATGGAATAATTTATTTACTAACAAATAGCGTTTCAAATTTGAAGGATATTGAATTATACTGTCGTTATTACCGTATTTTAGTGACTCTGCCATTAAAGATAAACAGCAGACAGTTGTAAAACACGACAGCATTTTGCAATGTTAACTCACTTAGGCCGAATTGCTAACATCACAACAGAATGTTACAAACATATTTCAATTTAAATAGGTATTACGTGATCTTAAAAGAAAACTAGCACGTATAATATTAGCATAGGCCTAACATCTAAGCTGATGTAGCATCACTGGCAGTATTTGCACATGAGCCTACAATGTTTCCTCTCTTGAAGTTCATGTATGGTTTAATGAGAATTTCACCTACCATCGATGTTACTAATTTGTAATTCTGTTCGAAACCTTTATGTATTCCAGAAAGTATGTAAGTTTCTAACCTAATATTGGACTACCATTCGGACTGGAGCCTACTCTTTTAAAAGTATTGACATATTGTGGCAACATTAAATTGCTACTGTCTCATAAATTTGTAAAAATCGCACGGCGCAACAGCCCTGAAGGGCTTGGCCTTGATCCTGCTCAGCCCGAAGGCCTGCAGATTACGAGCTGTCTTGGGTTCCGCATGACGAATCCTTTCAGCCGTTATTCTTGGCTTTCTAGACCTGGGCCGCTATCTCACCGTCAGATAGCTCGCAAATGTAAACATGCAGGCTGAGTGGACCTCAAACCAGCCCTCAGATCTAGGTTAAAATCCCTGACTTGGCCTGGAATCGAACCGGGGCCTCCGGGTAAGAGGCAGGCATTATATCCCCTCACCACGGGGTCGGCCATAAATTTGTAAACATGAGGAGATATCAGACAGAAGGTTGAACAAATAACAAGAAAATCATGCACATACTCCTTTATGAACTAAGAAATGTTTTAACTATGGCTATTAAATTAACTGTGGGGACATCATCCTCGGTGTCCAATTCACCAACTAGGACTAGAATTAACTTATTTATTGAATCTTTCTACACATTGTTACACTCATTCCTTGTGATGCAGCTATGATGTTTTGTAACTAAAGAATATACCGCATTTATATTAGTGATTTTGTCCACATATATATTAGAAATATTTTTACTTTAATAAAACCCGTTTAGAATAAAGGCCATGTCTTATAAGATGATTACATATGCCATGCAGTATGGTTGCCTTGATGTATCGACGTACAGAAAAATTACTTACGTTCCCTTCATCACAGTACAACAACCATCAGGTAACAACGTGTTTATTGTACTTTTCAGCTGTGTTGAAATTCTGTGTATGAGATATGTACTATCTTCAATGGCTCTGTTTATTGCTCCTTTCTATTCTACATTTTTGCCTGGTTCTTTTAACTACTCCTCTTCCAAGACCATGATTGTCAGAGACAGCAGTGGCTTATATCTTTTCCAACTGCCCATCATATTTATAGTCACATTCTGGCAGGATCAGTACCAGTTACTTCCCATAAAATATCACCGACTTTGAAATGTCTGTGGCATACCTGTAAAATAATGTATCACCGTGAGCGAAATTCGTGCATTTACAGAGTGAATCGGCCTACACCAGCAGCTCCTGTAGGTGGTATGTTTTAATGCTTATAATAATAATAATAATAATAATAATAATAATAATAATAATAATAATAATAATAATAATAATAATAATAATAATAATAATAATACCGTTGAAATAATGTATCCCATGATTGTGATCTAACATAACCTTATATCATTAAAGAGTAAATATGCCTACATATCACCAGCTGTTGCGTGTAGTTAAATACGTCAAAGGCCTATACTCATTATTATTGTGTGAGAATGTAATAATAATAGTTACTCACCATTGAGTTATTAGTAAATCTGTATAGTCTTGTCTTGGAATTGCACGTAAACATATCTGCCGCATAACCTCGTCTTTCGTAAACTTAATGCATGCACTTCGTTATCACTGCCGGAATTCTCCTTAAAGTTGAGTACGCAACACATCAGTACCATTAGGTACAACGGTATTAACAATTGGCACCATTAAACGAATTAAAACTCTTCTAATTTCAGCGTTACATGGCCAAACTCATTGCTGTGTTATAACTGAAAAGGTTCAAGCTTGCCTCCCGATTTTGACGTCACAGTATATTCCCAGAACAGTTGTGAGGCCTTATATATCTAGGAGGTGTTGATGCAAGCGGTAACCATGGTACCAACGAGCTAGAATAACATAGAGAGGCGGAAGCGCTGCCTGGGTGAACCTAATAGAACGAACGTCCGCCATGTTTCCTGTTGTCACACAAGCAAGGGGGCATGGCCTTTAAATGACGAAAAGTGTAGAAAATGCGCATTTTAGAATCGCTGGGGGAGAATTAATGTCCGTTGCCGAAAGCTTGAAGCATGAAAGCGAATACCGCCACTTCATCATTTTGCGGCACGAGGCCAACATCACGATCAGTTGATTGTAGGGTAGTTCGAAATCATCGCACACTGACATACGAATAGGCCTCGAAATCGGAACAAGAGCGTTATCCTGCTTGGGTGTTCTGGTTAAGCGTAAATTAGAATAAAAACGATGGACATAAATATTTATGACAGGAAACCTTAAAATCATAGGGACCTATAATAGGTTACAACCTCATTCTGTTAATATTTTTAAAATTATTGCATCCTCATGAGTACTGTGTTCCTTCCTTAATTTGTTTACCCTCCCGGGTTGGTTTTTCCCACGGACTCAGCGACGGATCCCATCTCTACCACCTCAAGGACAGTGTTCTGGAGCGTGAGACATTGGGTCGGGGGATACAACTGTGAGGGAGGGCTGCACCTGCTATGCTGAACAGGGGCCTTGTGGGGGGGGAGAAGGAAGCGGCCGTGGAATTAAGTTAGGTACCATCCCGGCATTTACCTGGAGGAGAAGTGGGAAACCACGGAAAATCACTTCGAGGATGGCTGAGGTGGGAGTCGAACCCACTTCTACTCAGTTGACCTCCCCAGACTGATAGAATCCCGTTACAGCCTTCGTGCCCCTTTTCAAACTTCGTGGCGGAGCTGGGAATCGAACCCGGGCTTCCAGGGGTGGCAGCTGCTCACGCTAACCAGTGCACCACAGAGGCGGCCCATGAATACTTTACCACAATAATCGTTTTGTGTAATTATTTATTATAATATAGGGGGGATATCATGTTTCTCCCATTACCATATCATACTGGGATAACTAGCTTGAAAGTTGTCCATTATGAAGTGTGGCGTAGTTTTAAAAACCAAGGCAACAGACATCTACAATAAAGGCTGTATACATTTCAAAAATAGCAGTAAAATGCTGTATTTATCATACTTGGTGTACGTTTGAACGAAATAAGTGATTTTTTGTGGTTACGTTTTCTTGGTGGTGGGCGTTCCATTTCCTTTATTTGTAAATGTGAATGAAAATTAAATAGGGCTGGAAATGTACAGAGCATAAGCAACTGATTTGAGTGGGATACCATTTATCTCTTTTCGCCCTCACAGCGCATTGTTCAGTTAATTCCTTGTTCTTTAAACGAAATCTGAAACAAAATTCGACAAATAATTACCGTGGCTATCCGTACTTTCGCTTAAACAATAAAATGGATTTAATTACAAACAGAAATTACAAAAACGAATCTCGGCTATAATTCAGTAATACTTACTTAAAGTACGATATACCCTTGGTTTTATTACTCCGATTAGTACAACCATACGCTGAGCTTACGGCTGGCATTCTTGAAAGCGAGAATCTATCTTTTCACTTCTTAAAACTTAGGGAATTAAATTGGCATGCACGATCACCCTGTCACCTCAACATATGCTCTCGCGCCAATTCGCTTTGTTTTGACAACCGTTAACATGGCTGCCCCTTATCAACTTGCTTCAAGCAGGGAGCGCTGATGTCAGGTATACAGCCCCTCTATGTTATTCTAGCTCGTTGCATGGTACCAACGAGCTAGTTGCATGGTACCAACGAGCTAGAATAACATAGAGGGGCTGTATACCTGACAACAGCGCTCCCTGCTTGAAGCAAGTTGATAAGGGGCAGCCATGTTAACGGTTGTCAAAACAAAGCGAATTGGCGCGAGAGCATATGTTGAGGTGACAGGGTGATCGTGCATGCCAATTTAATTCCCTAAGTTTTAAGAAGTGAAAAGATAGATTCTCGCTTTCAAGAATGCCAGCCGTAAGCTCAGCGTATGGTTGTACTAATCGGAGTAATAAAACCAAGGGTATATCGTACTTTAAGTAAGTATTACTGAATTATAGCCGAGATTCGTTTTTGTAATTTCTGTTTGTAATTAAATCCATTTTATTGTTTAAGCGAAAGTACGGATAGCCACGGTAATTATTTGTCGAATTTTGTTTCAGATTTCGTTTAAAGAACAAGGAATTAACTGAACAATGCGTTGTGAGGGCGAAAAGAGATAAATGGTATCCCACTCAATTCAGTTGCTTATGCTCTGTACATTTCCAGCCCTATTTAATTTTCATTCACATTTACAATGAACGCCCACCACCAAGGAAACGTAACCACAAACAATCACTTATTTCGTTCAAACGTACACCAAGTATGATAAATACAGCATTTTACTGCTATTTTTGAAATGTATACAGCCTTTATTGTAGATGTCTGTTGCCTTGGTTTTTAAAACTACGCCACACTTCATAATGGACAACTTTCAAGCTAGTAATCCCAGTATGATATGGTAATGGGAGAAACATGATATCCCCCCTATATTATAATAAATAATTACACTAAACGATTATTGTGGTAAAGTATTCATGGGCCGCCTCTGTGGTGCACTGGTTAGCGTGAGCAGCTGCCACCCCTGGAAGCCCGGGTTCGATTCCCAGCTCCGCCACGAAATTTGAAAAGGGGCACGATGGCTGTAACGGGATTCTATCAGCCTGGGGAGGTCAACTGAGTAGAAGTGGGTTCGACTCCCACCTCAGCCATCCTCGAAGTGATTTTCCGTGGTTTCCCACTTCTCCTCCAGGAAAATGCCGGGATGGTACCTAACTTAATTCCACGGCCGCTTCCTTCTCCCCCCCACAAGGCCCCTGTTCAGCATAGCAGGTGCAGCCCCCCCTCACAGTTGTATCCCCCGACCCAATGTCTCACGCTCCAGAACACTGTCCTTGAGGTGGTAGAGGTGGGATCCGTCGCTGAGTCCGTGGGAAAAACCAACCCGGGAGGGTAAACAGATTAAGGAAGGAACACAGTACTCATGAGGATGCAATAATTTTAAAAATATTAACAGAATGAGGTTGTAACATATTATAGGTCCCTATGATTTTAAGGTTTCCTGTCATAAATATTTATGTCCATCGTTTTTATTCTAATTTACGCTTAACCACAACAGCCAAGCAGGGTAACGCTCTTGTTCCGATTTCGAGGCCTATTCGAATGTCACTGTGCGATGATTTCGAACTACCCTACAATCAACTGATCGTGATGTTGGCCTCGTGCCGAAATATGATGAAGTGGCGGTTTTCGCTTTCATGCTTCAAGCTTTCGGCAACGGACTTTAATTCTCCCCCAGCGATTCTAAAATGCGCATTTCGTCATTTAAAGGCCATGCCCCCTTGCTTGTGTGACAACAGGAAACATGGCGGACGTTCGTTCTATTAGGTTCACCCAGGCAGCGCTTCCGCCTCTCTATGTTATTCTAGCTCGTTGCATGGTACTAATGTTGCGTGACATAGACTGAAGTTCTAATTCACCCCGTTTTACGATACAGACTTTATAGTAGCCCAAGCCTTTGAAACCAAATGTACAACATCCAGCAATGAAAGCCTCTTCCAGAATGTTGATACATTGACATATTCTTCAGCCAAGTCTCTTATGAGTTGTGAACCGTTGATATGCTTCACTGATGGAGTAACACCTTGATCCATAAGTTGGAGAATTGATGTCAGTAAAAAATTTCACTCTTATTTTTCTATCACGGGAATCAAGCTTATCTTCAGAAGGATGTGAAGGAAAGAGTAGAACCACCTTTACTGGTAACCCTTTTTTGTTTTAAATAGGTAATGTGAAACTTCTGGGACAAATTTGGAATGAAATCAATCTTCAAAAATTTCTTGGGTCATTCATGCATCTTTTTGGTTATTATAAACCACTGGGATATTCTGAGTTTCATTCCCCTTAAAACGTCAAGGCTACCTTCCCTATTACCAACAATTTCATTTTATGGCCTCCAGGAACATAAGTGCAGCACGTAACTCTTATTCGTTCTTTTTAGGATTTATGGCCTGGTGCATATTCTGTTTCATTAACAGTTGTACGGAATGGTAAACATTCCCAGTACAGGCCAGACTCATTTGTATTATGAATCTGGTCAAGAGATAAATTCTCCTCTGAAACATCATTTTCAAATTCTTGTTGAAATGTATCATATTCACACCAGGCTGTACCTTAATTAAGGCCACTGTCGCTTCCTTCCAACTCCTAGGCCATTCCTATCCCATCATCGCTATAAGACCTATCTGTGTTGGTGCGACGTAAAGCCCCTAGCAAAAAAAAATTAAAAATGTTGAAGTGTATCCGCATCAATGGTATCTGCCTTTAGGCATTCGCCTTGTACAACAATTTCCAGTATTCCCTATCTCTCTTAACCAACCTGACGATGCACAAAATAAACCTTCCAAGCCTAAGACCCCATGAAAAAATTTTGCTTTTTCAGCGTACATAGCACTCAAAATTGCTAACTTATCCCTTCCAATCTCTTCTGATGAAAGCATTGTAACATCCAAGTTATTGTAAGTCAGTTTCTTCATACATTTCATTTTGAAGGGCCTGCTTCACTGGTTGCAATTTCTAGTAAATTCTATGAGTTTCTATTTGCTATTTTTAATGTCTCCAACTGTCTGAACACCAATTCCATAATCATTTGCTAATTTCTTTATTGATTCTCCTTTCTCAAACTTTTGAATTAATTCAAGCTTTTGTTTTAAAGTTAAAAGCACCTTCCTTTGCTTCTTAGCCACGACTGCTATCACAGAACACCAATGAAGAACTGCTACCAGTATATTGTTTAGTGTTTGGTTCTTGAACAAAGCGTGCTGCCAGCACACTTGCAGTCAAGAGCGTGCTCGAATTTCAAGCACGCTGTTCACATGTATTCAAAAAATAAAAATACAATAAACCTCGGGTGTACACCAATAATTAGAATAATAACAGTAACTTATTTATTAAATTGACCACCTAATCAATACAATAAGTCATTGTCTTGGATGATTTACATTGATCTATTAACTAAAAATGGTACATGTTTCGCCTAGTATGAAGGCATCATCAGCCATAGTCTTAACCTCGGAATGAAAATAAGCACTTGAAATAACATATAATAAGATGAAATTGATTTAAAATGTCTTGAAGACTTAAACTAAAATTAACATTCAAAATAACAATGTTGGTTTACTTTTTTTTTTTTTACAATGTGAAGAATTACAAAGGTGAAAGAATTAAAATTATTGACATAAAAGTTGCTATTACAAGTAAAATGGACAAAGCAACAGACCGTGATGAACAAGTAGTAAGATTGCTACATTACATGGTACACCAATAACCCGAAAACCGGGCAATCCACACCTGGATAATTGGGAGTTCGCTGTTTACACTTCCCAACAGGAACGATATTGAACCATTACTCCTGTAAGACTTGCTATGGTGCTCTTATGCAATGCTGTAAGCCTATCTGAATCCTATTTGACTTATAATGGTATGTTCAACTGTTACCAACAACTTACACAAGAACATTGTCAAAGGACTTTTGAGTACTACTTTATGCCATTGAATCTTATTTCATTTCATTAAACTAGTACTGTATTCTGTTAAAACAAAGTGGTATATCTCCTTCTGATGTCAGGAGAAAAGTGTGTGGGTCAAACTTAATAGATGCTGGTGTCTTGGAGCAAGGTTTCACTTCATAGTTGAGGAGGATGTGTGCAAGACCTACTTTAGCTTGCATGAGACCAAATCGCATACCTGCAAGAGAAAGAATTTAACAATAAGAAAGTATAACCTTCTTTTGCAGTCTGTTGACAGACTAAAAAGCTTAACTAAGTTGACACTGAAAAGAATGGCTCCTATCTTAACAAAAAGAATCTGGCACAGTCACAGTGTAATTGAGAATAATAGACTAAAAGAAGACAGGTGAGCAGCACACAACATAAAGCAAAACCATTGGCAGTTCACATCCATGACACTGATTATTTCCTCAGAATTTCTTAACTCTTGTAACATGTCACTCTATACAGAGAACATTATAATAATCCCTGACGAATGCTTTCTTGACAGCTGTTCTGGATCACTCCTCCATTTAGCCAAAATTATCCTATCCTTCAACAGAATGTTAGAGGGAAATGAAGTTCTCCTCTCTTGTGCTTGTGAGTTTGATAGACACGCTTCTTAAGGGCCTCTTAAATACCTAAAACTACTGTACATTCTAGAAATATATGTACATCACATTGAGCATTTGGCTACTTTGGAGCCCCAGCACTTGCAAGTCTGTCATGCCAAGGGTACAGAGCTAAGGATACATTGCTCACGTATTCATTTACTCACAGTTTGTTGTGGTTACTGGGTGAGATTTAGATAAAAGTATAGTACAACCTTGTGAGTTTGCACGTCATTGATTATGCAACCGGAATTAACATGTGACGATGAAGGGGTTAAGGAATTTCCATTCCCTTATTTGAAGTAGTCGAACTTCAAAATAATAAAAACATGAGTATGAAATGCAAACTTTGCTTGGGAACAATCGTTTTGAAAGTTCCCAGATATCATGTTCAGTCTCACTTAATACATCTCAGGTTAATTTTTTTTTTTTAATGGAGTAATATCTTTTCCTTGTAAACTTTGGTGCTGATATCATTCCAGTTCTATGTGGAAAAATAGATGTCAGTGGGACTTCTAATGTTAATGTCTTTAAACTGTTCAGAGTTGACAATATGAGATAAGCATGTCATATATTATTTGTAAAGGAGGACGTGTTCTCACCCACGTCCCCTCCTCATTTCACTTGTTTATCGGAGTTTGACATGCTTATTAGCTACCGGTACTAATAAATTAAGTACCATCAACCATGTTATTGTGCTGTAGAGCACATTTGACATCAACTTAAAGACTTGGTAAGTTTCAAGTGAACTCTACAAGACCCTGCAACCAGCATTCATGAAATCAAGAAGAGGACAATGAGGGACAATCACTCATCTCTATGCTGGCACCTTTTCTGATTGCAAAAATAAAAATGGATTTCTTCATGGAAAACTGAAACATGATGTGCTACTAAACATGAGGGTGACTCCCAGGGAGACTTCAGGCACAACTTACAATGTGAAACCTTCAAAGGACTGAGGACAAGCCATAGGATGAGTCGCACATGATTTTATTTATATCCTTCCTTCTATGTCAGTAGATCTGACTTAGTAATCAATACTTTTATTCTGTAGAGTAGTTGTGCTCTTCTGCCTGTGGAGATCTGTTAGCTTGTGTAGTACAGTCATTTTGTACGGGTACAATTTATTGAAGGTCACCGTGTAACATTCTTTGAACTGAACGGTGCGATATTCCACTCTCTTGAAGCTCGCCACGTTGACTTGTGTGCGCTGCGCTGCATGGCGACCCTCACCGCAGCAATGTTTTCAGGAGACTGAATTGCTGGTGCACGTGGTCGCTTTCCTTCCTTCACACTGCCTTGTTCTTCAAAGTTTCTGTATAAGCGAAGGATGGTGTTCTAGTATTCACCCAGTCTGAAATACAGCTCGAAATTTCCTTTGTGTCGCTGTAACACTTTTTGATTCGCAATAAAAGGTAACTGTTTTGGCGCGCTGCTGAACAGAGAGTAGGCTGTGTCAAAACAGACCTAAGACGAAACACTGGTTAATAGTGCAAACACCTGAAAAGCCTTACATTTGATCTGTTTTGACATTTTTGACATGCTCTATTGGTGAAAAATATCTAATTCCCTCCATGGGAATTTAGAATTTTCCATTTGAGTAGGCTGTGGTCGCTCATGAGTCATGACAGAAAGCTCACTGGAATGCAAGCATTTAGAGACAAAGCAACAGTGTCACTTCTATAGTTATTTCCATGAAACAGGGAAGGTGTGCGCGAAATGTTAACAACATAGTATATAAGTTGCATTTTATATTTGCTTTTCAAATGTGTCAATTATTCGTGCACCACACTGTACATGATGGAGATAAATATTTTTCCTTGGATTTGTCTCATCAGAGTAAATTATAATAATTTAATTTCATGTTTGTGATTCACTTTGATGGTCAGTTACCAGTTTAAAAAAATTTTTTTTAAAGGTTTTAATTCGCCTACTAGCTGTATCAATCAGTTCTCATGAAATGTCAAATTAATGTTAAATAATAATTGTCTCAAAAAGGTTAGGTCAGGATCATCCTGCTACCATATGTGACAGTAGACAGTACTACCTGCAGGTTCCAAGAAGGACATTCCAGGAATAATTAATGAACAAGGGGAGTGTGTATGTGAGGATCTTCAAAAGGCGGAAGTATTCAGTCAGCAGTATCTAAAGATTGTTGGTTATAAGGATAATGTCGAGATAGAGGAAGAGACTAAGGCCAAAGAAGTAATAAAATTTACATATGATAACAATGACATTTACAATAAGATACAAAAGTTGAAAACTAGAAAAGCGGCTGGAATTGATCAGATTTCTGGGGATATACTAAAGACAATGAGTTGGAATATAGTACCATATCTGAAGTACTTATTTGATTATTGTTTGGTCGAAGGAGCTATACCAGATGAATGGAGAGTTGCTATAGTAGCCCCTGTGTATAAAGGAAAGGGTGATAGACATAAAGCTGAAAATTACAGGCCAGTAAGTTTGACATGCATTGTATGTAAGCTTTGGGAAGGCATTCTTTCTGATTATATTAGACATGTTTGTGAAATTAATAACTGGTTCGATAGAAGGCAATTCGGTTTTAGGAAAGGTTATTCCACTGAAGCTCAACTTGTAGGATTCCAGCAAGATATAGCAGATATCTTGGATTCTGGAGGTCAAATGGACTGTATCGCGATTGACATGTCTAAAGCATTTGATAGGGTGGATCATGGGAGACTACTGGCAAAAATGAGTGCAATTGGACTAGACAAAAGAGTGACTGAATGGGTTGCTATATTTCTAGAAAATAGATCTCAGAGAGTTAGAGTAGGTGAAGCTTTGTCTGACCCTGTAATAGTTGAGAGGGGAGTTCCTCAGGGCAGTGTTATCGGAATTTATGTTTTCTTATATATATAAATGATATGAGTAAAGGAGTGGAATCAGAGGTAAGGCTTTTTGCGGATGATGTTATTCTCTATAGAGTGATAAATAAGTTACAAGATTGTGAGCAACTGCAACGTGACCTCGAAAATGTTGTGAGATGGACAGCAGGCAATGGTATGTTGATAAACGGGGCTAAAAGTCAGGTTGTGAGTTTCACAATTAGGAAAAGTCCTCTCAGTTTTAATTACTGCATTGATGGGGTGAAAGTTCCTTTTGGGGATCATTGTAAGTATCTAGGTGTTAATATAAGGAAAGATCTTCACTGGGGTAATCACATAAATGGGATTGTAAATAAAGGGTACCGATCTCTGCACATGGTTATGAGGGTGTTCAGGGGTTGTAGTAAGGATGTAAAGGAGAGTGCATATAAGTCTCTGGTAAGACCCCAACTAGAGTATGGTTCCAGTGTATGGGACCCTCACCAGGATTACCTGATTCAAGAACTGGAAAAAATCCAAAGAAAAGCAGCTCGATTTGTTCTGGGTGATTTCCGACAAAAGAGTAGCGTTACAAAAATGTTGCAATGTTTGGGTTGGGAAGAATTGAGAGAAAGAAGAAGAGCTGCTCGACTAAGTGGTATGTATGTCTCAAGTATTATTACAATATTATAAGTCCACCTGTTCAATACAATACAATATGATCCACTATTTCATATGGTCAAATGTTTTTTATACATAATACAAAAAAGTCAAAGGTACATGTTTCACCCTCCTTAGGGGCATCATCAGCCTATATCAATCTTAAAAAATAATAATAATACATATACTTATAAATTATAGGTTAAAATGTTGAAAAATGGTTTCGTAAAACATTATACAATAACATCTAAAACAACGATAATGCACCAAAGTATGTTAAAAGAGAGTGAAATTAACAGTTTGAAGATTAAAACGTGATTAAACATGAGATTTTGAGAGTCTAAAACTAAAATGGATCCATATTTTTATAATATCATTAAGACTGTGAAAGCCTTGAGTATAAAAACAATCATCAAAGGGGGATGTTTCTTCAATTCCCAAGTTGAATCCAAGGTGGAAAAATCACTTTCAGTTATTTAAAACGGAAGTGTGAATGTAATAAACAAGTTTAAAATGTATATGATTGGGATATCTGAAAGTCAAGAAGAAAATGGAACTTCTGTAGAGGCGATGCTTGTGATAAAACGTATGTCAAAGCTAGCGGAGTTCGGAAATTATGGGAGTCGAATGGATCTAAAAGATAGTCAAGTTGATATATAATTCCGTTGAAACATGTGTTGGAAGAAATGTTCAGGATTTTCTGAAACAAAATGTAGAAGAAAGTATGTTAGTAATACCGTACTGTACAAGAGACTTCCCGTACGTCAAAGAGGGCTAATGCGGTACTTACTCGTACGGAGCGTATTAAGTACGTCAGGTTGTTACAGCAACGCTAGCTTGACTGGGTTTTCGACTTCTAGTATTATAACGGTGTGGCTGAGGCAGTGAAGGGCATGGAGGGGGGGTAATGGTGGGTGGATCCTTGCGCGCATGTGTTGTTATTGGCGGGCTGTTAGGAGCAAGATGGGCGGGCCTATCATTTGACGAGGTGGTGGAAGCTTTAGAACAAGAAGTTCTAAAAGTTGGCGGGATTGTATTATGTTTTGAATTCACCATGCCTAATAACTTTGGAGTTAGCTCATATAAAGGATTTTTTGTTTCCGTGATATCGTTAAGATTATGGTCTTTGTTATAGGCTTGGTCTAAAAAGATGTAAAGATTTTCTAATTCATTCATAAGTTTTCCTTTGCCTATGCATTTTAGAATAGTGAGATCTTTATCAATTGATGTGAACTGATGTCCTGTTTCACTCATGTGTGAGCTCATCGCTGAATATTTGTTGTGCTTTAAGGCATTATAATGCTCCATATATCTCGTATGAAAGCTGCGCCCAGTCTGTCCAACATAACTAAATCCACACTGAGCACAAGTGAGTCTGTAAATACCAGATCTCGAAAAACGGCTGTTTTTATAATCGACTTTATTATGATTGAAAAATATACTTTGATTTGTATTGACTGTTCTGAAAGCAATATTAGTGTCGTATTTCTTCAGTGTGTTGGCGATCTGGTGGATGGCTGGGTTATTGTATGTAAACGTAGCGAAACTAGTTTTTTTAGGTTTATCCGGAATGAGATTCGGGGATAGTTTGTATTTAACTTTACTGGTTAACTGGTTAATCATTTCAACCTTGAACCCATTAAGCTTGGCCAAGTTCCTTATGTAGTTTAATTCTATTTTTAAGTTGTTAGGGGATAGTGGGATTTTTAAGGCTCTGTGTATTAAATTATAGAATGACGCTTGTTTTTGAGATTTAGGATGTAAAGAGGAATTATTTATGGTTATAGGAGACTGTGTGGGTTTTCTGTAGATTTGAAAATCGAAAGTATTATTGGCGCGCGTGATCGTTATATCTAAAAAATTTAAGGACTGTTTAACTTCGTCTTCTTTAGTGAATTTTACATTAGGATCAATTTTATTTAAAATCTCTAAAACTTCGTCGCTGTTAGTAACATTTTTGTCAATAACTACAAAAGTGTCGTCAACAAATCTCAGCCATAAACATATACCTTTTATATGTTCTTTAATTTTCGTGTATTCTATTGAGTCCATGTAAATATCGGCCAAGATGCCGGACAAAGGGTCACCCATGGCTAAGCCAGTCTGTTGATAAATCTTGCCATTAAAGGAAAAAAAGTTGTTATTCAATACAACATTCAGGATCTTCATAAATTCATCAATTTCCAGCTTACTCAGGCTGCTGTGTTTTGAAATATTGTCATAGATAATTTTGACTGTTTCTTTAGTAGGTATATTTGGGTACATGTTTATGACATCATAGGAACACATTATATGGTTAGGTTGTAAGTCAAATTTACTTAAAATATCGCAAAATTTGATTGAATTCTTTAAAGGAAGTTTATTATTAAACTTGTAATGTTGTTTAAGAAAACCGTGGATATATTTGGAAACTTTATAGGTAGGGCTATTACGGCAGTTAATAATCGGACGTACGGGAATGTTGTTTTTATGGATTTTAGGTAGGGCTCTGGCTATTGGAATGCTGGGGTTCATGTTGATCAGTCTCTGTTGTTCCTGTTCATTGAGAAGGAATGTGGAGTTCTTAATTAGAGATTTTAAATTACGTTGTATTCTTACGATAGGATCTTTGCTAACTACTGTATAAATCTTATCCTTAAAAAATTCTTCAGTTTTATTTATGTAATGGTCCTTATCCATTAACACCATAGACCCTCCCTTGTCAGCTATTGTGACTATGATGTTGTTGTCTTCTATTTTCGTTCTCAAATTACTTAGTAAAGATTTTTGATTAGAGTCGGATTTAGCATTAAGTTCTTTAGCTAGTGTAGGTAATTTCTTTTTTATGTCAAATCTAATGTCATTTTGAACTTCAAAGGGGAGTTTAGAGATATTAGAGATATGTTTATGGCTGAGATTTGTTGACGACACTTTTGTAGTTATTGACAAAAATGTTACTAACAGCGACGAAGTTTTAGAGATTTTAAATAAAATTGATCCTAATGTAAAATTCACTAAAGAAGACGAAGTTAAACAGTCCTTAAATTTTTTAGATATAACGATCACGCGCGCCAATAATACTTTCGATTTTCAAATCTACAGAAAACCCACACAGTCTCCTATAACCATAAATAATTCCTCTTTACATCCTAAATCTCAAAAACAAGCGTCATTCTATAATTTAATACACAGAGCCTTAAAAATCCCACTATCCCCTAACAACTTAAAAATAGAATTAAACTACATAAGGAACTTGGCCAAGCTTAATGGGTTCAAGGTTGAAATGATTAACCAGTTAATCAGTAAAGTTAAATACAAACTATCCACGAATCTCATTCCGGATAAACCTAAAAAAACTAGTTTCGCTACGTTTACATACAATAACCCAGCCATCCACCAGATCGCCAACACACTGAAGAAATACGACACTAATATTGCTTTCAGAACAGTCAATACAAATCAAAGTATATTTTTCAATCATAATAAAGTCAATTATAAAAACAGCCGTTTTTCGAGATCTGGTATTTACAGACTCACTTGTGCTCAGTGTGGATTTAGTTATGTTGGACAGACTGGGCGCAGCTTTCATACGAGATATATGGAGCATTATAATGCCTTAAAGCACAACAAATATTCAGCGATGAGCTCACACATGAGTGAAACAGGACATCAGTTCACATCAATTGATAAAGATCTCACTATTCTAAAATGCATAGGCAAAGGAAAACTTATGAATGAATTAGAAAATCTTTACATCTTTTTAGACCAAGCCTATAACAAAGACCATAATCTTAACGATATCACGGAAACAAAAAATCCTTTATATGAGCTAACTCCAAAGTTATTAGGCATGGTGAATTCAAAACATAATACAATCCCGCCAACTTTTAGAACTTCTTGTTCTAAAGCTTCCACCACCTCGTCAAATGATAGGCCCGCCCATCTTGCTCCTAACAGCCCGCCAATAACAACACATGCGCGCAAGGATCCACCCACCATTACCCCCCCTCCATGCCCTTCACTGCCTCAGCCACACCGTTATAATACTAGAAGTCGAAAACCCAGTCAAGCTAGCGTTGCTGTAACAACCTGACGTACTTAATACGCCCCGTACGAGTAAGTACCGCATTAGCCCTCTTTGACGTACGGGAAGTCTCTTGTACAGTACGGTATTACTAACATACTTTCTTCTACATTTTGTTTCAGAAAATCCTGAACATTTCTTCCAACACATGTTTCAACGGAATTATATATCAACTTGACTATCTTTTAGATCCATTCGACTCCCATAATTTCCGAACTCCGCTAGCTTTGACATACGTTTTATCACAAGCATCGCCTCTACAGAAGTTCCATTTTCTTCTTGACTTTCAGATATCCCAATCATATACATTTTAAACTTGTTTATTACATTCACACTTCCGTTTTAAATAACTGAAAGTGATTTTTCCACCTTGGATTCAACTTGGGAATTGAAGAAACATCCCCCTTTGATGATTGTTTTTATACTCAAGGCTTTCACAGTCTTAATGATATTATAAAAATATGGATCCATTTTAGTTTTAGACTCTCAAAATCTCATGTTTAATCACGTTTTAATCTTCAAACTGTTAATTTCACTCTCTTTTAACATACTTTGGTGCATTATCGTTGTTTTAGATGTTATTGTATAATGTTTTACGAAACCATTTTTCAACATTTTAACCTATAATTTATAAGTATATGTATTATTATTATTTTTTAAGATTGATATAGGCTGATGATGCCCCTAAGGAGGGTGAAACATGTACCTTTGACTTTTTTGTATTATGTATAAAAAACATTTGACCATATGAAATAGTGGATCATATTGTATTGTATTGAACAGGTGGACTTATAATATTGTAATAATACTTGAGACATACGTCAACTTCAATACGGAACCAAAATGAGAATAGTCACTTGTAAGTGGTATGTTCCGAGCTGTCAGCGGAGAGATGGCGTGGAATGACATTAGTAGATGAATAGGTTTGAATGGCGTTTATAAAAGTAGGAAAGATCACAATATGAAGATAAAGTTGGAATTCAAGAGGACAAACTGGGGCAAATATTCATTTATAGGAAGGGGAGTTAGGGATTGGAATAACGTACCAAGGGAGATGTTCAATAAATTTCCAATTTCTTTGAAATCATTTCGGAAAGGGCTAGGAAAGCAACAGATAGGGAATCTGCCACCTGGGCGACTGCCCTAAATGCAAATCAGTATTGATTGATTGATTGACAAACTGTCTGGCCAAGGGTCAAGCGGCCATTATCAAACTTGGCACCCGAAGGGGGTGACCAACGGCTATGGGTGGAGGAGTCCTCCCTTTGGAGGCCAGGTGGAACCCTTGTGTAAGAAATGACACACAAATTCACCAGAAAGGAGAACATAGTCATTGGTTTAGATGGCAGAAGAGGACCCCAATCCCAAGGGCAGATAAAAGGGAAGAACTTTCTCCTGTCAGTAACATCTGTGCTTCAGTGAAGCTGTTGCAAAAGGCGTGTGTACTCTTGAGAAGTGGCCTAAAGTTACACCTTATAGTAGGTATGAAATGCCTCTGGGAGTGGTGACCCCACTGTAATAACAGCCTGTATATGAATATGGTACATTTAAATTTGCCTTGGGCAAGGTTATGACGTACCTTGCAAGTGACGTGCACTTCCTTGGGCGTTAGGGGAACCGTGATAAATGGGTAACCTGTAGCCAACATCATGAAGGTGGGTATATTCAACCTTATGACCCTACAGGAAAGGCAGAAGAAGCGGTGAACTTTATGGAGAAAGAGGGTATAGAAATAATGGGGTTGAGTGAAGTTAATTGTATGGGATGTTGGTTACTATGTACCTTCTAAGATGTAAGCATCTTCTGCCACTTCAGCTTTTTCCTTTTTCTTCTTCTTCTTCCTGATGTAAGTTTGAGGTTCTTTGGCATGCTAAACAGTTGTGTGGAAAGTAGTCAGTGCATGCATCTTGCAGTTTCATTTGAACCAAGACTTTTTCTTCTACTTCTTTGTGTGTCGTCATCTCTCGAAGGTTAGCAACCATCTCTGGATACTGCTACATGGTTATCAATATCAATCAATACTGATCTGCATTTAGGGCAGTCGCCCAGGTGGTAGATTCCCTATTTGTTGTTTTCCTAGCCTTTTTCTAAATGATTTCAAAGAAATTGGAAATTCATTGAACATCTCTCTTGGTAAGTTATTCCAATCCCTAACTCCCCTTCCTATAAATGAATATTTGCCCCAGTTTGTCCTCTTGAATTCCAACTTTATCTTCATATTGTGATCTTTCCTACTTTTATAAACACCATTCAAACTTATTCGTCTACTAATGTCATTCCACGCCATCTCTTCGCTGACAGCCCGGAACATACCACTTATTACATGTTATAAACCTCATTTTAGGTCCGTATTGAAAATTTAACAGTTCAACAATGATAAAGGTGTTTTAATTTATTCCACCTATTCAATACTTATATTTTCACGTATAGTTGTTACATAATTAAATTCTTAGTTACATGGGACATGTTTCACCCTCAATTAAGGGCATCTTCAGCCTAAATACAATAATCAAAAATACAACTAAATTAAAAGTGGAAGTTAAATACAATCATCAAAAATACAACTAAAATAAAAAGTGGAAGTTAAAAGTTTAGTCTGTTATTAAAATTAGGAACAATAAAATTGTGAAAAATGATAAAATAAAAAGATGCTAATGGAAAACTGTCTTATGATTAAACTATAATCTTGTCGGAGACTAAAACTTCTATTAAAATTCTAATTAAAACAGTTCATATAAAATATTGGAAAATCAAAGTGGTAGTAATAAAAAGCCAACAACATGAGGGCGTGTACACAAGCATAAACTTGATTGTCATGAATACAATCTTTTCAAGGCCGCTGATGAAATTCGTAGTAAGGCAGAAGCGTCTATTGAAAAATTGTAAGAGGCCATTAGCACCGGTAGGTAATAAAATGGCTGAATTCTTGCCAGAAAATGTCAACAGATGCAGAAATAAGTTTTATGTAAGTGGAAGTTGTTATTTGTTAACTACTGTTGAGATGGTTGCTGCCCGTCTGTTGGCTCTAAGTCTAAGACTACGAATTTCATCAGCGGCCTTGAAAAGATTGTATTCATGACAATCAAGTTTATGCTTGTGTACACGCCCTCATGTTGTTGGCTTTTTATTACTACCACTTTGATTTTCCAATATTTTATATGAACTGTTTTAATTAGAATTTTAATAGAAGTTTTAGTCTCCGACAAGATTATAGTTTAATCATAAGACAGTTTTCCATTAGCATCTTTTTATTTTATCATTTTTCACAATTTTATTGTTCCTAATTTTAATAACAGACTAAACTTTTAACTTCCACTTTTTATTTTAGTTGTATTTTTGATGATTGTATTTAACTTCCACTTTTAATTTAGTTGTATTTTTGATTATTGTATTTAGGCTGAAGATGCCCTTAATTGAGGGTGAAACATGTCCCATGTAACTAAGAATTTAATTATGTAACAACTATACGTGAAAATATAAGTATTGAATAGGTGGAATAAATTAAAACACCTTTATCATTGTTGAACATACCACTTAGTCGAGCAGCTCTTCTTCTTTCTCTCAATTCTTCCCAACCCAAACATTGCAACATTTTTGTAACGCTACTCTTTTGTCGGAAATCGCCCAGAACAAATCGAGCTGCTTTTCTTTGGATTTTTTCCAGTTCTTGAATCAGGTAATCCTGGTGAGGGTCCCATACACTGGAACCATACTCTAGTTGGGGTCTTACCAGAGACTTATATGCCCTCTCCTTTACATCCTTACTACAACCCCTAAACACTCTCATAACCATGTGCAGAGATCTGTACCCTTTATTTACAATCCCATGTATGTGATTACCCCAATGAAGATCTTTCCTTATATTAACACCTAGATACTTACAATGATCCCCAAAAGGAATTTTCACCCCATCAACGCAGTAATTAAAACTGAGAGGACTTTTCCTACTTGTGAAACTCACAACCTGACTTTTAACCCGTTCATCAACATACCATTGCCTGCTGTCCATCTCACAACATTTTCGAGGTCACGTTGCAGTTGCTCACAATCTTGTAACTTATTTATCACTCTATAGAGAATAACATCATCCGCAAAAAGCCTTACCTCTGATTCCACTCCTTTACTCATGTCATTTATATATATAAGAAAACATAAAGGTCCGATAATACTGCCTTGAGGAATTCCCCTCTTAATTATTACAGGGTCAGATAAAGCTTCACCTACTCTAATTCTCTGAGATCTATTTTCTAGAAATATAGCAACCAATTCAGTCACTCTTTTGTCTAGTCCAATTGCACTCATTTTTGCCAGTAGTCTCCCATGATCCACCCTATCAAATGCTTTAGACAGGTCAATCGTGATACAGTCCATTTGACCTTCAGAATCCAAGATGTCTGCTATATCTTGCTGGAATCCTACAAGTTGAGCTTCAGTGGAATAACCTTTCCTAAAACCGAATTGCCTTCTATCGAACCAGTTATTAATTTCACAAACATGTCTAATATAATCAGAAAGAATGCCTTCCCAAAGCTTACATACAATGCATGTCAAACTTACTGGCCTGTAATTTTCAGCTTTATGCCTATCACCCTTTCCTTTATACACAGGGGCAACTATAGCAACTCTCCATTCATCTGGTATAGCTCCTCCGACCAAACAATAATCAAATAAGTACTTCAGATATGGTAACTATATCCCAACCCATTGTCTTTAGTATATCCCCAGAAATCTGATCAATTCCAGTCGCTTTTCTAGTTTTTAACTTTTGTATCTTATTGTAAATGTCATTGTTATCATATGTAAATTTTATTACTTCTTTTTCCTTAGTCTCCTCCTCTATCTCGACATTATCCTTGTAACCAACAATCTTTACATACTGCTGACTGAATACTTCTGCCTTTTGAAGATCCTCACATACATACTCCCCTTGTTCATTAATTATTCCTGGAATGTCCTTCTTGGAACCTGTTCCTGCCTTAAAATACCTATACATACCCTTCCATTTTTCACTAAAATTCGTATGACTGCCAATTATGCTTGCCATCATATTATCCTTAGCTGCCTTCTTTGCTAGATTAAATTTTCTAGTAAGTTCCTTCAATTTCTCCTTACTTCCACAGCCATTTCTAACTCTATTTCTTTCCAGTCTGCACCTCCTTCTTAGTCTCTTTATTTCTCTATTATAATAAGGTGGGTCTTTACGATTCCTTACCACCCTTAAAGGTACAAACCTGTTTTCGCATTCCTCAACAATTTCTTTAAACCCATCCCAGAGTCTGTTTACATTTTTATTTACCGTTTGCCACCGATCATAGTTACCTTTTAGAAACTGCCTCATGCCTGCTTTATCAGCCATATGGTACTGCCTAACAGTCCTACTTTTAAGACCTTCCTTTCTATCACATTTTTTAACTACCACAAAAACAGCTTCATGATCACTAATACCATCTATTACTTCAGTTTCCCTATAGAGCTCATCTGGTTTTATCAGCACGATATCCAGGATATTTTTCCCTCTGGTTGGTTCCATCACTTTCTGAATCAGCTGTCCTTCCCATATTAACTTATTTGCCATTTGTTGGTCATGCTTCCTGTCGTTCGCATTTCCTTCCCAATTGACATCTGGCAAATTCAGATCTCCCGCTACAATCACATTTCTTTCCATGTCGTTTCCCACATAGCTGACTATCCTATCAAATAATTCCGAATCCACGTCAGTGCTACCCTTTCCCGATCTGTACACTCCAAATATATCAAGTTGCCTATTATCTTTAGAAATGAGCCTTACACCTAGAATTTCATGTGTCTCATCTTTAACTTTTTCGTAGCTTACAAATTCTTCTTTCACCAGAATGAACACTCCGCCTCCAACCCTTCCTATCCTATCTCTACGATACACACTCCAGTGCCGTGAGAAAATTTCTGCATCCATTATATCATTTCTCAGCCATGATTCAACTCCTGTTACAATATCTGGTGAATATATATCTGTTAAATTACTTAATTCTATTCCTTTCCTTACAATACTTATACAGTTCAACACTAACAATTTTATGTCATCCCTATTTGATTTCCAGTTCCCTGTTCCCTTATCACCGCTCCCTAGGCCATCCCGTTTCCCTGAATGTACCTCCCTATTACCCTTCCAAACAAATTTCCTAACTTATACGTACCACTGCGGTTTAAATGAAGGCCATCTGAGCGCAGATCCCTATCTCCTACCCACCCATTAGGATCTAGAAATTTCACTCCCAGTTTCCCACATACCCACTCCATAGTCTCATTTAAATCCCCAATCACCCTCCTGTCAGTATTCTTTCTACACAGTATTCCACTAATAACAATCTCCGCTTTCTTAAACTTCACCCGTGCTGCATTTACCAGATCTCACACATCTCCAACTATGTTGGTACTTATATCAGCTTGCCTTACGTTGTTGGTACCAACGTGAAACGCTACCACCTTCTCCTTCCCCTCTTCCCTCTCTTCTACTTTCCTCAACATCTGCCTCAACCTAATTCCTGGATAACACTCTATCCTGGTACCCTTTCCTCTACACACTTTCCCCACGTGTCTAACGATGGAATCTCCCATGACCAGAGCCTCAACCCTACCCACCTCGTTTGATCCCCTCCCCTCCTGGTAATCCCTATCTTTCCTGATAACTGCAGAAGCTACTTCCTCGTCCCTTTTCTCCTTCCCATGACCCTGTTCCACCTGTCTTTTCCTATCATCTACTCTACATTTTCCTTTCCTACCTTTTCTCTTCCTCCTACTTCCACACATCTCAGCAACAGTTCCCTGTCCCTCATCTTCCCTCTGTTGTTCTACCTGGAGTGACTCATACCGATTTTGCACAGTTCTTCTGGTACTAGTTCTCATGTTCTTGGTTGGCAAAGCCCTCAGTATCTTTCTGTTTTTTCTTGCATCACCAATTGTAGGATTCTGTACTTTTCTTTATGCAGCACAGGTCCAAAATATTTAAGCTTCTGTCTTTTTACATCACCTCAGCATTGCTCACTTTGACTGTTCACAATGTACTTAACATCCACTGGTAAACCCACATTTCAAAGGTTTCCAGTTTCCTACATAGGGCCTGGCTTTAACAACTGTGTGGGAAATATATATTATATCCCCTGACCATTTTCTTTTTAAGATCCACGTTTAAGGTGTGCTTATTGATTTGGTTCTTCATTTTAACAAATATGCTTCTCGCATGCTCAGTCCCGATCTTGACCTCTAGGCTATATTCTCAGTTTTCATTTAAAAAGTGCCCAAATTATCTGTTGAACACATTCCATCCCTTCCTTTCCCAGTTTAAGCCTGGCCTAAACATTTTTCTTTTTGCTTGTTGACTATCACAAACTTAATTCCTTTTTTATTTTTTTTGGGAACCATTCTTTTCAGTGATGACTTAGTTAATATAATTTTTAAATTTTTCAGTCTGTCAGACACAAAATACAAATTTATAAAAGCACTAGAACATACCTGGAAAAGAAAACATTTTATTAATAACAGAATGACATGTTTCATTCTATAAGAATTCCATCAGATCACTTTTATATAACATGTATACCTATATGTACAAAATTGTTTACATTGCATAAACTTGTTACTGATTATAAATGGGTGATATTATGTGTACCGGGAGGAACACCTCTAAGCCACACATTTAAATCTTGTGCCTAAAAGAACTCCTCTACAGGAGAAACAGTGAACTTGAAACTAGACCTACTTCAACCATTACTCAGAAGATGTCACTACAGTAACTGGACGTAATTTTGTTATTGTGCAGTTTCCAGTACTGTGTAAATTTTAACTTGTTTTCTGTTCATCAAGAAGTTTGGACCTTTGTCAACAGATGTCTCTGCTAATCAACTATGATCATGCACCCTGGTGCGAAGTAGAAGACCCTTTTTTGAAGAAGTTTTGTATTCATTAGTTATTTTTTTACTAAATTATGTTCATTCATTTTTGGGTTGGCAATATTGATCTTGTCTTTCCGCCAGTTTTGAATCCAGCCTATCCCTGATTTTTGTAATTAATTTCCAACCAATCCCGTATTTCTTCTTCGATTCTGAGTGTCACTTTTAAATTTGACCAATAAAACCCTGTGGGTGTGTCTTGATTATTCATGAAAGGTCTCGAACTTTCCCCGAGGGTTTATAAACTGTGGATTTTCATGTCTCTTGGCCAATTGATCGTCATCTAACTTAGTGTGTGTGTCAAGCAGGAGGCGAGAGGCGCCTCTTTCATCAGGCAGCAGTTCTTCAGCAAGGTAATGGCCATCTAACATCTTACTTTTTTGTTAGCTCCGCAGTTTAACCTGAGGGAAAGGTCCGAAACCTTAACTATGTAACCAACTTCTCTAAAATGTAAGTTCTGCCGGCTAATGTAAAAACATACCTTTAACTGTAAATCGGGGATAGAGAGTGATACACCCTCTCGAGCTCCCTTTCATATTGGTTTGAGGTGACTACGTTTTGTAACTGGTTTTCTTCCTTTCCGTAATGTCTTAAATTATTCTTATACGAGTCACCTCCATAGTTGGGAATAGCCCCTATTTCATCAGCCTAGTGCCCCTTAGGTTTTCAGACTTCATATATTGGAGTGCTGATACACGCCTCCATTCTATTTGTGTTCTGGGCCATTTACTTAACCTGTCTTTTCTACTACGGCCCAATAGGTTGGGTATTAGATACCCCTGTTTCAAATTTTGTTGTGCCTTGATGGCAAGTAATTGTAATATTCTGATATCGCCTTGCGTAGGCTTGGAAAAACTGAGAGCACGTCTGCTCTTTTCTAGTGTTGTAAAAGTGCCTCTGGGAGGCTTGATACTGTGTGTTGGGAGCAAGCACTCCAGGTATTTTGGGGATTTCTGCCCTTTTTGTAAATTTATGTCCTTCTGTAAAGTTTGAGCTGGAAGCTCAAAAATTGTAGAACTATGGGCTTGTAGCCCAAGGATTTTTCTAAGTCTTGTTTCTAAATTGCTATGTCATTGTTATCTCACTAAGTGAGAACTTGTTAACTTGTTTTTTTTTAATATAACCTCCCATTTCAGTTTAAATTCTTTCTTGACATAGTAGTTAGACCCATTCATCCCGGCACCTTCTTTCACCTCTGCTGGTCCATGGGTAACCCCGTAACATTATGAACAAGAGAAAAAGAACAATTTGAATGTTAACATTCTGTTGCAATACCTTAATAAATGCGAAAATGTCTGAAGTTACCTTAATGCACTCCAGTTACTGTACATCCACTTCTCTCAACCTGTCTGGTTGCTTGTGAAATGTGGTTATAGTCTATCTGTTTTTGTGTGTAATTGAACATAGTTTAGAGGAAAATAATTTTGTGATGTGTGAGTGTGCATTAATCAAGTAGTAGAGTAATTGTGTATTAATTTGTGTTTAATGATAATACAGTAGGGAAGGGTCCTGACAAGAGAAATATTAATACATTCATATTGAAACCAAGAATGAAAGTTTGCAGAGAGGATGAGTGCACCATAAGAAAGCAAGACACACAAATTCAGCTGCCATTTTGAACTGGAGGTCCTGAAGTCGACATGGAATATCTAATATGATTGCACGTGTTAAGCTATAGCTGGATGTGGACAACCCTGGTGACCAGCTGAAGCAAGCATGTTTCCTTGAGTTTTCGATGCCAGGTAATTAACACGTGTTTCTTTGAGAGAGCAGTCATGAATCTGGCTAATGTTCTACGTTATTTCCATGAAGATGATTTTTCTTCCCTTGAAATAACTTTGGAAGAAAGGGAGAAGGGTCAACATGTGATCATACTAATTGAAAATCATCCCATGGGTGCCAGCTTTGTCTCGGAGTTGTGCCTGGAGGGAAATAGTGATAGTGAAAGTGATAGTGGAAGCAGCAACACTTCAATCTGCATCATCTGAAAGAAAAGGCAGCACATGATTGTCAGATATGAGAGGTGTTACAGATCCGAGTTTTAGCCGCAAGTCTGATTCCCATCAAACCTGTGAAGTGACACCGCAGTCACCTGACAAATCTACCAGTTCAAGCTATGCTTCCAGTCTGCAGAAGAAAGTGAAACACATTGTAGATCTTGCATATGAGGGGAAATTTATGGTTACATGGGGGGGGGGTAAGAAACGGCTTTTATTAATCACTGTTCACAAAAATTGTTGTATGGTGATGTCACTATGACAACTGTACATGTGGAAGAACCAATTAGAATCTACGTCAGTTAAGTCCGGTTGAACACAGAAAATTGATGTATAAAATTTTTTTTTTCCCTTTGCAGAAGCAAGGCGCAATTCTTAAAAATAATGTATTATAAAGTTCTTTTTAAGAATTGAGTTCATCAACATTATATATCAATATGGAACCCAAAATTAATTTTATAAGAAGCAAGAAGGTTGAAGTGGAATGTTTGCGATGAAGACATGCAACTGTGGGCCTTGGACATTTCAATGGAACAAAGTAATTTTAGCACATCCAGTGGTTGGTTGAGTCACTTCAAGAAAAAGTACAGAATCAAAAGTAGAAAAATCATGAAATTTTATCCTCTGCATATTTCCAAGAAAAAGAGGGAAAAGATAAGGTTGCAAAGAAATTTGTGGAAGCAGATACAGAGCGATTTTTAGACTGCACTCCTTATTCAATATACAATACAGATCAGAGTGGTTTTGTGAACAAAATGAAAGCAAAGAGGACTTTATCATTTGTTGGTGAGAAACATACAGAAACAGTTGCTCAGTCAGTTAGTGCATGCACCCATTCGTATGCAATTATGCCTACCATTAGTATGGCTGGTTCTCTTTCCCCCGGGCTGAGTGGCTTAGACAGATAAGTTGCTGGTTTTCTGAGCCCAAGCTGGCAGGTTTGACATCCTGGCTCAGTCTGGTGGTATTAGAAGGTGCTCACATACATCAGCCCTCTCCCTGTAAATTTACCGGCACATAAAAGAACTCCTGCAGCATCTCCAAAAACCATAAAAGGAGTTAGTGTGATGTAAAATAATAATGGGATGGCCTCTCTCCAATTTTGTTCAACTGTGTTTTAGAGAAAGTTATCAGGGAATGGCAAAAAGAAATGAGCAAGTTCAACTTTCCAAATGGAATTAGATTAGGTCACAAGAGAACTGGGCTTAAATTTGAATACCTCACATCTGCAGATGATATAGTCCTTTTTGCAGAGAATTTACAAATTGCAACTAAGCAGATTGAAGTTCTCAAAGAAACAGCAGACAAAACAGGATTGCGAATATCTTTTGAGAAGACGGAGTACATTAACATAAATACCACTGACCCAACCTGGATAATGAGGACAAAGGTCAAAGAGCTACAGAATTCAAATGCCTAGGAGAGATTTTGACTCCAAACATGAATGCGAAAGCAGCAATTCAAGAATGTGCAAGAAAGATGAAAACTGCATATAGGTTATGTCAGAACACCTACAAATCTAAGTCACTCTCCTACAAGGCCAAATTCAAGCACTACAGCATGATAGTCAAACCTGAATGTTTATACACAGCTGAGACAATAGCCATGAAGTGACTCTCAGATTTGGAAAAGAAAGAAAGATTCTTGGACCCAGAAAATCATCAGACAAGTTTACATTTCGCATGAGACCAAACCAAGAACTATACCAACTATTTCAAAACACCACCACCACTACAATGAAAAAGAGGAGATTGACGTTCTATGGACATATTAAAAGGATGGGATCAGAGAGACTCGCCAACAGGATCCTCACCTTCCAGGAGAACAGCAAGACACAAGTCCCATTGGTAAAAGAAGTGCACCAAGATTTAGAAAAATGTGGGATCAGGGCAGAAGATATAACAAACAGAAAAATCTTCAGGCATAGAGTTGCGGAGGTGAAGGACCTAGCTGATAAGAAAACAAGGAAGAATAGAGTATTCTCGGCAATAATAATTGTACCGAGCGGTACACCTCCACGGCGCAAGTTCAAATCTTGCACCAAATGGAAACTTCTCTACTGGAGAAAATTGTCTTACTACTGAACTAATTCCACGGTTATTCAGAAGATGTCACTGAGTGTTTTTGAACGATTAAGGAGTGTGGACAATCTCTAACAGATGTCTCTACCAAAAACTATGATAACGCACCCTGGTGTAAAGGAATGTACTCTCCTGAAGAAATATTGTATTCCTAGGTTTTGTTTTTACTAAATTTTGTTCTGTGGTTTGTGGGTTGGCAACAGTTATCCTTTCTTTCTGCCTGTTTTGAATTTAACCAATCACTAATTTTTGTAATTAATTTCTGACCAATAGTGTCTTTCTTTTTCGATGTTGATGTGTAACTTTTAGCTATCCAATAAAATTGAGGGGGTGTGTCTACTCATTCCTGAAAGGTCTCGAAACTGCTGATTTTCTTGTCTCCGTGCCACTAGTATAACATCTAACTCAGTGTGTGAATATGTAGCAGGGGGCGTGAAGCGCCTCTTTCTTCAAGCAGCAGTTCTTCAACAAGGTAATGGCCTGTTAACATCTTTATTTCTTGTTAGCTCAGCAGTTTAACTCTCGGAGAAGGCTCGAATACTTTAATATGTAACCCATCTTTTTAAAATGTAAATTCCTTTTCTGTCTATGTAAAATCTACAAATATCTTTTACTGTAAAGCGGGGATAGAGGGTGCTTCACCCTCTCGAACTCCCCTTCATTTTGAAATGGAGGTGACTACGTTTTCATAACCGTTCTTCTCTTCTTTAATGTAGTAAAGTTTTCTCATACGGGTCACCTCCCTAGCTTGGGATTAGCCCCTGTATTATTGGCCTAGCGCCACATAGGTTTTAAGACAAAAACTTTGTGTAGGAGTGCCAGTTATAGCCTCCATTCAACTATGTATTTTGGGCCATTTACTTAACCCCTTTTGTTTTCCTTCCTGCGAAGGCCCAGTAGATCGGGTACGAGGTACCCCTGTACCATTATATGTGTGCCTTGAGGGCAATTAGAAGTGAAATTCGTTGTGGCCTTTGATAGGCTTGAATTTTGAGAGCGGGTCTGCTCTTTCCTAAATTTGATTTCTGTGTGCCTCTAGGAGGCTTAACATGGTAATTGGGAGCAAGTGCTCCTTGGCATGATTGGGGTTTTCTGCCCCTTTGTTTGAACTTGGTACATTGGTAAAATTGGGCTCATAGCTCAAGGATTGTGAGTGTGGGGCTCGAAGCCCAAATCTTGTAACGAACTGTAATTTGTAATTTCTTAATTTGTTGATCTGCTACTTGGTACCTGTTACACTTTGTTATTGATTGATTTTGCAAAGAAAATATAACCTTTGTTAAAGTTTTAAATTAACTTTAATTTTGTAGTAGAGACCTATTCCAGCCCACACCTTCTTTCACCTCTAACTACCACAGATATCTCCGTAATAATAATAATAATAATAATAATAATAATAATAATAATAATAATAATAATAATTGTACCGGGCGGTACACCTCCACTCCACTAATTCAAACATGGCGCCAGTTGAAACTCCTCTACTGGAGGAAGCCTGAACTTTAACTACAGTGCTAATTCCCTAGTTTCTCAGAAGATGTCCCTACTTGTAAATTTTGAAGTGTTCTGAACGGTGTTGTTTTCAATGTATTTTTGTTTTGCCTGTAGTAAGAAGTGTGAACATTCTCTTCTAGATGGCACTACTGAAGGACTACAATTATGCAGCCTAGTGCAAAGTGAAAGAACTATGTTTTTGGAGAAATTTTGTGTTCATAAGTTTGTTCTTTGTTAAATTTCTTTCAGTCATTGTTTAGGTTGGCTGTATAACCCTTCACTTTCCGCCAGTTTTGAATTTGACCAATGAGTAATTTCTGTAATTAATTTTCCACCAATCCTGGTTTTCTTCTTCACTTCTGACATGTAATCTTTTGGTCATCCAATAAAAGGCTTGTGGGCGGGTGTTCTCATTCCTGAAAGGTCTCGAATGTTCCGCGAGGGTATATAAACTGCTGATTTTTGGGTCTCTGCGCCACTTCAGTAACATCTATCAGTGTGTAAATTATGTAGCAGGGGACGGGAAGCGCCTCTTTCTTCGGGCAGCAGTTCATCCACCAGGTAATGGCCGTCTTATAACTTCTTTCTTGCTAGCTCAGCAATTTAACCCTCGGGGCGGGTCGAAACTTTTATCATGTAACTTTCCTTTAAAATGTAAAAGACACTTGGTATAAATTCTATCTCTTTAAACTACAAATTGGGATAGAGAGTGCCTACCCTCTCGAACTCCCTTTCATATTGTTCTTGAGGTGACTACGTTTTCTCAACCATTTTTCTTCGTTTCGAAATGTAATAAGTTTTCCTATCATGTCACCTCTTTAGTATGGGATTAGCCCTTGCATTAACGGCCTAGTGCCAAGTAGGTTTTAAACAAAATGTATTAGGAGTGCAGTTTTGCCTCCTCTCAAGTTGGTATTTTTGGAGGCCATGTAATTGTCCTGTTTCTTCACTGAATAGGCCTCAGTAGGTTGGGTATTTTTACCCCTGTGTTATTGTATACTAAGCGCAACAAGAGCTTGCCGAAACTCCAACGTGCGCAGAGACCAATATCTGTTGGCGAAGTTTAAGCTCGTTGCGGGGCTCCTGTGTGTCGCCCGAATGCTGATTACCGGGCTCATTGTTACTCAACCGCTCACTGAGAGGCACAGTGTACAGCGCTTTATCAAGCGTGTACCGGTATTGAAAAGAAGCAAGAAGCGTGTGCTTGTATTATTAATATTTTATTTATATTTCGTAGCTGAAAGTGAATTTGTTGTAGTATTGTATTCAGTGTACGTAGCGATGCCCCCGTTTCGTTCTAAATTAGGGAGTGCTAAAACTTTACACAGTCAAACTAGAGAAGTTATTTATAATATGTATAAATTCATGAAAAACGAAACCCACCCCACTGGAAACTTATGTGCTATTCAGAAGAAAGTGGCCGAAGCTACGGGTGTGTCGGAAAGGTCCGTGCGGAATGTAATACGAGACGCAAAGTAGATCGAAAGGGGTGAAGTGGATTCATTTTCAACGCCTGGAAAGAGAAGACCAAAGTCTGTCAAGAAGTGTGAATTAGACGATTTTGAGAAATGCGCGGTCAGGCGCACGATTCACAATTTTCACAATACCGAAGGCGAGAGACCAACGCTTGAAAAGATCCGTAAGAAACTGGTAGAGGATATACAGTTTAAAGGTTGCGTAAGAACACTAAACAAGATAGTTCAAGGCCTAGGTTTTCGATGGAGAAAGACAGAAGACATGCGTAGAATACTTATGGAGAAGCCTGACATAAGGCTCCTACGTGTGCAGTACATACAAAGCATAAAGCGGTACCGACAAGAGGGTAGGCCTATTGTTTACACTGATGAGACATATTTGCATAGTTCGCACACCAAGTCAAGTGCTTGCAGTGACGGTACTCTTCATGGACTGAAGTCACCTATCTCAAAAGGGCAACGATTAATAGTGGTACATGCCGGTTCAGATGCAGGTTTCATTCCAAATGCTTTGTTGGTTTTCAAATCCAACCAAACAACAGGGGATTATCACGATGAGATGAACTATAGAAACTACGAGAAATATCTGACAGAGAAATTAATTCCTAATTTGCCACCCAACTCTGTAGTCGTGATTGATAATGCCTCGTACCATAATGTCCAATGTGAGCGTGCACCCACATCATCATCCAGAAAAACAGTTATGCAGGATTGGTTGACTGATAAGGGTATTCCGTTTTCTACAGAGATGATAAAACCCCAACTGTACGCTTTGATTAAATCCCATAAATCACGCTATAAGTCATATCAAATCGACAGACTACTTGCTACATATGGGCATACGATTTTGCGTCTACCACCATACCATCCAGACTTGAACCCAATCGAAATGATTTGGGCTCAAGTTAAAGATTATGTAGCACAAAAGAATGTTACTTTCAGACTCGATGATGCAAGAACATTGCTGATGGGAGGAATTGCGTCAATTGGGGCAGAAGAATGGTCGAGTCGATGTAGGCACATAATCGACACTGAGAATAAATACATTGCGAGCGATCACATAATAGATGAAGTATCAGACAGCATAATCATTAATCTGGAGGACGATAGTGACAGTGACGGAGAGAGCGTTAGTGATAGCGCGGATGACAGTGAAGGCGATATGAGCAGCTTTACCTCTTTCATAAGATGCGGACTAGAACAAGCCATTGGGTAAGTTAACTGCTATTTTACGATCACATAATTCTTAATCTCTTTGTTTGTTATTGTTATTTCATTCAATATTTTTCATTCTGCATGTACAACAATATCATTATGCTATAGGGTAATGTGTCCTGGCTCTGGTTATAATTACAATAAGGCATTACACTCACGCGCTGAGATTTCACTCAGTCCAGCTGGCCAGACCGCCAGCGCAGACGGTTCATTAACAACTGCTGGGAGTAAGGCGATTTAGCGAAGTGAGGGGGGCGTGCAGTGCTACTACCGAGCCCACCCGAACACTGCCGATGTTCTGCGCAGCTTTCTTTGGCAAGCTCTTGTTGCGGGACCTATAATTGGAGGACAGCTTAAAGGTGGAGTTCAGTGTGGCCTTTGATAGGCTTGAATTTTGAGAGAGGGTTTGCTCTTTCTTAAAAGTCGATTGTGTGTGCCTCGAGGAGGCTTTATTAGGTAATTGGGAGCAAGTGCTCCTGGGCATGATTGGGGTTTTCTGCCCCTTTGTCGAATCTTGTATTTGGGTAAAGTTGGGCTTTCTGCTCAAGAACGGTGTGTCTGGCTCTCGGAGCCCAAATCCTGTAACACTGTAATTGTACATTCTCGATTTGTTGTTAGGCTACTGAGTACCTGTTATATTTGTTATTTCTTGATCTTGAAAAGAAAAATATAACCTTGTTAAATTTTAAAATTAACTTTAATTTCGTAGATTGAGTCCTATTCATCCCAGCACCTTCTTTCACCTCTAACTACCACGGAGAACTCCGTAACAATAATAATAATAATAATAATAATAATAATAATAATAATAATAATAATAATAATAATAATATAATATAAGCTAGACTTTGCTTCATCTAACAGATGACTTGACTTGTATTGATAGGAGGATTTTATAAATATTTTCTTTTGTAAAGTGATAACCGTCAATACGGAATGAGATTCATAACTTGCAAACCTAACATTGTTTCTTAGCTATTATGATGTCGTAGGCCAGATTTAATTTAAGGACATCACAATATTTTGTTTGCAAACGGAGTCCAAGGTTTCCTGGGATACTTTTGAATTCACGCTTCACGTTCTCCATAATGTCCAGCATATCACCAAAATACAATCCATGTGTTTCTACCTTCTTGACTGATTCTGGTATGATTTGGAAGTGTCTTAATAAGTGCCAGTTCCCTTTGAACTGTTTCATTGCCAAAAGAGTTTACGGCATTAATAACTTAACATTTTGTTGAAGACCGCTTGTACAACACATTAAAATATGCATAATAAAAGTCAAAAACATGACAATAAATTTTAAATTTTGAGATGTATGCATTTATCTCAAATATATGCAAATATGCACAAACGTGCACAATTAAACTTATTAATTCATCCAACTTCACCTTCAAATGCACTTCCTTGTTGGTTTTGGAGGTCTAACCAAAAAACCAAACTAAACCCCATGGCACTTAATGCCCTTGAAAGGGCTCTGGCCTGCCGAGTGACCGCTGCTCAGCCTGAAGGCCTGCAGATTACGAGGGGCCGTGTGGTCAGCACGACGCACCCTCTCGGCCGTTATTCTGGGCTTTCAAGACCGGGGTTGCCATCTCACTGTCAGATAGCTCCTCAATTCTAGTCACGTAGGCTGAGTGGACCTCGAACCAGCCGTCAGGTCGAGAGAAAAATCCCTGACCTGGCTGGGAATCGAACCCGGGGCCTCCGGGCGAGAGGCAGGCACGCTATCCCTACACCACGGGGCCAGCTATGGAGGTCTACATATCGGCAAACAAAACATGCATTTGCATACAAATCCGATGTCTACTCATAACACATCACCTTTACAGATTACTTTTTTCCTTCCATAAGCCCCATTCATCAAGTCTGATCATTTAATTGAAAACTTTTACGGCATTCGTTTTCACTTACGTAGATTCTATAATTTATTGTTAAATTTGTTTTATTTATTTTTTCATTTTCTTTTGTTTATTTTGTTTTCTGTTAATTAGATTGAATGGTACTGCATTTGGGAAACTATGTTAAAATACAACTACGGTAGTTCATTTATTGTAATTGGAGCCATTCTCTGTTAGAAATAAACAAAATAAAGAAAGAAACAAAATATCTTATTTCACAAATATTTTACCTATACAAACTCGTGGCCCTTCTCCAAAGGGTAAATGTGCAAACTTGTGACGCTTTTGCTTGTTTTGTTCTGAAAAATTCTCCGGGTTGAATTTCTCTGGATCTGGATAAATCTCTGGATCCTTATGGATACCCATCAGGCTGATGTATACCATGACATCCTTATCTAATACTAAGTTTGTGCCAGGAACTTGGTATGGCTTGACACATGTTCGGTCCAGGAATGGCATAATGGGGTATAGCCGCAGTGTCTCTGAAAGATAAAATAACAGAACAATGTAAATATTTTCAAGTGATAAAGTTCATGAATCTACTATTATCGGTATAATACAATTGGGACTGGTTTATACGTACATTTCTGTAGGCCCCAGAAAAATACAGTATAGCTTAAAAATATATTAATTAAACCTCATTTGTATGTAACCCATTTATATGTAATTTGGTATTATATGTATTAATTTTCGTTAAATGCAGTTTCTTTGTATGTCACAAAGTTAAAAATAATGTCGTCAACATATGCATTTCCTCTGATCAAGATACAGGCGAGTTAGAAATGTGATACATAAGAGTCAGCATTGTTGCTGGTGGAACTTAATTGGACTGGACAGAAGAGTAACTGAATGGGTGACTAAATTTTTAGAAAATAGAACTCAGAGAATTAGAGGAATTAGAGTAGCTGAAGCACTATCTGATCCCATAATCATGAAGAAGAGGGTTCCACAAGAGAGTATTATTGGACCTTTATATTTTCTTCTGTATATAAAGAACTGGAATCGCAGATAAAAGCTTTTTGCAGATGACGTTATACTATACAGAGAATAAATAAGTTACATGTTTGTGAGCAACTGCAAAAGGACTTGGACAAAGTTGAGAGATAGAGAGCAGACATTGGTGTAATGAAAAGTCAGATTGTAAGTTTCACCAAAACGAAAGATCCTCTCAGTTTTAAGTACTGTGTTGATGGGGTGAAAATACCTCATGGGGATCAGGGTAAGTACCTATGTGTTAATATAAGGAAATTTCTTCAGTAATGGGGTTGTACTGTAAATAAAGGTTACAGATCTCTTCATACAGTTATGAAGTTATTTAAGGGTTGAAGGCAGGATGTATAGGAGAGGGCACTTAAGTCACTGGTAAGACCACTTCCAGTGCACAGGACTCCCACCAGGATTACTTGATATGAGAACTGGGAAAAATCCAAAGAAATGCAGTGCAATTTGTTGTGGGTGATTTCTAACAAAAAAAAGGAGTGTTACAAAAATGTTGTAAACTTTGGGCTGGGAAGACTTGGAAGTAAGGAAACAAGCTGCTGGAGTAAGCTGCATTTACTGAGCTGTCAATGGAGGGATGATGTAGAATGACATTAGTAGACAAATAAGTTCGAGTGATGTTTTTAAAACTAGAAAATATCATAATATGAAGATAAAGTTGGAATTAAAGAGGACAAATTGGGACAAATATTTGTGTATAGGAAGAGGAATAATATGTCTGTTAGGTCATCAGCCCATAGGCTGGTTGGATCCTCAAATAGCACCACCAAAGGTTATGGGGTTATAAGGAAACCCCAAAAACCAATGGCAGCACCAAAATGAGGCGTACTAGGCAAGATGAGGCATGAGGTAGTTTGCCATTGCTTTCCTCACTGGGTCAGAAAGTACTATTGCAGCACGACTGACCCTATGAGCATCACCTTTCATAACACTCAGATGCACTAGTCATGCTCTGAATGTTATCACTCAGCACTACTCATACCCCAGCAACTTCCATATTGTCACAGCCATGGATGTTGACTGGGACTTCAGTGGAAGCTACACTTTACTCTGGCCTGTGCCAAGAGATGGATGCAAAAGTACTGTATCCATCAAGAAATGACAGCAGGCAGAAGGAATAATATACCAACTCAGATTTTCAATAAATTTCCAACTTCTTTGAAATTATTTAAGAAAAGACTAGGTGAGAAACTGATAGGGAATCTAACACCAGTGCGACTGTCCTAAATGCAGATCACTGATGATTGGCTGATTGATTGATTGATTGATTGATTGATTGATTGATTGAACCAATCTATAAATCTAATTTTTAGTATAACAGGATCTTCCAGTCAAAAAGGATTCCTGTAACTTGACACCACTTTATACCGGCTGTGTTTACTCTGTTCCTTACATACGGCAATATACCACAATCTGGAACAGTGACTGATACCAAATATTTAATCTGATTTATATTAGGAAGATCACAACACTGTCAATGTTAATGGACCCCATTTCTTTGTTCTCCCCACTAACAGTACTCTGTTTTCCTGATGTTAAGTTGCAGTCCGTATTTATCCAAGTGACGTTTCCACTGCTGGACTAGCTGAGTTTTCACCAAGATTTGCAGGAGAGCATGATATCATCAGCATAACCCAGAGTCCAAGGATATGGTGTCTGCAACTCTGCAATGATGATGTCTAAGCATAGCAAGGAACAAACTCAGAGATGAAGCCAATCCCTGATGCACCCCAACTTGAATGATATTAAATGGTGCAGAGATTACTGCAGCACATCTGACATAGCTGGTGACAATCCAATATTTTGGAGCTAGATTAATCAAATATAAACTTCTGGTACACTGTACAATCTGAGAGTCTCACATGATCCACCCTATCAAATGCCTTAGACAGGTCAATTGCAATACAATCTGATAAGGAAATATCATGGTTCACAGAAGTGTAAGAAGCGTGAGGGTTGAATGGATGGACAAAGAATTAACTAGAGCATAACTTAACACAACAAATTTTGAAATATCATTTCTTTCCTTTTTTTCTACTTTAAGATTGATAAATATAAAATTTGAATGAATAGCAACAATATTAATGAGCTTGTCAGTTCTAGCAATAACAAGGACTTAAAACTCCAAATATCAGATACAAAAAGGATTACAAATGCTAATTTACACAGAAAAGAGCTGGGTTGTGCTTGGCAGGTATAAAATTTAGGAGAGCAGGATTTGCTCCAATCCTCTACATTATGCGGGAGTCTTGGCTCTAATTATATCATAGTCCAGCCTCATAGAGACATCACTTTTCTTATGGTGCACTTACAATCTATTGGTTGTCATTAATTAAAGCACTTATACACCGTTGCCTTGGTGTGGGCTTATCTATTGCTCAACAGTATGTAACACACTGTTCCTAAAGAAAATTAACTCCAGAAAATCTTTACAAACATCAATAAATTTACAGGGGCAAAATTGCCCATACTACAGTATTGCCTTTAGTGTAAAAGGAAAAGGTGGAACATGACTGGCCATAAACAAGAGGCTAGGAGGTGAAACTCTTGCCCTCTGTATAGAAATAGATAAAACCCTAGGTGGGCTTATGGCCCAATGATACAGAGGCTAAGCCTATTCTACACCGGGGTGACTAAATGAGAAACATTAGAGTAAATACCATATAAGTGTTAAGATTTTAGAGGTTTAGAAGCTTTAGTTATCCCATGCCAAGTTGAAAGGGAACCAACAGAGGGTAATCACTCTTTGTTCCCTTATATTACATATTTTCCAGAAGGGAAAAGTACAGATTCTTCAGACTTGCAGAAAATTTACATTTAAACCACCAACTTTAGAAATTTACATGAAATAAAAAGAGGTTGAAACCTTCCCCTCAGCTATCCGCAGGAGCAATCACATGTTTATGAATATTCTGTTATTACCTTGAGTTGCTGGGCCTTCCAAACACTGACCGTAACTTCTGCCTGCCTCAGGACACACCGCACTCAAATAAGTGGAGCAGTGAAGACAATGCGGCACTAAAGTGCCCAGCTTGTATAGTATTTTTGAGGGGAAGTTTCCAGAACTCTTTACTGATAGGCTAGATTCCTGTAGGCCTACCCCCCACCCCCATTTTAATTGGCTAGAGAAAATATTTACAAAACTCTGATAGATTGATTACTATTGAAGAAGGAACCACCAGAAGTGTTGACAACTTTGATACACGAACAAAATAGTCTCCAAAACCTAAGGTTTGCCAACTGAAAATACTGTAATAAACTTTTCCTTTAAGAATTAATTATAGTTGATCCTGCCAGAGGGGGCTCTTAAACTGATGATAGAGACATCTAAAAGTTGAAAACCAAAGTATCTTGTAATACATCAATTGAAGTTAGATTACATACATGGCCTTATAGAAGGCACGCAGTTTAACTGGCCGGGGAAGGTGTAACCCCGGTAAAAAATCCATTTGACCTGAATCCAAGATATCTGCTATATCTTGCTGGAAGGCTACAAGTTGAGCTTCAGTGGAATAACTTTTCCTAAACCCGAACCACCTTCTATCGAACCAGTTTTTAATTTTGCAAACATGTCTAATATAATCAGAAAGAATGCTTTCCCAAAGCTTACATGCAATGCATGTCAAACTGACTGGCCTGTAATTTTCAGCTTTATGTCTATCACCCTTTCCTTTATACACAGCGGCTACTATAGCAACTCTCTATTCATTTGGCATAGCTCCTTCATGCAAACAATAATCAAATAAGTACTTCAGATATGGTACCACATCCCAACCCATTGTCTTTAGTATATCCCCCAACATATTATCAATTCCAGCTGCTTTTCTAGCTTTCAACTAGTGTATCGTATCGTAAATGCCATTGTTATTGTACCGGTTGGTACACCCCTACGCCGCAGCTTTGAATTTTCCACGTTAAATACTCCTCTACAGGAGAAACTCTGAACTTTAACAACTGTATCAACTTATAAGTTTTCTCAAAAGATGGCACTTTGTTATTACAAAGTTGTCAATACTGTGTGGAGTTCAACTTGTTTTGTTTTCCATTAATCAAGAAGTGTGAACATTCTCTTATAGATGTCTCTACTAAAAAACTATGATCATGCACCCTGACGCAAAGTGCAGGAACTTTTCTTGAAGATATTTTGTACTCATAAGTTTTCCTATAACTAAATTTCGTTCTTTCATTTGTGGGTTGGCAATATAAATCTTTTCTTTCCGCCAGTTTTGATCTTAGCCAATTCAGAATTTCTGTAATTAATTTTTGACCAATCGTGTCCTTCTTCTTCAATTTTGATGTGTAACTCTAAGCTACCCAATAAAGTTGAGTGGGTGTGTCTTAGTTATTCATGAAAGGTCTCAAACTTTCCCTGAGGGTTTAAAAACTGCTGATTTTCATGGCTCGTCGCCACTTCAACAACATCTAGCTTAGTGTATGGAAATGTAGCAGGGGGCGGGTAGCGCCTCTTCCTTCGGGCAGCAGCTCTTCAACAAGGTAATGGCTGTTTAACATCTTTATTTCTTGCTAGCTCAGCAGTTTAACACTCGGGGAAGGTCCGAAACCTTTTCAATGTAACCTACCTGTCTAAAAATGTAACTTAGTGCCGGCTTATGTAAAGTTTTCTTATTACTTTGACTGTAAATCGGGGATAGAGAGTGCTTTACCCTCTCGAGCTCCCCTTCATTTTTGATTTGAGGTGACTACATTTTCATAACCGATTTTCTTCTCTTCTTTATGTGTTAAAATTTTTCTTATACGAGTCACCTCCCTAGTTTGGGAATAGCCCCTGTGTCATCGGCCTAGTGCCCCTTAGGTTTTAAAAGGTTTCATGTAAGAGTGCAAGCAATGCCTCCATTCATCTTGGTATTTTGGGCCACTTAATTAATCTGTTCTTTTCCACTGAGGCCCAGTAGGTTGGGTACAAGATACCCCCGTTTCATTTGATGTAAGCGGTGCCTTGATGGCAATTTAGCGTAAAAGTCTGGTATTGCCTTTAATAGGCTTGAAAAACTGAGAGCAGGTCAGCTCTTTCTTGTGTTTGAAAAGTGCCTCTGGGAGGCTTGAGGTTAAAAGGTGGGAGCAAGTGCTCCATGCCATAAGGGGATTTCTGCCCTTTGGTAATATGTGGTTGTGAGCTGAGAGCTCAGGGATTGTAAAAGGTGGGGCTCAAAGCCCAGATCGTTAAAGTATCTCTTAATCTTGGCTTTCCTGGTCTTGTACCTGATTTATTAACTTGTTATTTGTTGTATGTTCAAATTCTATGTCAAAATTGTTAAGTTTTTGAAAATATAACCTTTAATTCAATTTTAATTAATCAAAAAATCAAAGTCTCTTTATTTGCAAATGAGGTGTCTACCTCGGTGGCAAATGGTACACTAAAATACATTATTGTCAAGCACTAAATATTAAATTAACAATAGAAGAAAATTTTCCTATAATACAATACAATTTACGCTAACAAATTTTTTCTATTAAACACACAGCTCATCCTTAATAAATTTATATTGCTTACAAAATTCTACTTATATCATCTCCTGTACTACTTAAAAATATAGTCATCTGATATACAGTATGTGGAATTACTTCAAATGATACTATACAACTGGTATAAGATTAAACTTTACATTGCATTTATTTACTTTTTATTTTTATGTTTACCCATTCTGGAACCTAAGTAGCATATCGACCTGCTGCGTCTTAAACAGAGCCCCTTTTGCCACCAATTTTCAGAGTTCCTGAAGGGCCTTCACAGCTACCGTAGTGGTCCCAGGGCCCTTGAAGTCCCCACTGTACTTCACCCCTCCAGGCAGTCCCCTACTTTGGCTGTCCAACTCCTTAGACCAGGGGATGGAATTAATTTAATCACACACATTTTTTTTTTTTTTTTTTACAATAACCTGCACTGGTCGAATGCCCTCTAACACTTCATTTATTTTTTCTGTTGCTGTTTATTCTCTTCTTGAATATCTGTACAGATTTTGGAAAAGGATCAAACACTACCCCTGGTAAACTGTTCCACTCCTTCACACCCTTCCCAATGAATGAAAATTTACCCCGATCACTTCTGCTAAAATTCCTTCTAATTTTATATTTGTGGTCTGTCCTGCCGATATAATTATTTTCCAACTGAAGCCTCTCACAGATATCTCCCCATGCTTCTTCTCCTGTATAGGCTCTATATAATCCTATAAGTCTAGTTTTCTCCCTTCTCTTACTTAAAGTTTCCCACCCAAGTTCCTTTAACATTTCTGATACACTACTCTTTCTCCTGAAATTGCCTGTTACAAATCTTGCTGCTTTCCTCTGCACACTATCTATTTCTTTTATTAGATATTCTTGGTGAGGATCCCAAACACTGTTTGCATATTCCAATAATGGACGAACCATACTTAAGTAACTTTTTTCTTTTAATTCTTTATTGCATCCTTTAAGTAGCCTCATTATGACGTGTAACGATCTGTATGCTTTCCCAATGATGTCATCAACATGACCCTTCCAGTGCAAATTACTTTCAAATCTCACACCTAAGTATTTGCACTTGCCATCTTTTGGGATAACTACCTCATCCAAAGTATACTCAAATTCAGTTTTAAAGCTCCTGTTTGTAAGTGTTGTAACAGTTGATTTGCCTCCATTAACCTTCATATTATTTTCTTCAACCCATTGTTGGATACTTTCAAGGTCCCTTTGTAATTCTGAACAATCCTCAATGTTATTTATTTCCCTATAAACAATTATGTCATCTGCATACAATCTTATTTTTGATGTTATATTGTTCCGTAAATCATTTACGTATATTAAGAAAAGTAACGGACCGATTATACTACCCTGTGCAATTCCCTTCCAAACTTTCTCTTCCTGCGATACATTATTTCCTACTTTGACTTTCTGAACCCTTGAATTTAGAAATGCTTTTATCCAACATGTAACCCTTACGTCCAATCCTATTCCCTCCAATGTTCCACTCTATCAAAGGCTTTGGAAAGATCTATGGCTATGCAATCTAACTGACCGCCTGAATCCAATTGATCTGATATGTCCTGCTGAAATCCCACCAGTTGTGCCTCACAAGAAAATTTCTTTCTAAATCCATACTGGCTCCTCATGAACCAATTTTTATCATCACACATCCCTCTGATGTACTTTGATATTAAACTCTCCAGTATTTTACAAACTATACTGGTCAGGCTGATTGGTCTGTAGTTCTCTGGTTTCCTTTTATCACCCTTTCCTTTATAAATTGGTATTATTATAGATTCCTTCCATTCCTTTGGTATTACACTATTATTTATGACATAGTCAAAGAGAAATTTTAAATAAGGCACTATGTACCACCCCATTGTCTCTAATACCTCCCCAGTAATTTGATCACTTCCTGCTGCTTTTCCTTGGTGAAGCAGTTGGATTTCTCTGAAAATATCTTCATTTGTGAATGAGAACCTTCTTGTTTCCCTCTGTGTCTCTCCCTCTCTATCTTCTGTTACGGTTTCCAACTCCTGACAATCATGTACTGAATCTCTGAATTCCCTATTAAATAGGTTTGCTTTTTCAGTATCTGTTAAATAGTATTCACCCCCTTCTCCTACCATTGTAGGAATTTGTATTCCTTTTCCTATTTGATTCCTGATGTATGAATACAGTTTTTTCCATTTCCCTTTGTGATCATTACCCTCTTGAAGTATGCCATTCATATAATTCTCTTTTGCTCCCTTTTTCACTCTATTCAGTTCCCTCATTAGCTGTTTTCTAGTTTCTCTACTCTCCCTACCCTCTTTGATTTTCCTGTTTACTATTCTACATTTTCTTTTTAATTTTCTTATTTCCCTTGTATAATAAACAGGGTCTGAGGTCATTTTACCCTTCTTAACAGGTACAAATCTCTTCTCTCCTTCCCAAATGATTCCTTTAAATTTAGCCCAAAATGTGTCCACATTACTCTCTTCACTTATCCAACAACTGAATTGTGATTTAAGGTAAGTCCCAAATTCATCAACTTTAGTTTTTCTGTACAATTTCTTGTCTTGTGTAACCCTCTTATTAAGCATTTTTGGTACGAGTCCTCAGTGGCGGCTCGTGAAAAAATCGTCCTACGTGCTACAAAAAACAAGCTGAATACGCTGTTTTAAATCTGCATATTGCCATGATGAACAACGCATACTTCAAACTTGGTAATAATAATAATAATAATAATAATAATAATAATAATAATAATAATAATAATAATAATAATAATAATAATAATAATACAACTTTTCCCACGATTTATAACTCAGAACAAACAAAAACAACATTAATTTGGAAGCAGATGAATTCTTCGACAACTGTCTACGAGATAAATAATTCATTGGAGAAATATTGTGTTTACTAACCTAATGGCACAACTTACATCAGTGCAAATAGAATCGTGGGAATATAGATCCCCACTAAGAACACTAATTTAATTTCACTTTATATACACTGCAGTGGATAAATAATTTGATAAATCTTCGTATAAACTTTAGCACTAACCCAATGACAGAAAAAACACGCACCAGTAATATAACCGCGAGATTAAAAACCGCACAAAGCAACTGAAAGAGCCACCAACTGATTCATTGAGACCTCCCCTATTACCAGAGTAAATGTCCGGCTCCATGGCTAAATGGTTAGCGCGCTGGCCTTTGGTCACAGGGATCCTGGGTTTGATTCCCGGCAGGGTCTGGAATTTTAACCATCGTTGGGTGTACGTGTTGTCTTCATCATCATTTCATCCTCATCACGACTCGCAGGTCGCCTACGGGAGTCAAATCAAAAGATCTGCATCTGGCGAGTCGAACATGTCCTCGGATACTTCCGGCACTAAAAGCCATATGCTATTTCATTTCACCAGAGTAAATGACATTGTAATGCGGGATAACATTTAGGGTCAGTCAAAGATTCTTTGACTCACCTACGAATTCCTTATTTTTGACACAAAAGGTAGATGGATATTTTAATAAGCATGTGTGAGATAGATTGCCTCCACTTACGCTTTACTTTCGAGCCCAGACGATGCTACTCTCTAGTGGCAGGTTCGCTTACCACGTTCAACATAAGCACGGCCGACTGGATCCCTCGCTGCGCTCCAAGGAGCTAGCTAGAGCGACGCATCAAGTCGGCCGTGAACATAAGGGTACCAGGCAACGAGCTAGCTCTTTCTAGCTCGTTGGTAGCAGAAGACATCCTCTTGCGGGAGAGGAAGTAACTATAAACGGGATCAGTGAAAGTTGATCCCGGTTTACGGTATACTCCGCCGGCTAGGGGGAATGTTGCAAGCTTGGCTGCGCCTGCGTATTGCTTCCTTCAGGCTACAGGCAAGGGCTCATTTCACATGAGCACGAGCCTTGTTCCCCGGGAGAACGGCGCTAGGTGTTCGACAGATCTCGTACTGATTTTCACAAAACACAAATTCATATCGTACTCAAAATAACGAAAAGGCATCAGGATAATTGTACTGTACATAAATAATATTCCTTACAGTTCCAAGCTACGTGCTGGAGCCCGGTAGCACGTACTGACCGGCCGCCACTGCGAGTCCTACATCCATTATTACAGCCTTATGATCTCCTATTCCTTCAATTACCTCAGTTTTATTAACAATTTACCATGGTTTAACCAAGAATACATCTAGTAAGTTATTGAGATGAGTCGGTTCTTGTACTACTTGTGTAAATCCTCCCTCCCAAATTAACTTATTTGCCAGTTTCTGTTCATGGGCTTCACTTGCAGCTCCATTCCATTCAACTTCAGGCAAATTTAGATCTCCCCCAATTATTACCATATCATTATTATTGTTTTTATGAGTATAATCTATTATTTTCTCAAATATTTCCATGTCTCTTTCCTCTCTTCCAGGCCTGTATGTTCCTATAATTCCCACCTCCTTCATATTATCACAAACTAATTTTATCCCTAATATTTCATCCATTTCATCGGTAAACCATTCATGTGAACAATAAGTTTCCTTCACCAGAATAAACACCCCGCCTCCCTTTTTATCACTCCTATCACCACATCAGTCTCATAAGATTCCATCAATGTACCGAATTTTAATTGTTTATTTACTACACTTTGACAGTTTACCAAGAGCAATCTCAGACCCCCTTCCTCCCTAAAACTTGACTGTTGCAATTGGGTAAGTTGAAATTCTTTACTTTCCTGAGTTTCATTTTCTAGTTGACTGAGCCAGCTTGAAGTACAGCTGGCTCTTTCTACTAGTTTTCCTGGTCAGTATTATAACTCAAGAGAGTTGCCTGTTTTACAGTACATATCTTAAGATTAATAAAATCTAGAACAATATTTGCTATCTTTCGTTTACCTGAATTGTTTAAATGGAGGCCATGTTTTGTATAACAGTATCTCTCAAAACTGCTGCATTCAATAACCTGAGTATTCCAAAAATGTTTACAAATTTTAACAATATCTGTATTGACCTTGTCCACTTCAATGTTCACACACGAGTCTCTAATCAAATCATGCCTGTGGAGCACGTTCACTACAAAGACGTTAGTGTGGGTCATCTTCCCTAGTGTATGTTTAAGTTGTGATCTTACATTCTTGGCGTCGTCGTGAGCTACATCGTTCGTCCCACCGATGATAAGCACTACATCGCCGCTCCCGAAGTTCCTTGTTGCTTCTTCTACGTTTTCCAGGACACTGCTGATAGAAGCTCCTGGATATATTTCACCGGTTGCTGCTATATTCTCGTCGTTTATCACTCCCGCAATTCCCCTTCCTTGGCTATCACCAAACACAGCTACCTTTGCTGATTTAGGCCTAACTGGGTCTTGAATCTGAAATCTAGGCCTAAATTTTAACGTCAGCACGGCAACGGAATTAAATTATTTAGGGCAGAAAACCTATTTCTGATGTTTATTTCCAGAAATTCGGTTGTAGATTTCTTCTTAGCCAGCCATCTATGAACTACTTGACACCACGTGCTCGAGTTTGTTACTGGTACCGGTATATCACTCGAAGAATGGTCAGTCCCAAATTCTAGCGATTGCAGTCTTTCTTTTAATTCTTGATTTTCAACTTTAAGAGTCTCATTGTCCTTTTGTAGAATGTTTATAATTTCTAATGCACTTTTATATTCCTCATCGATTGTTTTCGGTGCTTCATCGTCAACGCTGTCGCCAACTACATTCCGAACACACTGCTCACAAATCCAATCAACATTTTCATTAGTTTTTACGTCTCTAGGGCAATTTCCGCACTTATAATGCCACCATCAATCACATGAATCGCACAACATTCCATTTTTCACTAATCTTCTACATTTTCTGCACTTTTCGTCACATTTTACAGTTAATTTACTCGGAGGATAAAACACTACGTCATCATTACCGGGCGCCATTTTGAAAAAAAAATCTCAGCTTTGTACTTAGACCCATTCCAGCCCGCACCTTCTTTCACCTCTGCCTTCCACGGATAACTCCGTAACAGTTATCATAGGTAAATTATAATACCGTACTTCTTTAGTATTAGTCACCTCCTCTGTCTGGACATTGTCCTTGTAACCAACAATCTTTACATTCTGCTGACTTATTACTTCTGCCTTTTGAAGATCCTCACTTATACACTCCCCTTGTTCATTAATGATTCCTGGGATGTCCTTGGAATTTGTTTCTGCCTTAAAGTACCTATACATACCCTTCCATTTTTCAGTAAAATTTGTATGACTGCCAGTTATGTTTGCCATCATGTTATCCTTAGCTGACTTCTTTGCTAGATTCAATTTCCTAGTAAGTTCCTCAAATTTCTCCTTACTTCCATAGTTCCACAGCCATTTCTTACTCTACTTCTTTTCAGTCTGCACCTCCTTCTTAGTCTCTTTACTTCTCAGTTATAATATAGGGGATCTTTAGCATTCCTTACCACCTTTAAAGGTACAAACCTGTTTTCACATTCCTCAGTAATTGATTTAAACCCATCCCAGAGTCTGTTTACATTTTTATTTACCGTTTTCTGCTGATCATAGTTACTTTTTTTAAACTCCCTCATGCCTGTTTTATCAGCCATATGGTACTGCCTAATAGTCCTACTTCTAAGACCTTCCTTTCTATCACATTTATTTTTAACTACGACAAAAACAGCTGTGTTATTACCAATACCATCTATTACTTCAGTTTCTCTATAGAGCTCATCTGGTTTTACCAGCACCACATCCAGAATATTCTTCCTTCTAGTTGATTCCATCACTCTCCGAATCAGCTGTCCTTCCCATATCAACTTATTTGCCATTTGTTGTTCATGCTTCCTGTCATTCATATTACCTTCTCAATTGACATTTGGTAAATTGAGATCTTCCGCTACAATCACATTCCTTTCCATATCATTTCTCACATAGATGATTATTTTATCAAAATAATTGTGAATGAGCATCAGTGCTACCCTTTCCCGGTCTGCACACTCCAAAGACATCAAGATGCCTACTAATATCTTCAGAAATGAGCCTTACACCTAGAATTTTATGTTTGTCATCTTTAACTTTTCCATAGCTAACAAATTCTTCTTTCAACAGAATGAATACTCACCCTCCTACCATTCCTATGCTATCTCTATGATACACACTCCAGTTCCTTGAGAAAATGTCTGCATCCAATGTATCATTTCTCAGCCATGATTCAACTCCTATTACAATATTTGATAAGTACAGTATATCTATTAAATTACTTATTTCTATTCCTTTCTTTACACTACTTCTACAGTTCAACACTAACATTTTTATTTCATCACTACTTGACTTCCAGATACCTGTACCCTTATCACCGCTCCCTAGACCACCCTGTTTTTGTGAATGTACCTCCTTATAACCCTTCTAAATAAATTTCCTAACTAAGTGAAGACCATTTGAGCACAGATCCCTATCTCCTACCCACCTGTTAGGATCTAGAAATCTCACTCCCAGTTTCCCACACCCCCACTCCATATTGTCATTTTAATCCCCAATCACCTTCCAGTCAGTATTCCTCCTACACAGTATTCCACAGATCTCTGCTTCCTTCACCTGTGCTTCATTTACCAGATACCACACATCCTCAACTATGTACCTACTTGCCTTACGTTGTTGGTATGTGAAACACTACCACCTTCTCCTTTCCCTCCTCCTTCTCTTCTACTTTTTTCAACATCTGTCTCAACCTAATTCCTGGGTAACACTCTACCCTAGTTCCCTTTCCTCAACACACTTTCCCCACATGTCTAGCAATGGAATCCCCCATGATAAGAGCCGCAACCCTACCTACCTCATTTGATCTCCTCCCCTCCTGGTCAGCCCTGAACTCTAAATTGTTATTCATCTTATATGACTAGGGTATGAACAATGTTTAGAGCTGATAACTAAATGTTACAAAATGTATGGTATACAGTATCAGTACCTCAGTATCTTCTTCTTCTCCTTTTATGACCACATAGGATCACTTTAGTCAGTCCATCATTCAGGTCTCTTTGAAGGGATTGTTCAGGCTTTGTGGTCCTCCCAGTTCTTCTTCAGACGCTCCAATCTTCGCGTGCCCTTTCCTCGGTTGAAAATATGCATGCTGTTGGTTTGTTTCATGTAAGGGTAAAGCGGAGGTTTGTATTCTTGAGTTTTGCATTCAATTTTATCTTATTTGTGGTGTCTTCTGTTGTAAGGCCTATTTCCTTCAGATCTCTCTTAGTTTTCTGATCCATTTACATCCTGTTGTTGTGTTTTTTTGAGACGAGATTGTGTTGTACTAGTTGTTTCAGAAGTCTCGAATCCTGCATTCTCATGATATGTCCAAAGAATCAGTCTCCTCTTACGCATAGTATCTGTAATGGGTTCTAGCTCTTTGTACACATCTTTGTTAGGTATTATCTGCCACTGTCCATCTTTTTTCCAATCCTCCTTTCAGTTTTCTGAGGTCTGTCAGTTTTTGATTGTTTATTCAGGTGAAAAAGTGTTTCTGCTGCATATGTAGCTTCCAGTCTTATAACTGTGTTGTAGTGTTTTATTTTTGCATTTATTGATAAACATTTTTTTTTTGTAGATATCCCATGTTAATTTTTGTGCTTTAGCTAATCTATTTGTTATTGTTTGGATTGAGATTTTTTTCATTTAGATTATGTGTTATTACTTCTCCAAGATGTTTAAATTGAGTGATTTTATCACCATTTATGGTAACTTCTTTTAGTTGTGTTGCTTTTTGGGGCATCATTTCTGTTTTCTCAAATGCTATTTTGATGCCAATTTTATTTGCAATGTTTTGAAGTTTTGATATCTGCCTTTTTGCTTCTTTTATGTTCACTGCTAGTAATGCTAAATCGTCGGCGAAACCCAGGCAATTTGTTTTGATTTTTTGGCCTATCTTTATTTTTGGGGGACATTTCCTAAATCATTCTGTCATTACCATTTCTAGAGCACAATTAAATAATGGCGGTGAGAGCCCATCTCCCTGCTATAGTCCAGTTTTAATTTCATATGACTCTGATGTTTCACCTCTGAACTTCACTTTTACTTTGGTGTTAGTGAGAGTCAATTTTATCCTATTTATTAATTTGGGGTGTAGTCCAAAGTGTCTTAAAATTTTAAACAGTGGTTCTCTATGGATACAATTGTAAGCTTTCTTGAAATCTACAAATGTTATCACATCACTATATCTCTGTTCTTTCTCCTGTTATAGCCCATTATCAACTTAAGACTCATGATCTGATCAGGACAGCTCCTCCAGGGTCTGAAATCTCCTTGATATTCTCCTAGTTCTTTCTCAAGTTGTAAAGTTATCCTATTAAGGATGATTATTGAAAATATTTTGTATGTTATGTCTAGGAGTGAGATTCCCCTGTAGTTATTAGGGTCGGTTTTGTGCAGTGTGTGAATGAGGGCTGTTGTCCAGTGTTCTGGCAGTTCTTCTTTAATCCAGATAGAGACAAGTTGTTGAAGGAGGGAAATTTTTGCTGATCTTCTTGCATATTTCCAATACCTCAGTATATTACATAAAACAAAGCAGCAAAACCAAACAAATTCTATAGTATACCGTAACCTATAGTCATGTAAATGTTTCAGGAAAAAGCAACCAATGAGAATTAGAGATTAGCCTTCTTTTTGCTATTACAATGCTGCTGATTTTACCTTATTTGGCTACGATGATGATATAACGCAGCATCAACAAACCCAAAAATCACTTACCGTATATAAAAAACTAAGGCCAAATGAAGTGCCAAACCATACCATGCTTGGTATAAAACACAAACAAATCACAAATATTGTTAATAATGTACCACCATACCCATCCTTTAGTCATGACATAATTTGTTATTAATACGATGTCCATAATCCAAGAGTTTTAAGACGTAAATCACTGCTTTACCGAGTAAAAAAATGAATGAATATTATGACCAACTTAGTCTTATTTTGGGGAATATTGTGTATGAAATCATTATTTATTAGTTTACTCGGTCGAGTTCTTGGACCATATCACAAAGAGTGATTTGATTGCAAACAAGGTGGAAAAATATGTCATGAAGTGCTCGGTGAAAGCCAGGCAAAAGGAAACAATTTCATTAATGATGATGTGATAAAAAATGTTACACATAAGACCACATACCAATATTCTTTATGTTAGAATACATACATATACTGTATAATATACCTTGTAATAGAAATAATTCTCTCATTAATTGAACGTATAACTTATTACATCTACAGTATCTTTGTGTGAGCCAACTGCTCTCTGTAAATAATAATAATAATAATAATAATAATAATAATAATAATAATAATAATAATAATAATAATAATAATGTGGACCTCTTCATTACAACACGAATTAACTAGACCTTCTCAGTCATATAATTCTTATTAAAAATATGCATTTGCCTACCAGTTTCCCCTGCAGCCTATTCCTATGTTTATTAATAAGGAAACCAGTCTTGGAAAATATTTGTTTACTCAGAACTGATGAGGCTGGTATGGAGAGGTATTTCCTGCCTAAAACACACAATGTGGGTTATCGGCTCCCATTGTGACAACAGTATTCTAGAGGATTGACTGTACGCTGAACATAGGCTTCTCCAAGGTTACGTTGTATCTCTACAGCACCATCAGCTACAGCATTAAAGCTTTTGTGTTTTTGCTGCTACTATGGCATCACATGATGCCCATACCAGAAATACATCAGATGATGATGATGATGATGATGGTGTGCATTGCTACATGACTCAATATATCGGTCAGTATAGCTGTACACTCTGTCGTCAAATACTCCACTGTGCTTGTTGCATGATGTGCATTCGTGAACAGCAATGTTTTGAATCGAGGGTTGACAATGGTCGCAGTGGCAAATAAGAGATTAGTTTCAGGGTCACCTAGCTTTATAGTTACAGATACCTGCAAATCGCTCTAGAATTGCCATGCTGCCTCTGTTTTCCAGCCTCCCCTCGACAACACCAAACAAACTTGCCTGTGTTGTTTGTTCAAAAGAACTAAAATATGTCAGCAGAAATATACTTCTGGGATGATCAGGAACATAAAAACACATACTATCAAGGAAGGGGAGTCGTCATGAAGAACACCTCCAGCCCGTTCTGCATCACAAGAAGCTACTGTCGACAGTTATCCTATCTTCACTTATTAATAAATTATATAGGGTTATTCAACTGAGATAACTACCTCAAGTAACTCGTGAGCTGCTTAAGATATTGACATTCTGTTTTCACTTTCATTTATGGTATTATGAGGCTCATAGTTGAACCTGCAGTACTTTTCCATGTTGTCAGTATCTACTGAGATAACGGTAATAACTTTGGTTTTTTTAATAGAACTGCCCTGTTTTCTACACCTAGGCTTAAACTTATGATCATTATAAATTCAGCACTGTGATTATCTTGAAAATCAGTCAAGTACTTCTTGAGAAAGTAGAATGTCTGCAAACATGCTTCATTTGCCAGCTGTAAGCTGTCATGTTCAACTAAATCACAAATTACTGTAGTCGGCCAAAAGGCACACTACATATGACACATGAGCTGTTGATATACAGTTTTCTTTCACCTCTGATAACTAGGCATTCGCTCAACTGTGCCCATAAATACTCGATGATAAAATGTATGATTTAACACTTCATCTTGTCATAGGAAACAGGTGAAGGAAAAACAAATATGCGATGGCTTCTGAGCTACAACATTATTATCCTGACATGACATTAAACCATGAAGAACTGAACAAGCTTGCTTGGTGGTATGACCACAGAATATATTATGAGTATCTCTTCAAAATAATCCCATGTTCATGACTATTAATGTGTAAAATTACACACAATTACACATTGCACAGTCATATGCCAAACTATCTAATTATGACGCGGATACTCTATAACGTTGTAAGGAATTGTTTCCTTCATCACCAAAATAGGGGCTGCCTGGACGAGGTGGTAAAGGCGTGCTCGGTTCGCCCGGAAGGATGTGGGTTCAAATCCCTGTCAGGAATTAGGATTAGGATTAGAAATTCTATATCCATGAATTTTTTAGATGGATATAGGCTTATGATGCCTGTAAAAAAAGGGTGAAACATGTACCTATGACTTTTATGTATTATGTATGAATTTTAACCACATGAAATAGTGGATTATATTGTATTGTATTGAACAGGTGGATCTATAAATATTATAATAATATTTGAGATATAATCCCCGTCAGGAAGTCGTAAAATTTAAGAAACGAGATTTCCACTTCCGGAGGTGCATATGGCCCTGAGGTTCACTCAGCCTACACCAAAAATGAGTACCAGGTTAATTCCTGGGTGCAAAGGCGGCCGGGCGTAGAGCTAACCACTCTACCTCATCACGAGCCGAGGTTAACAGTGGTTTACAGCCTTTACCTTCCACTCCTCCAAGGGCCTTCGTGGCCTGTACAGAGGTGACTTTGCTTTTGCATCACCAAAATGTTGGTAAACATAAGCACTGGTCAAATGGATACTGAATGTAGGGTCTAATAGAGTATTATTAGTGATAATGATGTATACTACAGTAGCGAACAGTTGCTGTATTTTGAGTCTACTCATTCAGGTACTTTCCGGTCCATACAATGCTAGAATGTGTATCATTTATAATTATGTTATACCTACTGCGTCAATAATAGACCTTGGTACAAATCACTTGCTGACACGTATTTATGATAGGGAGAAGGCCCGTGGTTGGCTATTCACATACTCAGCACAAACAACATTCAGCTCTGCCTACCTGCAGGCCTACAACATACTGCTCCCTGCACAATGCCAGGAGAATGCTCTATAATATAATATAATATAATATAATATAATATAATATAATATAATATAATATAATATAATATAATATAATATAATATAATATAATATAATATAATATAATATAATATAATATAATATAATATAATATAATATAATATAATATAATATAATATAATATAATATAATATAATATAATATAATATAATATAATATAATATAATATAATATAAATATAATATAATATAAATATAAATATAATATAATATATATGAATCTATTCTTTTCAGAAACTCCGTTGCACCTTTCAACATGTTATGGGCCAAGATTTTGCATTTGGAAAGTAATTAAATGTGTGATGATAAAATACATTAAAATATATTGAAAAATAGATAGTAGTATGTCACGTACAGTTGACGAGGTTGAGTTAAAACACTAAGCCAAGTATCTTCTAGGACCACTTCAAATATGAGGTACATCAAAATGTTGTCAAAGGGCAATTTTGACATGTGGAAACTTCACATGAAGATTATGTTATTAAAAAATCGTACATGGGGTTATGTAGCTGGAACAATGGTTAATCCTGAACTGGTAGTAATATGGGTACTATTACAGAATGGGAAGAACAGAAGGTGACAGTGAGGCAATGCCAGATATCATCTCGGCAATTCACCCTCTGAATTGAAATTTATCAAAGAATATGTCACTACACATGAATTATGGCTAAAACTAGAGCCAATTACCAACCAAAGGGGTCCATACATGATCATGTACAGAGATCTTTTTAATGTCGTGGACAAGGAAAATGGTATGGATGTGGGGCTGATGACCTTAGATGTTAGGCCCCTTTAAACAACAAGCAAGCAGGTATGGATGTGGCAATCATATAATAATCTGTATAATTCATATTCCTTCGATACAGCTTGCCAGTCAGTTCTCAATAGTTTCAATGCATGGTAGTCTCTCGTGGTGAACTGCCACATCCTGAGGTAATACATGTGAAAATTGTTGAAGAAAGTGATGCGAGGAGTAGTGACTGAAAGAATGTGATGCAAACTGATAATACTGATAAGTGGAAAGACAAGAACAAGAATTATAAAAATCCCATGAAGATGGGGAAAGGTGATAAAAAGAGGATTCACATCTCTTCATTTCTCATCATCATCATCGTCCATTTCCTTCGTCCAGTTCCTGCCTGGTTGGGTTGTTTATGACACCTTTCCATCTTCTTCTATCTGACTACCATTGTTCCTCCTTAACTGTTGTTTAGTGGCGCAGTGGAGGCATGATCCATGGATCGAAACCGCGCTCTGCTACCGTGAAACACTCCTTTATGTAGAGAGAGAACAGAAAACTCAAGGCTAGTAGCCCATTTTAACAGGATCCAACAAAACAGTGAGAGAGTAAGGAATGCCAGGGATTTTCCCCAGACTGGATATAGATTATTATACCAAAACATTTTGCACCAGTAACATGTCTGGACTCAATACAAGTTATTTCACTTGCTGCTCAACGCCAAATATACATTTGATAATTCGATGCAACAATTGCATACTTAAACAGAATTGTCGAAGAGGAAATTTATATGGGGATGCCGAATTACATTAGAGAAATCCATGAATTCATTGTGCAGGAAAGGTGTGCAACATCTGGAATCAAAGCCGAAGCTAAAAGGATGCTGAACAGGGAATGCGTATGCCATATTGGAAAGGCTCTGTATGCCTTGAAATAGGCTCGCTGCTGTTGGCATTAGCACTTGAATGACGAGCTACTGAAGCTTAGTGTCAAACCAACATCTGGTGAACTGAGTGTCTATATGAACAGTGCAGATGCTGATCTCCCGATTTTAATTTATGTCGATGACATCACAGAACTCGAGAGAAATCGATGACTGAGCAAGTGGCTGCGTGGTTTGCGTCATGTTGTTGTCAGCTTGCATTTGGGAGATAGTGTGTTCAAACCCCACTGTCGGCATCCCTGAAGATGGTTTTGCCCCGTTGTTTCCAATTTCACACAATGCAAATGCTGGGGCTGTACCTTAATTAAGGTCACAATCACTTCCTTCTAACTCCTAGCCCTTTCCTACCCCATCATCACACAAGGCCTATCTGTGTCAGTGCGACGTAGAGCACATTGTAAATAAAAAAAAAAAAAAAACCTGATGACGTCCACAATTTTTACAAAAGTTGTTTGTGGTCAAAGACCTAGGAGGCATTAAGTACTATCCCAGAATCAAATTTTCTCAAAATGAATCCGGTATCACCTTGCAACCGAAAGGTTACGTTATGGACATCTTAGATTGCTTTTGAATGTCTGATTGAAAATCCGTGGCCACACCAATTGAAGCTAGAGTTTGGCTGCCAAGATCGAGTACTTGGTCCAAGGATGATGGTGAGAGGCCCCTTTACAGAGAGCAGATGGGTGCTCTCTTGTGCCTAGTGAATGTGAGGCATCCAGGCATATTGCATGCAGTGAGTTTGTTTAGTCAATACAATGATTCGTTTGGCAAAGAACACTGGCAAACAGCGATGAGTCTACTGAAGTACTTGAAAGAAGGTTCCTCCAATGTGAGAATTACATTTGGAAGTGTTGCAAGTAATTTAACTGGATATGTAGATTCTGATTAGACTGTATGTATCAACGATCACAGATCGTATACTGGCTTCACCTTTGCTATGTATGGCAGAGTTGTATCTCGCGAATCCAGAAAACAAAGGGCAGTGGCACTGTCCTCAATGGAGGCTGAATACTTGGTTTTGAGTCAGGCTTCAAAAGAGGGAAAGTACCTGCAATGACTAACTAGGGCATTAGGCATAAACAGCATGTCAACCGTACAACAGCAATAACAGAGCTCAGAAGTTAATAAATTTCATTATTCGTCCATATTGAACCAAGATTACAATTTATTAAAATTTGTATCCACCTTATTCAATTGTATCCACCTTATTCAATACATTAAAATGTAAAATCTTATTTTCCAATCTTGGATCAAGCACATTGATGTGCAATATCATTCTGTATGAGAATCAACTTGGTAGTTGATTTGTCCATCATTCTTCTTCATTGCCTCAAGAATGTCCTTATGTACTCACTATTGGATGTCTGATTCCAGTGCCAGGTGGTACAGGCAGAAGCTCATGGTAGAGGAAAATGTCAGCAAACATTCATCTAGAATACTTGTCAACTGACAAGATGCCTGCGGACAAGGGGCTACTGAAGGGTAAGCACTGGAAGTGTATAGAATTCCTGAGTGTCAGAAGATTGAAATGTTGAAGCTAGTTCAACCTTCAAGAGGGAGTGATGAAGGTGATGAGAAAATTTATATATATATATATATATATTGACACGACTCAGGCAGAGCCACAAACAAATAGCGTCACTTGTAATACTACGTTTCATATTACTGACACGTCTTTGTTATTCCTCACAAACCCCACAATGCAACAGCCCCGAAGGGCCATGGCCTACCAAGCAACCGCTGCTCAGCCTGAAGGCCTGCAGATTAATCATTCTCTAACACAGCTTCTCAATTTTTTCACTGCCCTCCCGACTATTTAAAATAAAGCAAAAACACCTAGCCAACAGTGGAAACAATAATTGAGAAAGGGACTGCTAAAACTGAGAAGATCAGGCCTTTTGAGTGTGCTACTATTCTAAAATTTGAAATTAATTGGCGGTTTTCCATCACGTGTTACATACATTTCACCTGGCATGTGTTTCCTCTCAAACTTAACGATTTGTGGTGATGGGGACTCTACAAAGACAAATTGTCAATTCTGAATTTTTAACACAGTGATTTTGTCCTGTTTTTAATTTTATCATACAGCAAAATTTGTAGACCATTGAAATTATATGGACACACCTGAATGAAAAGAACTTAGCAACACTGGAAAGAGTTAAAGCAACATACATCAAAAGAGCAATCGGAGTGGCAAAAACAACAAGATCCAGATTAGTCTACCTTCTCCGGCGGGAAACTTTCCTCATAGAGGATTTAAGGACAATGTACCCCCTACCTAACACAACGGCATCGGAGAACCTACTAAGGACACTAATAAGGAAAAGAGAAGTAGTACCCACGGAATTCTATGGAACTGGGGCCATGATCGATCGTACATGGACAGCAGCAAATTTTGAGACGAGGCACGTGTTTACAAGACTTGCAGTACATGGATTCCACCATGTCACGAAAACACAACATACCACGAACCGTCAAACTCATGCAAGTGTACATTATGTGGACAGTTATGTGAACGATATCACTTAGAACTCTGCAACAATAGGACTAGATCAATCTAATCGTGCAAGTGTTAAATTGTTATAACACCTTTCACTAATGTATGGCTATTTTGCTGCAATAAATGTTTTATTTAAAATTTGTAGACCAAGCGGTCCACAACCTCATTATAAACACTTATTGTTTGTTTTCATCTTATCTCATTTGTTTTCATTCTTTTCTTCATAGGTTTTAACACTTTTTAGCTTCAATTATGTAAAAATGTTAACTTGTTTAACTAAAGATGTCTCAAATGTGTTGACTATTACTCCATCTAATGATAGAAATGTGTATATATTGAATTGTTTTTTAATTCCGTCATGTCTCTGTTTTTTATTTGTTCCTTCATTATGTTTTTAACACATTTTTAGCTTCTATTATGTAAATAACTTTAACCTCCTTTTTTCACAGAAGATGGCTCAAATGAGTTGAAACATGTTTGACTTTTATTACCGGTACTCTATCTAATGATGGAGTCATGTTATGTATTGAATAGGAGGACATTAAATTTTCCTTTGTAAAGACTTATTACTTTCTGAAACACCATACCACTTTTAACTGCTACCAAGCATAAAACGCTATTTCTTGCTGAACGAATATAACTATTATGTGAAATTTCATTATGATTTTAACTTTTTGATCTTGCATCTTCAGACATAAGTTACAGAACACTAATTGGCTCACCTGCTAATACCATATCCAAATAGGGCAAATCATGCACAACTTGGTAGTTGATTTGTCCATCATTCTTCTTCACTGCCTCAAGAATGTCCTCACGTACTCGCTGTTGGATGTCTGATTCCAGTGCGAGGTGGTACAGGCAGAAGCTCATGGTAGACGAAGATGTCTCAAAGCCTGCAGCCAGGAATATGAAGGCCTGGCTTACAAATGTATCTCCTTCCAATGCTGTGAACACGTTACCGAGGCATATATTTTCAGAACATAGCTCAGATAAAACTAGAAAATTAAGAAATAATTAGGTTCAAAATAGGCTTATGATTTGGTAAGGTTGATAATTTGGAATTTAGTCCTTTAAAGCAACCAACAGTCAGATGTGTCAAAATTTACAGGAAATTGTTTAGGCAGGATATGAATTATGATTTTTGCAGTGCTGATTTGGAAGTAGCAGTTGCTTACTGCCATATTATGAGTGAACAGACTTCATAGTGCACCAAGACAATGAACTGATCCTAGCTAATAATCATGGAAGCATCATACTTTTTAATTTTTTGATTAATTACTCATAGCACACCACTGTGTGTTCCTATCCACGTTCTCATCTGTCTATATATGACTTAATTCACTTGCTTTTTCCTGTCTGTTACTTCAGTGAGTTTTTGGGTTTGTTCGATTATTATTATCAAGTGGCAATACCAGTCAAAAGGGTAATTGTAAAGAATTATAGGAATGGGTGGATTACAACAGGAATTAGAAATTCAAGTAGACGATTAAGGTTTTTAAGCAAATGTGTGAAAGGGAGTAACACCTCATCTGAACTGAAGGATTATTATAAGAAATATAAGAACATATATCAAGAAGTTTTGAAGGCTGCCAAAAGATTGCATAATGAGAATGAGCTAAAAAATTCTAAAAACAGGTCTAAATGTATGTGGAACATTATAAAAAGGGAGAAAGGTACTCTAGTTCCATTAAAAAATAATATTACTCTTACAAATGCACAGAAAGAAGTCAGTGATCCAGAAGAAGTTGCAGAAATATTTAGTAACTATTTTCTAGAAGCAGTTTTGAGGTTAACGGAAAATTTTCAAACATCAGTGACAAGAACAAACTTGAATACAGTTCACAGGAATGTATCATCCATGTTTCTTACTCCTGTGACTGAGCAAGAGATAGATAAGATAATAAAACAGATGGGTAAAAAGAAGTCTTCTGGTTTAGATGGTTATTCAAACTACCTTATTAAATGCTGTTACCAATACATAATCAAGCCTCTCTGTTACTTGATAAATATGTCACTAACCACTGGTAAATTTTCAGACAAATTCAAGGTAACCAAAGTTGTTCCGATACATAAAAAGGGTAGTGAAGAAGATGCTGGTAACTATAGGACTGTCTGCCTCCCCTCTGTATTCTCCAAAATACTGGAAAGAATTATGTACGATAGACTGTTATCATTCTTAGAGAAGCATAATATATTAGCTGGTTGCCAGAATGGCTTTCGTAAAAATAGATCAACTACCACAGCATTCATTAACTTTATTGAACGGATATATGACACACTAGATGGGAAGGGTGCATGTTTAGGTATTTTCTTGGACTTAACAAAAGCTTTTGATATAATTGACCACAGCTTGCTTTTAGAAAAGTTATACATGTATGGAGTTCGGGGAATGGCCTACGACTGCTTCAAATCATTTTTAGGGGATAGAAGACAGATTGTTGAAATATCATATACTGGTACTGATTTGAGCAAAAATGTAATTAAGAATGTGTATTCCTGTGCCAGAAACCGAGATCATGGTGTTCCACAGGGGTCAGTTTTAGGACCATTATTATTTTTAGTATTTATTAATGATATCGTCCAAATTGTCGATGATATTCAAGGAGTGCAATTAACTTTGTTTGCAGATGATATTACTGTTTTTGTAGCTGATGAAAGTTCTGAAGTGTTAGAATTGAAGGCAGGCAATATAGTGAGTAATATCATGAGCTGGCTTGAAGATAATAAATTAATTTTAAGTAAACAGAAAACTTCTGTGATTAGATTTCACCATAAGATTAATTTAAATATGGAAATTAGTCCAATATCATTTGGAGAGACCTTAATTAAGTACTCATCATCAACAAAATTTCTTGGCTTGTGGATGGATGAATCATTAACCTGGGAAAAACATACAGAGTTTATAGGGAAAAAGCTTAGTAGAATTTATTTCATGATAATATCTTTGAAAAATAGTTTTAATTTAAAGGCTTGCCAAATTATGTATTTTGCATATGTCCATCCCATACTAACCTATGGAACCATTTACTGGGGGAATTCACGATATAGCGAAGTCATCTTTAAGTTACAAAAGAAAATAATTAGAGGAATGGCCGGTGTCGGCAGGAGGACAAGCTGCAAGAAATACTTTAAACTTTATTTTATTTTACCATTGCCTAGCCTTTATATCTTCCATACACTTGTATATATGAAGGAGAATGTAAACAGCTACACCATAAACTCTGATGTACATAGGTATAATACTAGAAATGGACACAGTCTGCACATAGAACCACACAAAACTAAGTTATATGAATCAAGTTTCAGTTATGCAGGAGTACATTTATTTAATAAATTACCAGACTACATTAAGCAGATAAAACCATGTTCAAAATTTAAGAGAGAATTATTCAAATTTGTTTCTAACCATTGTTTTTATTCTATTGAAGAATACTTAGCTCTTGAAAATTAACTTATGTATCACTTTTTTTTTTTTTTAAATCTGTGCCTCTTTACCACATTGTATATTTCTCTTTATTTATCATGGCATGTATATTACTGTTTTATCCTTTGTTACTGTAAATATGATTATTGACGTGTCCCATATCACTGTATGATCAATTGGACGAAATAAAATACAATACAATACAATACAATACAATCTTGTGACCACACTGATAAAATGATGATACCATACGTAACATGCACACAAATACAGGGGAGAAACCAGGCTCAAACTTTTCCAAACCTCAACTTATATAAATATGTTGTATCCAAAGTAGTATCAGCTATTTCTAAGTGCTGATTTGCTGTATACAAAATAATAAAAAACAAATAAGAGAGAAAAATTAATACTCAATATTTATAATGATTAGTTTATACATGTTTTGAACCACTTGAAATCTTCCTTAGTGTCTGGTTGTGAAAGCCTCTTGTATTCCCAATTAACCAGTAATTCATTACTATGGGATTATGGCAGATGCCACAAATGACAAAAATTGTGAAATATGATATGAAATTCAGTGTGGAAAAGAGCAACGTGATGGTGAAAACAAAATGTGACAGAGTAGAGAAAGGAATCATTAATACTAGATACAGAGATTAGCAAAATGGTGCAACAGGTGAATGCATTCTACCAGCATGTACACTCGTGATCACAAGAATTCTGGGTGGAAAGGAAAACAGTTAACGTTTTGGCATAGATTTTGGCCAATCCTGAGGATGAAGGGGAAGCAAGCAAGGCAACGTGACATGTGTTTGTCTTCCAGAAGGTGTGGCCTGTGACGTTACACACCATTTTCTTGGGAACTGATTAAGATGTTTCTATGGTTAAACATTCTGGCTATACTTGCTTCTCCTTGTCAAGGAAAACAATTAACTGTAATTTAATTGTGAAGAAATGTGCATGATGCAATCCCTCCCCAATATGTATGGCATTTATGGCAATAACTCCATAAGAACAGTTTTCTAAACACTTTGGTTGTTGAGGATAAAATATGATATTATTATTAACAAATATTTATAAAGGTAGAAAAAAATGATCATAATAAGAAGGAATATTTTTATACCGCATGGCAGTTCATGAAAAGAAAAGAAAGGAAAAGACTGACCTACTTAGCACGTTTTCCCCTGTGAATAACTTATGGACCTGTAATGTATTTTCGGCAATATAGAATAGCACACAGCACCTCGACCCATTCGAATGCTGATCATGATCAGGCTTGCATGAATATGGATATGTCATGTATTTCAGTGTTTCCAAACTGCTCAAACAATGGAGTTGCATACAGACGTTAAAATGCTTCAGTAGTCGGCGACTGTTATAAGTTTTCGATGTTTCTACTCTACCATCTCACTAGAACACAAAGGAAGAGGGTACGGAGGGCCTTAAAACTTGCAGAAAATTGGGCAACTTGACAGGGCTAGACAGCTCCTTTATAAGTCAGAAATGAAAATCCTTTCCTGTTAACAAAGTAATGAAGAACCATTCAGTTTCTCTTTTTCCCTGATTAGTTTCCTCCAATCATTTGAGTGGCTAGAAAATTATTTTTGTGAAAAACTAGTGCACTGTTTAAGATTATACTCTACTTTTCATTTTATACAAATACAATTATTTTTGTGTGCAGGAAGTGTTCTTACAAAATGCCCTCCTTTGTTAATTTAAGACATTTTACTATGATATTATGATAATATCTTACTTTTATTTATTACAACTCGGCCATCACTATTGTAATTTTATTTTTTGGATTATGAATATTTTATATTTACATATATTTTAAATGTAAGCATTGTCTCTGTCTTTTATTTTTATACATCATTTTATCCCATTTAATCTATCTTCAAGTTCCCATAATTATATTAAGAAAAAAGCATGATATGATATTTCAGTAAAAGAGTATGTCTTTAAATGAAACATGAATCACCTTACTAAGTTCTTAGTGAAGGTTACCTTCCTTCATCTTAATTTCTTGCGTCCAAATCTAATATCCGTGCATATTTTACTGCAGATTATATCCATTCTTCATTTGACAGTGCTTGCAAAGTTATTAATGTAGAGTAATTTAATAGGTCCTATATTGATGAAAATAAGGGTCATTCTGTCTTACAATGGTCGGGCGAGATGCCATTTGACAATAAGGTCATGGTTGAGATTGCTAATATTTCAACCAGCCTTTGCACAGAAAATTACAAAGAAACAAGAGAATTTGGTCCTCAATGAATTGACATACGAGTTTGTGTGTTTCCTCCCTTCATTCCCCTCTCTGCTGCATTTTCAAGGTCGAGACAGGGGGTGCAAGGGCAGATGGGGAAGCAAGTACTTTTCCCTCTGTGGGTGTTCGGTTCGTGTTAGATATCACGTCATTCGCTCTCTCCATCTCCCTGTCGCTCTTCAGGTATGTCCATGTGTTATGCTTCTGCATGAATCTAATGAATGAAAGGGAGAGTGTAAGCTGGTACTGGGTGGTTCTGGGGGCTGTACTGATTTCCTTGCCTGAAATGAATATTTTTGGCCTGAGATTTAAATGAATACTAGTGTACAGAATCTAGTTTGGAAGAAGGAAATGTAAGTAAACGATAAACAAGATGAACTATACTCCCACATCATTGGCATACACAGCAAAGACATTGAATTCCTAAGAAGTGTGATAGGAAAGGCAAAGACAGACAGAGTGAGAACTGAAAATCTCAAGGAGGAAACTGGAACAGAAAAAAGTTGATTGACTGAATTGAGAAGAATAGACTAAGATGGTTTGGACATATAATGAGAATGGAAAATGAAAAGATGCAGATACAGATGATGGAGGCTAATTTTGATGGAAAGAAAGCAAGTAAGAGGGAGATCCACAGCAAGGTGGATAGACTTGATCAAGACCAGTATAAGAAGAAACCTGGAATGGGGCAGACTTAAGAAGAATGGTGGAAAGAGGGAGGAAGGTGGAGAAATATCATAAATTCTCCAACCTGGCTGGAGCTGGATCAAGGTCAAGGTCGAGTCCACCATCCAGAAGCTTCCTACTGATCAATGGAACGATATGAGACATGAGGTTAAAAAGAAACTGCCTGCCCTTGTAAACAACCTTAAAGCAAATTTTTCTTATAATGCCAATAAACAAAATAGGGAACTTTTTGAATATATCGCAGAGTGACGTAATAATTACTAAGACAGACAAATGTTGCACAACTGTAATTATGGATAGAGAGGACTACATAGAAGAAACTGAAGTTTTTTTTTTTGGATGAGTCCCACAGCTCATATTTAATGCAATCGTAAGATTCTTATTAAAAGTTATTCCTTTATTTTGAATCAACAGGAGACACAAAAATTGATTAACATGAACCCAGGTGACTTGCAGCCAGAGCTTTACCTAAAATACATAAGGCCCTCGAGTCCCCGTTAGACCTATTATTAATTTTAGGAACAGACCAACATATAGAACCTCTCAATTTTTGCACAAACTTCTTAGATACATTATGTCTTTCACAATAAATATCCCTTAAGAAATTCTGTTGATTTTTGTAATAAATTTTTAAAGTAACACTCCACCATGCCATCTGCTCTTTATATCTGCCTCAATATCCCGGTTAAGGAAACAGCAGTGCTGTGTGGGTATAAATACTTATTTTCTGAAAAACTAAAAAACAATGCTAGTAGAAGCTCTGGTTTTCCCTCATTTCGAATATTGTGATGCGATTTATAGAGACGCTGGGTGCAAGTTATTGAGCAGATTACAACATGGTCAAAATGCATGTGTGAGATACGTCTGTAACCTTAGGTACTATGAGCATGTAACTCCTTTATATAACCACCTATCTTGGCCCCGACTAGAAATCCATCCCTATGCCATCTCCATAAAATCATTCTTCTCAGCTATTTTACCTTACTTCATATTTCAAATACCTCTCTTCTTATCACAGTCTTAATCTACTAATAATTCCATTCTTGCTTTACCTACCCATAGAACTGCCATCTACAATAAATCATTCACAGTAACTGCCTGCCGTGAGTGGAAAGTATCCCGAAAGTATCAGAGGGTTAAGCGCTATTCGCACTTTCAAGGAAGCACTTTGGAGACATTTTATGCACCAGTAAGGAGCATCTGTAAACCTGATGCTGCTACTCACAACCATTCTGTTGTCATGGATGTCCTGGTAGAAGATTGGTCTAAAATTCTTACTCGATTTGTTTTTCAAATGTTATTAAATTTTATATACTACCTGTTTTTTTACATGTAGAATATTAGTTTTAAGAATTTATCCTTGTATATCTAATTTAGTTCATCTTAATTTAATCTCATCATTCATCATTCTTGTATTATTATTAATTTAATTTTTATTAAATCTAATTATTGTAAAGCAATACAATGTAATATATGTATATTTCAGTGCCTGGTTAGATGGAAGAGAAGACCTGAAGGCCTTAATCTTGCCAGGTAAAATAAAACATTACTAACTAACTGCTAACTGGATATTATCAAGAATTATTTGTCAATTCAAGGTCATTCATCTCAGTAGGCCAGAGATCAATGATTTCATAAGAATCCTTGAATTTGTGCTCAACAACAACTATTTCACTTTTAATCAAAATGTATATCAACAGAAAGGTTTTCCACTGGGGGCTCCAGCCTCTGGTATATTAGCCAACATCTATCTCGACCATTTGCAACACACCAAGATTATTAAACAGATAAGGGTCTGGAATTGTGGGTCCATTATATAGATGACATGTTCATAGTGATTGACCAGTGTTTAAACAGTAGCTCTAATATTCTCATTTTTTTACAAGTTGTTTTATGTCGCACCAACACAGACAGGTCTTGATGATGGGATAGGAAGGGGCTAGGAGTGGGAAGGAAGCATCCGTGATCTTAATTAAGGTACAGCTCCAGCATTTGACTGGTATGAAAATGGGAAACCACAGAAAACCATCTTCAGGGCTGCCGACAGTGGGATTCAAACCCACTATCTCCTGATTACGGATACTGGCTGGACTTAAACGACTGCAGCTATCGAGCTTGGTCTCAAATTTCTTAACTAACTGGATCTGAATATTAATAATTTCATTGATGTCACTGTTATATGAGAATAAGATAAATTTGCCTATAAGGTTTATAGGAAGCCAAATTTCTCATCTATTACTATTAAGAATAGTTCTCTGCACCCTGGCACTCATAAAAAAGCAGCTTATCATAGCTTGATTTATTGCACATTTAACTTACTTCTTTCAAACAAAGAGTTGAATAAAGAATTGCAATTTATATGTAACTTGGCTAAGTTTAATGTGTTTAGCATCAACACCATAAAAAAAAAATTGGAAAAATAGGTAAAAAAAAAGAACAATGCTCTAAGTTGGTTCCAGAGTCACATAAAAACTTAAATTTGCAACCTACACTTACAATAATCCTGGTATTTTTCAAGTAACAAATTTATTTGGAAACATGATTTTCAAGTGTCTTTTTCAACCCTTAACACTAATTGCCATTTGTTTTTAAATCACAATGTTATTAATTCTAACAGTAATTATTTTTCTGGCTCAGTATATATAGGCTTCTTACATTGGGCAGACAGGTCTTACAACCCAATACCTGGAACATTTTAATGCTAAAAAACATCATTAGTTTTCCTCCATCAGTATTCATATGAGTGAAGACGGCCACTCCTATACCTCAATAAATCAGGATTTGACCATTTTGCAAAGGGTTAGCATGGGGAACCTCATGAACATCTTAGAAAACATATTCATATCTTTGGATCAGTTTCATAATAATAAATTTAATTCAAATGACATTCCACAGAATAAAAGTCTTTTATATGACCCTTTTCTTGATTTGCTCGGAACTAATAAAGCTGAATTCCTTGCAACTAAAAACCCCTCCCCTCCATTTCTCTTGTTAGCGCATCTGCCCTTTCTCCTTTCTCCTTCTCTTCCTCTCCCTCTCCCCATCCCCCTCTTGCGATCAAGCTCCTTCACGCACCAACGCACATGGTTACAACATTAGACGTGCAACAGCAGCTGCTAAGACAGGTCACGCCACCTGAGGAGTGTCAGCTGTGAGAAATAAAAGGGGGGTTAAGTGTGTTTTCTATTTCTTCCTGTTTATACTTCAGGTCCTTATCATATTTTCACTGTATTTTCTTGGTTTTTATTTTTCTTCTTCTAGACTCCCAAATAGAATACTCCATTCTGCAACATTTTCCACAATGGTTTACAAGATCTCTATTATGTAATACAACTTTCATTTCAACCTTGAGGAGTCCCCTCTTCTATACAATTTAGATTAATCACTACCTCAATTATCACTATGAATTGTCTGCAAGATTATTATGAACAATTCAAAACAAGACCAATTTTTCAAGGATAGTTCTACCTCGTAGATTTAAAAAAAAGTATATTTTTAAGTAACTTATAGCAAGGATAAGGTATATGTGTTTTTCTGTTTTTAAAGACTTCTAATCAGTGTTTTTTAAGCACTATTTTTTCTTATCTTAGTGGACATAAGTGCATGTTGTTATTGATAGGAATCATGAGTGTATGACAACTCTATACTGTTAACATAAGAAATTTCATTTTTTGTCCATATTGAACTGAGAATTACAATAAATACACTTTTTGATGTCCACCTATTCAATACAATAATAATGTTGTTATATAGATGTAATTACAAAATACTAATTATATACAGTACTAGTTTTAACACATTTTTGCATCATCTTCAGTCGTACAAAGCAACGGAAAATAGGCAAATTATATAAAACTCATGATAGACCTTAAATTGTGCATAATATAAAACCGTATGATATCTACTATAAAAACAATGACACCTAGTAAAAACTTGTTGAACAAGTAGAAGATTTGCGAGTCGAACATATAATAAACAGTTCTCAAGTTGATTGATGTCCTTGTGGACATACAGTAGTGAGTTCATTAAATTTGGTGAGCTGTTTACAATAATAAAACATTTTGTGTCCATTCAACTATGGTTCATAAACTGCAGAGTCATTTTAAAAATCGTGAATATTGCTGGATAAAAATTTAATGAACTCACTACTGTATGTCCACAGGGACATCAATCAACTTGAAAACTGTTTATTATATGTTTGACTCGCAAGTCTTCTACTTGTTCAACAAGTTTTTACTCGGTGTTATTGTTTTTATAGTATATATCATAGGGTTTTATATTACGCACAATTTAAGGTCTATCATGAGTTTTATATAATTTGCCTATTTTCAGTTTCTTTGTACAGCTGAAGATGACGCAAAAATGCGTCGAAACTAGTACTGTATATAATATGTTGTAATTACATCTATATAACAACATTATTATTGTATTGAATAGGTGGACATTAAAAAGTTATTTTAACTCTATACTGCCTGTACATGTCTATTTTTAATCTATGCTGGAAATGAGTGGTTGATGATGTCTCAAAGAGACGAAACATGTCCTGCAAATATTTTTGATATTAATGTAATTTAATCTCTGACATGATTATATTATGTATTGAAAAGGTGGAAACCTCACGTCTTTTTATTTTGAAGTACAGTAAGTGATATGTTCCGAGCTGTCTGTGAAGAGGTGACATGGAATTACATTATTAGACGAATAAACTTGAGTGGAACTTTTAAAGTTAAGAAAGATATGAATATGAAATTGGAATACAATAGGACAAGCTGGTATAAATATTTGTTCATGGGAAGAGGAATGAGGGATTGGAATAATTTCTCAAGAGAAATACTCGATAAAATTCCAACTTCTTTGAAACCATTTAAGAAAAGTGTAGGTAAACAATAGATAGAGAATATGCCACCTGGGCAGTAGTCCTAAATGCAGATCAAAGATGATGTATTATTGAAAAGCTTTGTGAAGATGAGAGCCAAGAACATCATGTGAACGAAGATATAAGTGATGAATGTGGTCTGGATATAATATACTGTAGGACACGTATGTCAAACAGTGCCCGCAACGAGACATCGCATGGCCTAGAAATGACCTCGCATGCGTGCAGGCAGAACTTCTCCTCTCTAGGGGGAGGGAAGGGAGTTGAACCGACAGTACATTCGCTCGCAGCAGGGACGAGTAAACCAAATCTCTCTGTATCATGTGAAATGAAAGGACAATGCAAGACGAGAGTGGTAAGAGGAGAAGTTACGGTAAATTTGACCCGATAAGGTTGCACTGTTTCCTAAGCCATGAACATGGAGGAGAAGCTGAGTGCTTAGTGTGTAAAAGGTATGTTGTCTGCAAAAAGTTGAATGTTTGGCATCAATGTCAGCAGTATCATGCACGTCAGTACAGGACAGGAGGTTCCAGGACCTTGATGTTGTGAAAGGAAAGTTGCACCTCTTTTCTGTACCATTTATTGTTCAACCACAAGATGCACCCCAGAATTTACAACCAGAAATTATAAAGTTAATGTGTGATGTTGTGAAAGGAGAGTTGCATCTCTTTTCCATACCTTTTAGTGTTCAACCACAAGACGCACCCCAGAATTTACAACCGGAAATTATAGAGTTAATATGTGATGCATGGCTGAAGCAAGAGTACAAAGAAAGGGATATTATTGACTTTTACAGAACATCTGTCCATTACGCTTTCCACAACTCCAAAAGTTTGCAGCAGAAATCCTGTCAATCTTTGGAAGTACTGTACTTGCAGATGTGAATAGTTCTTTTCCGGGATGAAAATCAACAAATCTTGATTCCGATCTTGGCTAATAGACATACATCTCAGTGTAGTAATGAAAATAGTGTCTGCCAGCATCATCTAGCCTAACATTGACCATTTTATTGCCGTTAAACATTAGCAGGGCTGAGGAAATCAGTGAACATAAATGGATCGTTTTAGGTAACTTTTCTATTTTTTTACAGAGGAAGTGAAACCAAGATGCCCAGGGTGTAGACAAATGCTCACCAGAATGCTTTTAAGTTATTGCATCACACCTTTGTTTTTTCAATGAGAATACTCTTAATTTATTAATTTAATATGTCTTGAACATATCAGAATTTGATTCTTCGTTTAATATTTGGTTAATGTGTGTAATATTGAAGTAGCCTACAATCCTGTTGTCTTTGTTTTTTCAGAGGAAGTGAAACCACAATGCCCAGGATGTAGACAAATGCTCACCAGAATGTTTTTAAGTTATTGCATCACACCTTTGTTTTTTCAACGACAATACTCTTAATTTATTCATTTAATAAATCTTGAACATATCAGAATTTGATTCTTCATTTAATATTTGGATAATGTGTGTTTCTTTGTATATATCAATAATGTGTTTATTATTATTTATGTAAATTAACAACTTATGGTGCCTTATTAATTATATTAGTGAAGGACAGCTATCGTTTAAAGGCAGTGCACTTTGTTTGCAATGAAGGAAGGAATACTGTGCACCTCTATCGCATCTCCTTCGAATTTTGAGTCAGCATGTGCCAGCCGAGACTGCATGGGAGTAAGGACAAGCTCTGCACGCAGCTCAGCTGGCGTGCGCTTGACCTTGACATGCCTGCTGTAGGAAGAAGCATTATATGTCATACAATTTGTACAACTTCTAGTTTTTCAGTCTGTTGAAAACACGAAATACAACACTGTAACACTTGTAAAAACTGTACAATTATAAATGGAGTGACATGTTTCTTAATATAAGAAAATTCTCAGATTCTGTGAAATCACTTTAACCATGTATATTGTTCCCGACAGGGACATGAAGCATGGGCTAGGGATCAAGTGAACGTGCATTTCTTTGTCTGGGAACGAGTTCATGGGAACTCAAAACGTGGAATGCCAAGCGCTAGGCTAGGGAGTACTTCCCCCAAGCAGAGGTAGGGAACCCCTGAATGAAAAGAAGGGAGTAGTTATCCCTACCACCAGTTGTTTGTGAGTGGGAGAGGTAAAGTTTTTAGCATCGTAATCTTGGAACCATCTTTAAAACAGCTTGGCCAACTTAGTTTTTATTCAAAGGAATTAACGACTACACTGTACAAGGATTTAAAACAACTGTTCATCATTCGTGAATTTATTTAGGGTTTGTGACATCCTTTATGGTTATAATCTCCTGTTAAAAGACGGAATATATGATTATATAACAGTGGAAAGTTACAGAGGTCATGTGTTAAATGTCTCGACATCCACTTGACAGGGGAAGTCCCTTGAGTGAGCTGAAAAATGCTGTACTCCGTATTCTGTGATCAGATTTCATCTGGACGAGTCTTAGCTATATTATAAGATCACTGGTCACCTGATTATCGAACTGTTGTGCCTCTAATATACCCAGAATAGGGTGTATGGAAACTTTGAGAGGGGGAAACTTCCCAGCTGATATAAGGTGTGGGAAGCATCACCAGGGGGCATTTTGCAATTTTATCTTGTGTGGGAGAGATGTGTGACAGTCTCTAGCAACAGTTCCTTTTCTATGTGAACTTTTGAGTAGTGGTAATGTGTTAAAATAATTGGTGTATGAGAAAAAGTGATATCGGTGATAAATGACAGTGCAAATTCGGGTTATTTGATTGTATTTTAGAGCACGAACTTGAACTGATATTATTATTGTACCGGGCGGTACACCTCCACGCCACTAATTCAAATATTGCGCCAATTGAAACTTCTCTACTGGAGAAACTTGGAACTTTAACTACTGAACTAATTCCACGGTTATTCAGAAGATGTCACTGAGTGTTTTTTATTTGCCTTTGTTTTTCAACGATTAAGAAGTGTGGACAATCTCTAACAGATGTCTCTACCCAAAACTATGGTAATACACTCTGGTGCAATGGAATGAACTTTCTTGAAGAAATATAATATTCCTAAGTTTTGTTTTTACTAAATTTTGTTCTGTGGTTTGTGGGTTGGCAATATAAATCCTTTCTTTCCGCCTGTTTTGAATGTAACTAATCAGGAATTTATGTAATTAATTTTCCACCAATAAGGTGTTTCTTCCTCATCTTGTGTATTAGTTTTTGCTGTTATCCAATAAAAGTTTGTGGGCGGGTTGTTATCGTTCATGAAAGGCCTCAAACTTTCCACGAGGGTATGAAAACTGCTGATTTTATTGTCTCAGGGCCACTTCAGTAACATCTTTCTTAGTGTGTGGATATGTAGCAGGGGGCGGGACGCGCCTCTTTCTTCGGGCAACAGATCTCCAACAAGGTAATGGCCTGTTAACATCTTTATTTCTTGCTAGCTCAGCAGTTTAACTCTCGGAGAAGGTTCGAATCCTTTAATATGTAACCCATCTTTTAAAATGTAAATTCCTTTCTGCCTATGTAAAATCTACAAATATCTTTTACTGTAAAGCGGGATAGAGAGTGCTTCACCCTCTCGCACTCCCCTTCATTTTGAAAAGGAGGTGACTGCGTTTTCATAACCGTTCTTGTCTCCTTTAATGTAGTAAAGTTTTCTCATACGGGTCACCTCCCTAGCTTGGGATTAGCCCCTGTGTTTTGGCCTAGAGCCACTTAGGTTTTAAAAGTGTATTTAGGAGTGCAAGTTTATGCCTCCAATCCATTCTGTACTTTGGGCCAGTAACTTAACCTAATGTTTTGTTTTCTTCATGCGAAGGCCCGGTAGGTTGGGTATTAAATACCCCTGTTTTGTATGCCTTGATGGCAGTTTGGATAAGAGTCTGTTATTGCCTTGATAGGCTTGAAAGATGGAGAGCGGGTCAGCTCTTTATGGTGATGTGGTAAAAGTGCCTTAGAGAGGCTTGAGGTTAATAGTTGGGAGCAAGTGCTCCTTGTCCTTAGGGGTTTTCTGCCCTTTAGCAATTGTGGTTGTGAGCTGAGAGTTCAGAAATTAAACTTAGGGCTCGTAGCCCAAATCTAGTAATGAATTGAAATTTGTTAATTTGTTGATCTGCTACTTGGTACCTGTTATACTTTGTTATTTGTTGATTTTGTAAAGGAAATATAACCTTGTTAAAGTTTTAAATTAACTTTAATTTTGTAGTTGAGACCTATTCCAGCCCGCACCTTCTTTCACCTCTAACTACCACGGATAATCTCCGTAACAATTATTATTATTATTATTATTATTATTATTATTATTATTATTATTATTATTATTATTATTATTACGGAGTTATCTGTGGAAGGCGGAGGTGAAAGAAGGTGCGGGCTGGAATGGGTCTAACTACAAGTTTGAAAGATGAATTAAAATTTCAACAAAGGTTATATTTTCAAAACTTAACAATGGTGACACAGAATTTAAAAACTTAACAAGTCAACAACAAGCCAAAATCAGATACAAAGAAATTACAAGTGTTAGGGGATTATTACAAGGTCTGGGCTTCGAGCCCCACAATCACAATCCTTGAGCTATTAGCCCAACTTTACCAAGGTACAAAATTGAACAAAGGGGCAGAAAACCCCATCATGCCAAGGAGCACTTGCTCCTAATTACAATGTTAAGCCTCCTAGAGGCACACAGATCAAATTTAGGAAAGAGCAGACCCACTCTCAATGTTCAAGCCTATCAAAGGCCACAGCGAATTTCACTTCTATCTGCCTTCTAGGCACACAAAGAAACAGGGGTATTTAATACCCAACCTACAGGGCCTTCGCAATGAAAATAGAACATCAGGTTAAGTTACTGGCCCAAAGTACAGAGAGGACTGGAGGCATGAACTTGCACTCCAAATACACTTTTTAAAACCTAAATGGCTCTAGGCCGATACACAGGGGCTAATCCCAAGCTAGGGAGGTGACCCGTATGAGAAAACTTTAATACATTAAGGAAGCGTAGAAACGGTTATGAAAACGTAATCACCTCAATTTCAAAATGAAGAGGAGCTCGAGAGGGAAAAGCACTCTCTATCCCCGCTTTACAGTTAAAGAGATTTGTAGTTTTTGCATAGACAAAAGAGGAATTTACATTTTAAAAGTGGTAGGTTACATATCAAAGGTTTTGAACCTTCGCCGAGAGTTAAACTGCTGAGCTAGCAAGAAATGAAGATGTTAACAGGCCATTACCTTGTTGAAGATCTGCTGACTGAAGAAAGAGGCGCTTCCTGCCCCCTGCTACATATCCACACACAGGGTTAGATGTTATACTAGTGGCCAGGAGACAAGAAAATCAGCAGTTTTTATACCCTCGTGGAAAGTTAGAGACCTTTCATGAATGGTAACAACCCGCCCACAAACTTTTATTGTCTTGTCTTGTCTTGCGGATATTTATTTGGGATTCAACAAATTCTTTCCCAGTCACGAGACAATTAATATATTACACTTATATCACAAAAGCACACGGTTACATCACTAATGCCCGATTTTAGCATGATCACACGTAGATAGATGCACTTAAAGAACCAAAATTATATCGGGTATGAGTAGGTTCATGGAAGTATTACATTCTATACTGAGCAGAGACACAAATAACTTAGTAAGCTGGAATAGGAGTAACGTGTTACACTGTACAAGATCGGAAAGTAATAAAAACCTTGATACAGTATCTACTCACCAGGAACATATAGAAGTGCCACCTCACAAACATGTCGGAACACAACAACTGAAAAACTAGATCATAATTACAATTTTATGTGAGTGTTATCAAGGTATTCGTTTAAAATAGTAATGATCGTAGGCGAAGGTTGGTGCAACAAGACTGAAAGTCGTGTAGGGAAAGATACTTGAACTTTAAGTAATTTCTGCATTAAAATGGCCTGGTGATGTGCATATTGGGGGCAATGAAAAAACAAGTGGTCACTATCGCCCTCAGATTCTCCGCAGGAACAAGTTGGGTCGTTCGTAATGTGAAATCGAGTTAAATATACTGGGGTTAAAGCATGATTAAAACGTAGTCGGATGATATTGGTAATGTGACGTCGTGTATACGTACCATTTGCAAACCACGGCAATGTGGGAATACTCGGTTGAATTTGATAGTAATGTTGGCCTTTCGTACGAGCAGATAATCGCCATTGTGTGCACCATGTGTGTTGAGCTGCAGTTTTGATATGTGGTAAAAAGTCGGGAATCGGAATTTTGATTTGTAATATATTCGCGGTATCTGCACTGGCGTCATTCGCTGCTATATCGGCCATATCGTTGCCTACGTGCCGATTGTGCCCTTTAATCCATATTAGCGTTATAACAAAACCGGATGTTTCAAGTCGAAATAGAAGAGACTTAACTTCGTAGACATATGTATTTGTATGAGGGGCGAGTGATTGCAGAGCTTGTAAAACACTTTGAGAATCGCTGAATATATATTTATTTTTTTGGAGTGCAACTGTTGAACATATACGAGGGCTTGGCATATGGCATATAATTCTGCTGTAAAGATAGTTAAATTATTAGGTAACGGATATTTAAAGCTAATGAGTAATTGTGGATCGGAAAATGCTGCTCCGACTCCAGTATTTGATTTTGACCCATCGGTAAATAGGTGGTAATCTGGTGAGGTTATGGGACTTTTAAATTTCTTATGAGCGTATAATGTGGGATAAGGTGCAGACATTGCTTGGTTTGATGCATCAGAAGGGGCAATGATAACAGAAGGACGGAATGTTTGAATGTCATAGTGGTATGAATACGTATTAACTCGTGGTGTACGAAGTATAGTCTCAGTAAGATGGTGGATTTCAGCATAAGCCATATATATGGCGCGATACCGATGATTGGGAGGAGGACGCTGTTGATAATATTCATATAATAATTGTAATTTAGGGACAATAAGGGAGTTCGTTCTACTAATATGTTTAAGTAGGAATTTTTTGGAAAGTTTTATCCTGCGAATATACAGTGGTTCTTCCGTAGTTTCTACTAATAAAGCGTTAGTTGGTGTTGTGCGGAGGGCACCCACACTGATACGTAGTGCGGAAAATTGGAGACGATTCAAAGCTAATAAACTATGTTTAGAGGTTAAATCAATAATGTGGGCGCTATAATCAAGTATGGACCGAATGTTTGCATGATATAGCTGTAGTGCTGACAAGGGGTCAGCACCCCATGCAGGTTTCGTTACCGTTCGTAGGATGGTAATATAACGATCAGATTTCCTAATAAGATGTCGTATATGAGTTTGCCATGTGAGTTTTTGATCGATATATATATTCCTAAAGATAAGTGTTGTGAAACCAAGGGAATGCTATAGGTGTCAAAGTTAATAGGGCTTTTATCAAAGGTTCGTTTATGTGTAAAGATCATCGCTGCACATTTAGGTATAGAAAGGGAAAGTCCATGGGCCGTTAACCACTGAAAGACTAAACTTAAAACCCGAGATATTGTGGCTCTACAAAGGTCAATGTGGGAGTCAGCACAATAAATAACATAATCATCCGCGTAAGCTAGAATACGAGCGTGTGGTAGCACAAGAGATTCGAGCTCTTTCATGTAAAGGGCAAACAAAATTCCACTGAGTATCGAACCCTGTGGTAAACCTTGTGATGTATAACGGCTATCAATTGTGTGTTGGGGAGATTTAATAGTTAACCGGCGGTTAGTAAATAGTTGATTTAAGATAGAAAGGAATTGGATGGGGAATCCAGCACTAAATAATTTCTCACAGAGGATATGCAATAACACAGCATCATAGGCCCCTTTAATATAAAAAAAAAAACTGCCACGATAGATTGTTTCCGCCATTTTGCTAACAAGATGTCGAGTAAGAAAATAATGATAGGGTCTTGTGTACTATTACCCGTCGAAAGGCAAACTGATACTTGGGTAATAGCGAGTGATATTCCAATACCCACGCCATTCGTTTCATAAGGATTTTACAAAAGACTTTGCGTATACACGATCCCAGAACTATGCCTCGGAAATTTTCAGGTTCGGTAGGTCGTTTTGTTGGTTTCAGAATGGGTGTGATGAAAAACTCGTTCCATGATGCTGGTACATGTAATGTCTCGAAAATACTATTATAATATTTGAGTAAATAAATTTGGACATGGGAGGGTAGGGCCTTGAGCATTTGATATGTAATTGCATCAGGTCCTGGTGATGAGCTATTGACGGTACATAATACAGAGTGTAATTCGTTATATGTAATTGGATTCAAAAGGGAAATAAAAGAACAAGAATTATTCTGTGAGGTGGGTAGAAAGAGTGGATTTACGGTAACAGGGGCAAGGGTGTATAAAAAATCTTCTAGAACTTGTCGCGGACAAGCAGAAGAAGTTTGGTATTGGAAAGTTCTCGTGATCATGCGGATCGCTTTCCAAAATTTCGTTCCTGGAAGTTGTGGAGTTAATTGAGAAATAAAAGATTGCCAAGCTTTTCGTTTTTTTGCATTAAAGACGAGCTTTGTTTTCGCAGTATGATTTCGCAATTGAAAATAATGCTGCTGCGTCATTGATTGGCGATATTGTTTGAATAATTGTTTGCGCTTATGAATACGCTCGTGACATTCTTTGTCCCACCATTTTACTGTAGTTCATATTCCTATGGGTGGGTCGTCACTTTTAATGGTCGACACGGATGAAACATGTTTAAATATTGGGTTAAATAAGGGAGTAAGAGGGAAAAGGAAATAGGGGACTTGTGTTTCTGCTGCAAGATATAATTGAGGTATGATTGATAGTTAGAAACATTGAAATTTTTATAAGATCGGACGTTACTTATACAGGAGGATGTTTGAAATTGGGAATGTGGTGGGTGAATACCATATGTGATGAGAATTGGGAAGTGGTCACTAGTGTGAGTATCAGATAATGTATGCCAGGTGGTGACAGGGGCCATAGTTGTGCGGCAGAAAGCAAGGTCTACTGCGCTGGGTGGAGATCCAGGCGGAGTTAAACGGGTCGGGGAGCCGTCATTTAAAAGAAACAAATTCTGATGGGTTGAAGTAGTAAGTAAATTGGAACCTTTGATTGTATCAACCATACATCCCCATTCAGTGTGGTGGCAATTAAAATCACCGAGAAGAAAAAGATGTGGAAATGTGTCAAATTGTTGAATAAAATGCATCCATTGATTCTGAGTAATGTAAATGTGGGGAGGGCAATAGATATTTAAGAAACAAGTGTTACGGTGTACCGTACTATTCCTACAGCATAAGTGTGCGGGATGATATATTGTAAAGAGAAATGTGTAACTGATAAGGAAGTATGAACACATGTGGCAACTCCATCAAAGCCGTTACCATCATAATCCTTAAGATGGCGACTACTGTGTGTGAGTCTGTGATATCCGTAGTAGATAATGGTGTAAGATGCAGTGAAAAGTGTGGCAAATGCAGAAGAGTAGTTAAAAATGGGATTCTATGTCGTAAGTGTGATGAATGGTACCATTTTCGTTGTGCAAATATTGTAAATAGGACTGATATTGAAGAAAGTGAGTGGCTGTGTCCCGAGTGTAAACAAACCGATAGTGAGGCAGAACAACAAGAAAGAGAGACATACGAAACTATAATTAAGATTTTAGGAGTGCTACAAGAAGATTTATGCGCTCTGAAACATGAAAATGAAAGCTTAAGGGACAGAATAAAGAAACTGGAAGATAAAGAAGACATTGGAGAAGAAAGATCGCCGTGGACGGAAGTGACGCGTAGCCATTTTAGTCCTAATGTTAAACATATGGGAGAAACTACGTACAACTTAAAACCGGGAAAAAACTCTTTGCAGTGCCAAAATAGATTTCAGTTACTTCAGCAAGTTCCAGAAGAAGACATACCAAGTTTTCCAAATAATTTTAAATCCAGTGGAGGTAACCTACAGAAGAAGAAAACCAACCGAAAGTCAAGATCGCCAAAGATTCATCTCTACGCAGACAGTCAAGGGCGGGGTATGGCAGAAGGCATCAAGGATGAGCTGCAGAATCCAGAAACTGAGGTTTTAGGAATAATAAAACCAGGTGCCAAAACTGAAGACATCCTTTCAAGTTGTGATCCTGTGTTAGAGAAGGACAATTATGTGGTAATTGTGAGTGGTACACATGACATTGCTGCAAATGAAGGTGAGGAACTAATTATGACTCTCAGAGGTAAGCTTTCCAAACTACCTGACTCAAAAGTAATTGTAGTTAATGTGCCACCTAGGTATGACCTTTTAGAGGACTCATGTGTGAACAAAGCTGTACATGATGTAAATATAAAAATCAAGAGATTATGTAAGAGTTTTAAAAATGTCTATGTAGTAGATACTTGAGGTCTTGGCAGGCAAATGTTTACTAGGCATGGGTTACATCTGAATGGTAATGGAAAAGCAAATCTCTGTAGACGAATTGCTACAATTATCAACAGAGATTTGCAAACTAATCTGTACTTAAGAAAACCCATACCACTAAACTGGCACATACAGGGAAACTTGCCAGAAAACCCAGACCCTTAAATCAAGATCTATGTACAAGGATCTGGGTTCCAGGGACGTTCTCAACTCATGAGTCAAACGTTATCCAATTGCAACAGTCAAGTTTTAAGGAGGAAGGAGGTCTGAGATTGCTCTTGGTAAACTGTCAGAGTGTAGTAAATAAACAATTAAAATTCGGTACATTGATGGAATCTTATGAGACTGATGTGGTGATAGGAGTAGAATCATGGTTGAGAGAAGGGGTGGGTAATAGAGAAGTATTTCCAGAAGGCTACACAGTCTATCGTAGAGACCGAGGGGATAAAAAGGGAGGGGGGTGTTTATTCTGGTGAAGGAAACTTATTGTTCACATGAATGGTTTACCGATGAAAGGGATGAAATATTAGGGATAAAATTAGTTTTTCATAATATGAAGGAGGTGGGAATTATAGGAACATACAGGCCTGGAAGAGAGGAAAGAGACATGGAAATATTTGAGAAAATAATAGATTATACTCATAAAAACAATAATAATGATATGGTAATAATTGGGGGAGATCTAAACTTGCCTGAAGTTGAATGGAATGGAGCTTCAAGTGAAGCCCATGAACAGAAACTGGCAAATAAGTTAATTTGGGAGGGAGGATTTACACAAGTAGTACAAGAACCGACTCGTCTCAATAACTTACTAGATGTATTCTTGGTGAAACCATGGGAAATTGTTGATAAAACTGAGGTAATTGAAGGAATAGGTGACCGTAAGGCTGTAATAATGGATGTAGGACTGGTACCAAAAAGGCTTAATAAGAGGGTCACACAAGACAAGAAATTATACAGAAAAACTAAAGTTGATGAATTTGGGACTTACCTTAAATCACAATTCAGTTGTTGGATAAGTGAAGGGAGTAACGTGGATACACTTTGGGCTAAATTTAAAGGAATCATCTGGGAAGGAGAGAAGAGATTTGTACCTGTTAAGAAGGGTAAAATGACCTCAGACCCTGTTTATTATACAAGGGAAATAAGAAAATTAAAAAGAAAATGTAGAATAGTAAACAGGAAAATCAAAGAGGGTAGGGAGAATAGAGAAACTAGAAAACAACTAATGAGGGAACTGAATAGAGTGAAAAAGGTAGCAAAAGAGAATTATATGAATGGCATTCTTCAAGAGGGTAATGACCACAAAGGGAAATGGAAAAAGCTGTATTCATATATTAGGAATCAAAAAGGAAAAGGAATCCAAATTCCTACAATGGTGGGAGAATGGGGTGAACACTATTTAACAGATACTGAGAAAGCAAACCTCTTCAGTAGGGAATTCAGAGATTCAGTAGAAGATTGTCAGGACTTGGAAACCATAACAGAAGATAGATAGGGAGAGACACAGAGGGAAACAAGAAGCTTCTCATTCACAAATGAAGATATTTTCAGAGAAATCCAACTGCTTCAGCAAGGAAAAGCAGCAGGAAGTGATCAAATTACTGGGGAGGTATTAAAGACGATGGGGTGGTATATAGGGCCTTATTTAAAATTTCTCTTTGACTATGTCATAAATAATAGTGTAATACCAAAGGAATGGAAGGAATCTATAATAATACCAATTTATAAAGGAAAGGGTGATAAAAGGAAACCAGAGAACTACAGACCAATCAGCCTGACCAGTGTAGTTTGTAAAATACTGGAGAGTTTAATAGCAAAATACATCAGAGGGATATGTGATGATAAAAATTGGTTCATGAGGAGCCAGTATGGATTTAGAAAGAAATTTTCTTGTGAGGCACAACTGGTGGGATTTCAGCAGGACATATCAGATCAGTTGGATTCAGGAGGCCAGTTAGATTGCATAGCCATAGATCTTTCCAAAGCCTTTGATAGAGTGGAACATGGAATATTATTAAAGAAATTGGAGGGAATAGGACTGGACGTAAGGGTTATACGTTGGATAAGAACATTTCTAAATTCAAGGGTTCGGAAAGTCAAAGTAGGAAATTATATATCACAGGAAGAGAAAGTTTGGAAGGGAATTGCACAGGGTAGTATAATCGGTCCGTTACTTTTCTTAATATACGCAAATGCTTTAGGGAACAATATAACATCGAAAATAAGATTGTATGCCGATGACATAATTGTTTATAGGGAAATAAATAACATTGAGGATTGCTCAGAATTACAAATGGACCTTGAGAGTATCCAAGAATGGGTTGAAGAAAATAATATGAAGATTAATGGAGACAAATCAACTGTTACAACATTTACAAACAGGAGCTTTAAAACTGAATTTGAATATACTTTGGATGAGGTAGTTATCCCTAAAGATGGCAAGTGCAAATACTTAGGTGTGAGATTTGAAAGTAATTTGCACTGGAAGTGTCATGTTGATGACATTGTTGGGAAAGCATACAGATCGTTACATGTCATAATGAGGCTTCTTAAAGGATGCAACAAAGAATTAAAAGAAAAATGTTACTTAAGTATGGTTCGTCCATTATTGGAATATGCAAACAGTGTTTGGGATCCTCACCAAGAATACCTAATAAAAGAACTAGATGGTGTGCAGAGGAAAGCAGCAAGGTTTGTAACAGGGGATTTCAGGAGAAAGAGTAGTGTATCAGAAATGGTAAAGGAACTTGGTTGGGAACCTTTAAGTAAGAGAAGGGAGAAAACTAGACTTATAGGATTATATAGAGCCTATACAGGAGAAGAAGCATGGAGAGATATCCGTGAGAGGCTTCAGATGGAAAATAATTATATTGGTAGAACTGACCACAAGTACAAAATTAGAAGGAATTTTAGCAGAAGCGATTGGGGTAAATTTTCATTCATTGGGAAGGGCGTGAAGGAGTGGAACAGTTTACCAGGGGTAGTGTTTGATCCTTTTCCAAAATCTGTACAGATATTCAAGAAAAGAATAAACAACAACAGAGAAAATAAATGAAATGTTAGAGGGAATTCGACCAGTGCAGGATATTGTAAAGAAAAAATGTGTGTGATTAAATTAATTCCATCCCCTGGTCTATGGAGTTTGGACAGCCCAAGTAGGGGACTGCCTGTAGGGGTGAAGTACAGTGGGGACTTCGAGGGCCCTGGGACCGCTACGGTAGCTGTGAAGGCCCTTCAGGAACTCTGAAAAGTGGTGGCAAAAGGGGCTCTGGTTAAGACGCAGCAGGTCGTTATGCTACTTATGTTCCAAAATGGGTAAAATATAAATATGTAAATAAATTCAATGTTAATTTTAATCTTATACCAGTTGTATATTATTATCAGAAGTAATTTCACATACTGTATATGAGTTGACTATGTTTGTAAGATATTATAAGTAGAATTTTGTATACAATATAAATTTATTAAGGATGATGTATGTGTTTAATAGAACAAATTATTAGCGTAAATTGTATAATATTGTATTCTAGGAAAATTTTCTTCGTCTCTTGTTAATTTAAAATTTAGTGCTTGACAATAATGTATTTTAGTGTACCATTTGCCACCGAGGTAGACACCTCATTTGCAAATAAAGAGATTTTGATTTGATTTGATTTGATCATGTCGGAAAACTTGATAACCTCGTAATCGAAAAATGAAATGCGGTTGAAACCACGTTTCTTGTAAGCAGATAAAATGAGCTCGTGTTTCATTCAGCAATCTTTGTATCTCATGTCTTTTAGAGGCGGCACTTCGACAATTCCATTGGAGTAAAGTAATCATGCTAGTATGTTCATGATAGAGTCTCGTAGTTTATATAATACATGGTGAAGTTGAGGTTCGTGACCCATACTTTGGATTAAAATTACCAGCAATTGCTGGATTTCTTGTTGAAGGCGTTCCTGGGAAGGAGGATAATGTATATCTTGAAGGGTTGTAGAGGGTTGCTGCCTAGCAGATGTGGGCGCACTTGAGGGATATGCTAGTTGCAGAGGTTGTTGCATGGCACTCGTTGACAGGATCGAATGTACTGGAACCGAATGTTAGTTTCGCAGAATGGCCATGTATCCTTGTCGGTCGAAACCGGGTTCGGGTGTAGGAGGGGGAGATTGCATGATCACTTGGGTGAAGTTACGCTTACGCGGGTTGGGAGTCGCAGGGGATGGGGGATTCGACGATAGAGGAGGGAACTGAAGTTCTTGTTGCTCGGAATGATAAATTGGAAGGGCAATTCGGGCTTTAGCTTCGGGAAAAGGTATGTGTTCAGTACTCATTAATTTTTTAATGGTGACCTGATACTTATGTTCAGGACAAATTGAGGAACCTGTGACATGGTTTTTCTTACAGTACGCACATTGTGTAAATTGCTCCGTACACGCCTGGGTTTCATGTTGTTGCGCACATTTCCCACAACGAGCGTTTTTCGCTTGACATTGCTGAATTGTATGCCCATAGCGCTGGCATTTGCGACAGCGAATGGGTGAAAAGATGTAAGGTTCAACTTCCATGTATACCTTGTATAAGGCGACATGGGAGGGTAATGTTTGTGATTTGAAAACAATTTTTACTGAACCCGTAGGAAGGTATTGGGTTTCGCCATCTTGAATTGCACGGCGATTAAGTCGTTGCACGCTTTTAACTGGTGCCTCGGATTCCAGGTACTGTAATATGTCATCATTCGATAAACCTTTTTCAACTCCACGAATAATGCCTACTCTTAACACTTGTGATGATGGAATGTAAGTTTTAATTTTGAGGGTTTCAAGCATAGGATTACTCAAAAATGCGTTTGCTTGAGAAGCCGTATGGAAGGTAACTTGTAGTCGATTACGCCCTTTACGTTGGATCGATTTGACATTGAGTTTAGTTTCGTAAAATCGGCGACCAAGTGCCATAGGGTTTAAATTGCCGATGTTTTGCTCGTTTATGGATTCAACAAATACAAAGAAAGGTCCATGATGAAAACGATTATAATATTCCGGGGTAGAAGCCACTTGGGACGCCTCGGATTGATTGTTAGATTGTTCGGAATTAGAACGGTCTACCACTTCCGTATTACGCCTCTGTTCATCAGACTCAGTTGACTGAGAACCTTGCTGTCGTGTCGTATTACTGGATGAATTGGTTATGGGTTCCTCTTCCATAGGTACTACTATTTCACGCTCCACTCGTAAGGAATTCCCGGTTACCGCCGACGTTCCTCCACTGTCGGTCTCCATTGCTTGTCACTCCCGCACCACACTTGAACGAAAACACAAGTGGTTACCACTACCGCGCACCTCTGACTCGCACAATTAGAGTAGTGTACCGTACCACTATCACTGCGTGACTCGAACTTTTATTGGATAACAGCAAAAACTAATACACAAGACGAGGAAGAAACACCTTATTGGTGGAAAATTAATTACAGAAATTCCTGATTGGCTACATTCAAAACAGGCGGAAAGAAAGGATTTATATTGCCAACCCACAAATGACAGAACAAAATTTAGTAAAGACAAAGCCTATGAATACAAAATTTCTTCAAGATAGTTCATTCCATTGCACCAGAGTGTATTACCATAGGTTTTGTAGAGACATCTGGTAGAGAACGTCCACACTTCTTGATCATTGCAAAACAAAAACACATCAACATTTACACAGAACCATCTTTGGAGAAACAGTGAGTTGATACAGTTTTTTTAAAGTTCAGACTTTCTCCTGTAGAGGAGTTTCAATTGGCGCAAGATTTGAACTTGTGTTGTAGAGGTGTACCGCCCGGTACAGACCTCCCCACCAAAAGTCCTTCCAAGGGGTGACACAGAAGAGAAGTTCTTTAACAAGGTTAGAGAAAAATTCCATATTTAAGAATTTAAAAATTAACTGAATTCCAGCTTCCTTGCAATTAGATGGGTGAGAAAATATTCACGGAACATTAATAGATGAAAAAGTACTTTTTGTTGATTAGCCGACGAATCTTGGAGAAAGAAAAAAATTGCAAAGTCCTTTGTGGTTATTAATTTAAATTCCAATTTAGAGATAGGTGAAACCACTACACGCTGCTAATGCTTGACGGCCAGACCTGCCGCCGCAGCCGATGTTCGTACGAGTCGCCCGGACTCCTCCCGTACTCTGAGATACCGTTCTCCCGCACTATGAGAGGGGTAGTCATGGTGAAGCACGCCGCAGATGCGAAGTTTGTCCTCGAGTAGCTTGTGGTTGGTGCGCCGCACATCAGCCTTTGCCGGGAGCTGAACTCCGGCTCGCCGTTCTTAGAGAGTCTTCATGGGAACGAAGGGGGCCCAGATTCCGTTCAAGTTGCTGCATGGCGGTTGATGGCTGAGGGGGCACTGAAACAGTAAGATCTCCGCGACAGACTTTTTGTTGGAAATTTTGCTTTAGGGTACAATCATATTGGTGAGGCTGAGGGGCCAGCGGCGTGGAAATTTTATTTGCCATTGGTGCGGTTTAGCAGGAGGCGGGAGCTTGGTAATGGCCGTTGGGCAAGGACAGCAGAGTAACCATGGGGAAGGTTTTACATAGTTGTACAAGGTAGATGGACAAACACAGGGCAGAAGGCCTTAAAAATAAAACCCAAAAATATAACCTTTGGGGTTCTTACAAGGAGTTAAAGATCCAATGAGCAAGTAATTTACACAGATCCTCTCGGTGGCTGGGTTACTCACTAAGAATGTAACAAATGTCAAAAAACTAAAATGACACACGGCCCATAAAATATGGGGGCAAGCTTGCCCGCGGGAACACACCATTTAAACAAGAATTGATCTCCGACATTTAAATGGGTGGACATCCGTCCATGCTCATATCTAGTTCTTTACTAGGGTACCAAAAAGAAGAAAGAGCAACTCACTTTACGATATGCAAACACCGAATCCAAAAATAGGGGGACACGGAAATTCAGAAACATTCTATCGGGGAAGACTGTTATGATACACTCCCGAAATAATTTAACGGAAGAAAATGAATGGCACCTACTTCCCAGGAGGAATTCTTGAGATGGTAAAACAAAAAAAACCCAAAAAATATCGAGGACTTCACAGGGATGAACCTCAAATTAACGATGCAGATGGTTTACTACCGTATAAGAGCCTGCCCCAAAGAAAAATCACAACTCCCAGGAGTAATTAATGTGTAGAATCTCATCGATAAATCCAAAGGCCGAAACACGCCTCATACCGATATAAACGTCCTACCGGGGATAATCACTCGGAAGTGACTTCGTTACACCCATGTTAAAAGACAAATTACCCTATACAAATAACACATGAAAAGAAGTAACACCATGACCTCACAATACAGACAAGAAATACCACGAGAAGATGCATCAATACCCAAAAGGAGCAACATACTCCCAATACATCCTCCCAATCTCTTACATCATAAATACCCTAATTCACAAAAGAGAAAATGTATATCCAAAAGGAGCCTATAACTCCCATACAAGATCCTCTATTACACAAAAATATGACATCATGGGTGAACTTGAGCAGGAGGGCCGGATAGCGGGTCGAAAGAGTAGAAACACATCTCAAATGAAAGCAAAATTCCTCAACTGAGTAGGCACTGTCAGAAATAGAGAAGTGAGACCGAGAAATGTGTATGTCGTGAGGACGAAAACAGGGAAGATCAATAAACATGACGGAGACCACTTTAAGTATGTTGGAAGCTTTACCCCATGTGACACATCACCAATGGGAGGGATACTGTACCATTACGTTACAATTGACGTCAGTTGACATGAAGATAGATCGGAAGAAAAATGGCGCAGATCAGATTCAAGCCTTAAGAATGCGCGGAATAACTTTTTGTGACAAGTTGACCGCAACTAGGAGGCAGTGCCTGGCAAGAAGGAAAGGAAACTCTATATGAAATGAACCATTGTACGTAAAAAAAAATTGGAAAAACGTTCTATTATTATCTACCTTGGCAATAAGATTTCATCAGAAACGAACTGTGAATTGCAATTACCTAACCATAAGAACAACTATTATAATCAATACAACCGTATCAGAGTCCATACGGAGGAAGAATCTAGAAACAAACTACTGAAAAATACGTAAAAACGGCAGGGAAGCATGTATAATACATTTCAAATACTGTGCCGAAGAAGAGGTGTCGGAATACGGCAATCGTAAATAAGGCCTAAACTGACTTAGTAAACGGCCAGATTTCCTCAAATAATCCGTATAACCCATCTATAAGATTCAAAAAACATTATTCAGGCAACAGATTTTACCAAGAAAGAACCAATTTATAAGAATATAATTAATTCTGAGCTTTATCTAGAGAGGATAAGAAATAAATACAATTAGACAAAGTCCTTGGAAGAGCTATATATACGGAGAATTAAGATGTATTCTGTTAAATTAATAATATATTTTCGTTGCATGGAAATTGGATACGAAATGGAGCGAGCGTAAAGCGATGGAGGAAGGCTGACCAGATCATCGTAAGCTCAAGCCTGGCGACCTAGAGATCCAGCATGACGTAATCCAGTGCAAGGCTAGACGTTCCGAGATGCCGTGAGGAGGAAGAAGAAAGCAACGTCAGACCTAAAATGGCTTGAGATAAGTAACATTTTAAGAAATTTAACTATAAAGTATTTCATTTAGTGTAGTATAATTGTAGGAATGCTGAAGTGCCAAAGATATGACCTGTTTGCGCCAATATGTGAATTCTAATGCATATGCCGGAGAAAATAACCACAGATACGTATTATTTATGTGTAGTAATATACTGCCGTGCTCGTAAGCTTGATCTGAGGTTAATGTGAGCAGTATCGGGAAGTGAATAAGGATGTTTTTGAACCAATATGTTTAAGAGTACGTCGTATATTAAGCTAGGCAAGTCTAAGATATGAAAGTGCAGTGTAATAATAATAATAATAAAATCCTAGGCTACCCAATGACCAGATTGAATAACTAGGCCAATATCGTCCATATTTACGATGAGTTGGAATAAATAGTAGCAGCTTGCGATGTTATGAAAAGATAATTAGGTAAAAGAAGTGTTTTACTGCGACGTAGAAGTTGAGTAAAGATGTTGATTGAATGCGGAGGAATCGCAGTAATTAGAAGCATGAATGATAATATGTTGTTGGAGATTTATGTTGAATATGTATTGTGTAAGTAAATGATTGAAGGAAATAGGTGCGAATTTATGCTTAGGCACAGTTATGTTGTGATTAAAAATGAGGCAAGCAGTGGAATTAAGGCCTAGATACGTGACTATTAAGTGCAGTAAAGAGGTTAGATGGTCGATTGGTCGAACTTAAATGAAATATGGAAATAGGTTAAGCGTAATTTACATGTATTTGAAGTGTATATGGGAAAGAGATACAGTCGCCTAGTAATATATTTGTCTCACATAGTGAATATACAAAATTGGAGCACGCATTAACCTGAAAATGGTAAAAATTGGTAGGCAGTAGAAAGAGTCATTTTAATTGAAAATACACATAATATTTAATTGATCTGTACGATTCTGGCAGGTTATGATGATTGAAGAACATGGAGATGGCACTCGTAAATGAAGATATTTTATTTTATTTTGGCACATATTTTTAATATATAAGGATGTTGGAATTAATATTAATGGTTAGGATTAATTTCTTTTAGATACTTAAGATGGCATTTTGAAGCCATAATTGGAAAGAGTTACTTATCTCATGCCATAAACAAGTCAAAGACGCAATTCCCAAACTAATCCCAAAGAATACTGCAAATAGACCTAAAGGAAAGAAAGACCACTCCCTCCTTTAATAAAGAATAAATCCTAATTGTCCCCATGATGAAATAAAATGATGAAATGTGGTCACGCAGCAAAATAATAATTGCCCAAATGAATTAAAGATACCTGCCCAATTTTAATTATGTTAATTCATTAATTTGAGTTGTCAAGAAAGATAATATGTGATATTCGAATTTATTTTCCTCTTATTACCAGAGATGGTCATTATTTTGTTAGTTATAGTATTGGCATGCTAATAAATTAGTTTTAAGATTATTCAAGCGTTTATTTTCAAAGGTAGAGATAGGAAGATTAGTTGTAAGGATATATTTAGACTGGTATTTCGGAAATCATGATATTCAGAGGCTCATATTGATTCTACGGTAGGATTTTGGAGAAAAATGAGTGACTTACTGAAATATACACCCTCTTCAACGGAACTTGCGAAAGTAAATAATATTTTTGAATATGTATAGATGTTTTTACCCTGAGATATTGACTTAATATTGACATGCAACCACCGCGCTTGATCTGTATACCCATCCCCAATTTCGGATAGTTAATTAGTACCAATTAAGTGGGAATATTGCGCGGGCAACATCATATTAATTTAGTACCACAACATGAGGTGAGTTGAATGGAAGTACAGTGCGATGGTTATACCTATACGTTTATCAGTCCAGTGTGGAACTTGGTAAGAATTAGGGCTGCGATACCACCAAAGGTTGAATTAAATTTATCGCCCATACTTGGAGCAAGTTGAATAGAAAAACACCGTTGTCGCAGGTTGCAATACCTAAAGTGAAGACACAACAGAATGTTGGGCGAAAGGAACACATACTTCGTTTGCATACCTCTCAATCACGCAACCTTACCAACCAATACGTGCCGCAAAAGTAGAGTACCCTACGATCAAGCCTGGGGAACAGACGATATACAGAACCTACCTAGAGAAGGGTACAGGTCCCAAGGAACTTAGATTCCACACAACATAGTCGGCTTCCATTACAGAGAACTAGGACGTAAGCGACACCTGAACGCTACAAAGCTTATTCGATACACGGGAAGAATTGGGCAGAGAAATGCCCGACCCAGGAAGAAAAATAAGCTGCGCAAATAAAACATACACATTTTTTAATAGCAGACAACCATTAGAAGTGACATGCAGATAGGCTTAATAGGAGAGATAAGGAGAGGTTGGCCAGAAGGCATAGTGCCCATACAATGAGAGTAGGTCTACCGCAAAGAATTTAGCCCATGAACATACCCAACAACCTCGCCCAAAACTACATCTAAAAGGGACAACCGACAGGAAGAGTGCAGTTAAGAAGCACTCGAAACGAATGATAAGATAGATGTCACACAACCAAAACAATTATCATCACTGAAAAGAAACCACTTGAAAGGGGCAACCAGACGGAACCTTAAGTTTCACAGACCCTTGAACAAGCATGCCACTAGATTCGACCTTCTTAATGGGGAGTTTATAGAAAAATTCCTCCTTGCGCAAATAGCCGGGATGGAGGACATCGCGAGGGCCGGACGTGATAGAAAAGATTTTACAAATTTAGAAAAAAATTCCAGCAACGGAGAAAATTGTTAGAGTTCTAACAAAAGCAATGCTTAGCCGTCAAAAGGGGCTAAATGAGACCCATTCAACCACGCTCTGCTACCACTTGTTACGGAGTTATCCGTGGAAGGCAGAGGTGAAAGAAGGTGCGGGCTGGAATGGGTCTAACTACAAGTTCGAAAGACGAATTAAAATTTCAACAAAGGTTATTTTTTTAAAACTTAACAATGGTGACATAGAATTTGAAAACTTAACAAGTCAACAACAAGCCAAAATCAGATGCAAAGAAATTACAAGTGTTAGGGGATTATTACAAGGTCTGGGTTTCGAGCCCCAAAATCACAATCCTTGAGCTATTAGCCCAACTTTACCAAGGTCCAAAATTGAACAAAGGGGGAAGAAAACCCCATCATGCCAAGGAGCACTTGCTCCTAATTACAATGTTAAGCCTCCTAGAGGCACACAGAGATCAAATTTAGGAAAGAGCAGACCTACTCTCAAAGTTCAAGCCTATCAAAGGCCACAACGAATTTCACTTCTATCTGCCCTCAAGGCACACAAAGAAACAGGGGTATTTAATACCCAACCTACAGGGCATTCGCAATGAAAATAAAACATCAGGTTAAGTTACTGGCCCAAAGTACAGAGAGGACTGGAGGCATGAACTTGCACTCCAAATACACTTTTTAAAACCTAAATGGCTGTAGGCCGATACACAGGAGCTAATCCCAAGCTAGGGAGGTGACCCGTATGAGAAAACTTTAATACATTAAGGAAGGGTAGAAACGGTTATGAAAACGTAATCACCTCAATTTCAAAATGAAGGGGAGCTTGAGAGGGAAAAGCACTCTCTATCCCCGCTTTACAATTAATGGGATTTGTAGTTTTTACATAGACAGAAGAGGAATTTACATTTTAAAAGTGGTAGGTTACATATCAAAGGTTTCGAACCTTCCCCGAGAGTTAAACTGCTGAGCTAGCAAGAAATGAAGATGTTAACAGGCCATTACCTTGTTGAAGATCTGCTGACTGAAGAAAGAGGCGCTTCCTGCCCCCTGCTACATATCCACACACAGAGTTAGATTTATAATAGTGGCCAGGAGACAAGAAAATCAGCAGTTTTTATACCCTCGTGGAAAGTTCGAGACCTTCCATGAATGATAACAACCCGCCCACAAACTCTTATTGGATAACAGCAAAAACTAATACACAAGACGAGGAAGAAACACCTTATTGGTGGAAAATTAATTACAGAAATTCCTGATTGGCTACATTCAAAACAGGCAGAAAGAAAGGATTTATATTGCCAACCCACAAATGACAGAACAAAATTTAGTAAAGACAAAGCTTATGAATACAAAATTTCTTCAAGAAAGTTCATTCCAATGCACCAGAGTGTATTACCATAGGTTTTGTAGAGACATCTGGTAGAGAACGTCCACACTTCTTGATCAATGCCAAACAAAAACACATCAAAATTTACACAGAGCCATCTTCAGAGAAACAGTGAGTTGATACAGTTTTTTTTTTAAGTTCAGACTTTCTCCTGTAGAGGAGTTTCAATTGGCGCAAGATTTGAACTTGCGTCGTAGAGGTGTACCGCCCGGTACAATTATTATTATTATTATTATTATTATTATTATTATTATTATTATTATTATTGTTGTTGTTGTTACGGAGATATCCGTGGTAGTTAGAGGTGAAAGAAGGTGCGGGCTGGAATAGGTCTCAACTACAAAATTAAAGTTAATTTAAAACTTTAACAAGGTTATATTTTCTTTTCAAAATCAACAAATAACAAAGTATAACAGGTACCAAGTAGCAGATCAACAAATTAACAAATTACAGTTCGTTACAAGATTTGGGCTTCGAGCTCTAAGTTTAATTTCTGAGCTCTCAGCTCACAACCACAATTGCTAAAGGGCAGAAAACCCCTAAGTACAAGGAGCACTTGCTCCCAGCTATTAACCTCAAGCCTCTCTAAGGCACTTTTACCACAACACCATAAAGAGCTGACCCGCTCTCCATCTTTCAAGCCTACAAGGCAATAACAGACTCTTATCCAAACTGCCATCAAGGCATACAAAACAGGGGTATTTAATACCCAACCTACCGGGCCTTCGCATGAAGAAAACAAAACATCAGGTTAAGTTACTGGCCCAAAGTACAGAAGGGATTGGAGGTGTAAACTTGCACTCCTAAATACACTTTTAAAACCTAAGTGGTCTAGGCCGAAACACAGGGGCTAATCCCAAGCTAGGGAGGTGACCCGTATGAGAAAACTTTACTACATTAAAGAAGAGAAGAACGGTTATGAAAACGTAGTCACCTCCTTTTCAAAATGAAGGGGAGTTCGAGAGGGTGAAGCACTCTCTATCCCGCTTTACAGTAAAAGATATTTGTAGATTTTTGCATAGGCAGAAAAGGAATTTACATTTTAAAGGATGGGTTACATATTAAAGTATTCGAACCTTCTCTGAGAGTTAAACTGCTGAGCTAGCAAGAAATAAAGTTGTTAACAGGCCATTACCTTGTTGGAGATCTGTTGCCCGAAGAAAGAGGCGCGTCCGCCCCCTGCTACATATCCACACACTAAGAAAGACGTTACTGAAGTGGCCCTGAGACAATAAAATCAGCAGTTTTTATACCCTCGTGGAAAGTTCGAGGCCTTTCATGAATGATAACAACCCGCCCACAAACTTTTATTGGATAACAGCAAAAACTAATACACAAGACGAGGAAGAAACACTTTATTGGTGGAAAATTAATTACATAAATTCCTGATTGGTTACATTCAAAACAGGCGGAAAGAAAGGATTTATATTACCAACCCACAAACCACAGAACAAAATTTAGTAAAAACAAAACTTAGGAATACAATATTTCTTCAAGAAAGTTCATTCCATTGCACCAGAGTGTGTTACCATAGTTTTGGGTGGAGACATCTGTTAGAGATTGTCCACACTTCTTAATCGTTGAAAAACAAAGGCAAATAAAAACACTCATGCCCGAGTGCACCAAGCTCGGTAATTATCAGCCTTTACGAAACCGTGGTATTGTCGTAAAAGCATTGCACCATTACTATCGCCCGGTTTCGTTACCGCGGTTTCTTGACCCTTGATTTTCTCGCTATTATTCCCCTCGGAAGAAATTCGAAGTAGTATTCAGGAAGCAGTGATCATTTCGATAGTCACTTGTCTTTAGTTTATCCAGCCGGCAGTGATCGTTTCGACAGTCACTTGTCCCTCGTGTTTACATTTTGTGACAGCGCAAACAAGTTACCGACTCCTTAAAATGGAAAATAATGTTCGACACGTTTTGAATGTTACATCGAAGTCCTAAGGACATGGAAGGGGACCTCCTTTTCCACACACAATATTGTCTCTCGACAACATTCCTTGTGGCAATATGGGCTCTGTTATATCGTTGTTCTGCTGGGGAGGTGGGATTCTGAACAGGTGTTTTAAGGAGGAAGGATTTACATGGGTAACCTCCATCACCCAAAATATAGCCATTAGGCCTAGCTATTTCTCTCGTCTCGAGACGCGCTCTCAGCCGAGAATTGTGAAATATTGTGCTATCACGAGTCGACCCTGGCCATCTTGCTACAATATCTCGTATCGTGAGGTTCGAATCGCTCACAGTTTGCTCGTTTAGCGAGAAATAACCTTTCCTATTTCTAAATACCTCCACATTTTCACCTCCGGGAGACTGTATTCGCACATGAGTGCAGTCCAGCGCACCCAATACACCAAGGAACCCAGCTATTGTATGAAACCCTTCCATAACCTCTCTTTGTTCTCGCTGCGTAAGTGGAAGTTGAATGACCTGTGGCGATAACGACGCAAGTAGATCAGAAACCTTGTGTATTACGCGGCATACAGTTGTTCTGTCAACATCACCGACGTCACCGATCACTCCTTGAAATGTTCCAGTTGCATAGAACCGCAGCGCTATTAAAAGACGATTTCTAGGCGATATAGGACAGTTTCTCTCAGTCGGGCATTCCAATAAAATTGTTCACCATTTAAATCTTCTCTGGAACGAAACATCGCTTAATTCTTCAAATAAATCGCGTCTCTCTTCTATAATTCTCCCTTCATTTCTTTCAAACTGATTAAGATACTGGAGATATAACCTATAGTTGTTAAGCTCCATCTTGGAATCTTTAACCACTGAGCACAAATACAACTTTACCGCGGTTTTCTTAGTTAACCGCTCGCTCACGCGCGGTAAACATTATACCGCGGTAAAATGTCGGTAAACTTGAAACCGAGCTTGGTGCAACAGAAATACGACTTTACCCTGGTAAAATTGTGAAGTTTACCGCGGTATTCTCTTTACCGAGGTTGGTGCATTCGGGCATCAGTGACATCTTCTGAATAACCGTGGAATTAGTTCAGTATTTAAAGTTCCAAGTTTCTCTAGTAGAGAAGTTTCAATTGGCGCAATATTTGTGTTACCGTTTTTTTGCGGTAGTTAGAGGTGAAAGAAGGTGCGGGTGTGAACGGGTCTCAAACTACGAAATTAAAGTTACTGTAAAATTTAACAAGGTTATATTCTTTTTCCAAAATTCAGAAATAACACAAAAGACAGGTACAGAGTAGCAAGTCAACAAAATGTAGTTACAATATTTACTGGATTTGGGCTTCGCGCCCCGACTTCACAATGCTTGGGCAATCAGCCCAACCTTACTTCAAAATAAGTATTAACAGAGGGGCAGAAAACCCCATTCATGCTCAGGAGCACTTGCTCCAAATTACACAGAAAAGCCTCCTCGAGGCATACAACACTCAATTTTCAAGAAAGAGCCGCTCGCTCTCAAACTTTAATCCTCTCAAAGGCCACACCAAACTCCACCTTCAAGTTGTCCTCTCTGGACATAGACACAGGGGTAAAATACCCAACCTACTGAGGTCTATTAAGTGAGAAAAGATTAATTACATGACCTCTAAAATAACAATTTGAGGGGAGGCGAACTTGCACTCCTAATACGCTTTGTTTAAAACCTACTTGGCACTAGGCCGTTAATACAAGGGCTAATCCCATACTAAAGAGGTGACTTAAGAAGGAAACAATTTACATTACGTTAAAGAAGAATAGGTTGAGAAAAATAAGTTCACCTCAAAACATTATGATTGGGAGCTCGAGAGGGTTAAGCACTCTCTATCCCGATATGCAGTTTAAAGATAGAATAGATACATTTTAAGGAAGGTTACATTATGGAAAAACTTCGGACCCGCCCCGAGAGTTAAACTGCTGAGCTAGCAAAGAAAGAAGTTATTAATCGGCCATTACCTTGTTGTTGACCGCTGCCGACGAAAGAGGCGCTTCCCGCCCCCTGCTATGTACTTTACACACTGAAAGATGGAACAGAAGTGGCGCAGAGACCCTAAAATCAGCAGTTTATATACTCTCGCGGAAAGTTCGAGGCGTTTTAGGGAAGAAAACACCCGCCCACAATCACTTTATTGGGTAGGGTACAGCAACATATTCAAGTTGGGGGAAGATACATCAGATTGGTCAGAAATTAATAAAAGAAATTCGGGATTGGCTAAATACAAAACAAGGGGAAAGAGAGGGGTATACAGCCAACTTAAACAATAACAGAAAGAAATTTAACCAGAAACAAACTTTTGAAATAAAAATTTCTCCAAAAAATAGTCCTTTCACGTCGCACTAGGGTGCACCATTGTAGTTTTTCAGTAGTGTCCTCTAGAAGAGAAAGTTCACACTTCTTACTACCGGTAGAACAAAAATACATCAAAAGTGGCACAGTTCAAAAACTCCAAACTTTCCACGTAGTGACATCTTCTGAGAAAGTAGAAAATTAATACCGTAGATAAAGTTCAGACTTCCTCCAGCAGAGGAGTTTCAACTGGCGCACATTTTAAATTAGCGGCGTGGAGGTGTACCGCACGGTACAATTTGAATTAGCGGCGTGGAGGTGTACCGCCCGGTACAATTATTATTATTATCACTGCAACCAGGTGAAACAAACAAGGAATTATTGGAACTCTCATAAAAATAATTAATATTGGGAGCAGAGACATAGGGCTTGACACTAAGGCTAATGACACACGGAGCGGTTTTCACCGAGTCGGCAGCCGAGTCGGCGCATGTTTCTATTGTATCAGATGGGATGAAACAGACAGAGCGGTGCTCGCCGTCAGGCGGCAGATTTGCCGACTCGGCCTGTCGTTTAGCTGGCGGTGCAGCGAGCGTTTTGAAGACTTTGCGCGCGCTCTAGCGCCATAGATTTAATACATTCAGCTGAATCACGGCGGACTTAATGCTTCGCTCTAGTCGGGCGTGGCTGAATTTACGCGGCGATTGCATCATTGGTAGGTATTCTTGTATTAGATATCATGAAGTATCTTTGAAATTCAATAATTACACGTAAAAGGACATATAGAGTAAGTAGACTTTTGGAACAAGAATAAGAACAATCCTTTATTTTTCGGTAATTTTAGCTAGCTTCCTCACCTAACGTCACGCTCACTAATGTGTTTTGTCCACTGCCTGCTCGATACGCACCCGATGACTGCTTATAAGCAGTCATTTTAGATGCAGTTCGAGCAGGCAGTGGTTTCATCACAGTCGGCAAAAACCGCTCTGTGTATCAATCACAGGCGGCGGCCGACGCGGCTGCCGACTCGGCAAAAACCGCTCCGTGTGTCATCAGCCTAAAACATCACTACTAAATTAATAGCGGATGTTTAATTAATAACACCGTATTAGTATTTCTGATCCGGGGACATTGGATACAAAATTGGGCCGTAAAGTGCGTGTTTGAAGCAGATGTACGTAACAGACTTAACTGTGTGTGTTATGTGCAGTAGTTAGCCAGGAGATTCCAGTGCCAAGGATTAAGGAGTTTCAAACTAGGAGTTCCAGTTCAGACCTGGTCATCGTAGCAGTCTACCTAGAGGACATGATGGAATAAACGGACTAATGGATGTCCCATAGTTATCCAAGGTGTCCTGGAGGGTAAGGCTGAATGCATCCAGTTTACTAGCATGACTCGTATCATAACGGAATATCCAATTAAAATTCATTAATTTGTAAATAATTGATAGGGTTTTTTCGTTTAAAATGTAAATGTGCCAATTAAGAGCACAGTGTTCAGTTAGTATGACGTCTGAGCGAATTAGATTTTGTAAATACGTGTAGAATTTATTTTAATTTGATTTTATTCTTCATTTTTATTTTTATGAATTTTGTCGGATTTGTTTTACGTAGTTTGACTTTATGTAGAATGGTTTGTGTCAGTAGTGTCCATTGGAATGTTCTTTTAAACTGATTGGTACTAAACCAGTTATATTATCATGCATGTGAGTTATTATTTTGATATAGTTTAGTCATCACGGACGGAAGCAGTGCCGGAGTGACTTGCCAGAGATCCGAACCATTGTACTCCATTGGATAATAGCTAAGCCTTATTTATTTTGGATTTTAGAGGTTGCCACACATTCATGTGTGTTTTTAAAATAATATTTGATTCTGTATTTGTGTTGAATTAATTGTAAAGATGGATATGGATTATCATGAAGGAGTAACATCATGATGGCTGATAATGTAGATGTTAGGCCCCTTTTTAATTAACGAATATCATGTTGGGATTTGTTACATTTTATTTTGTTCCTTTGTAGGGCTACTTAGTTGCTGTGTTACGAGAGAGTTGAAGAGAAAATACCATCTCTTCAGTTGAAAATGAATTAATTCATGATGGCAAAAGGCATTGAAGCCAGGTCTCCTGGTAGTCCACGGAATGGGTCAAGATATTGAGGGCCTTATTTATGAGATGAAATGATTGATGAATTATGTGATGCTACATTGAAATAAGTGAGCGAATTGAGTTGTGTGAAATAAGTCTTGTAAGTGTCATTTGAGATTTAAAGAGACGACATGCTTTTAGAAGGGAGCGGTCAGACTCCCTTAAGGAGCTGTGAATTATGTGGCCAGGAATGCCCCTTGTTAACCCATACATTTTTAAAAATGTTTTGCTTCCTAGAACGGATGGAGGCTGGTTTGAGTCTGTTCATATGGCGAGAACATTGTGTCATTTATTGAATAACAAGGCGACCTGTGTAAGTTGTGTAAATATACATACCCCAGTGTTAATGGGGATTGCTTGAGTGATGTTATTTGTTTATTATTCTGTATATGCGAGATCATGATAAAGACATTATATGACGGTTGTACTTAGTCTCATCCTCAATATATATTTGAACAACCCTCAACATGTTAGCTGCATAATTTGTAATTATTCATATATATTCAATATGGTTATTTTGCATCAGATTCTACAATCACCAGAATGCTAATAAACCCTTTGATTTTAAAATTTTAAATATTGTTCCCATTCGTTTAGTTACATGACACCCGTATTCTCCTACCCTTTATGTCGCTAAGTTATTTTTATATTTATTATGCCCACTTGATTTATAACCCAGTTGACGACGATTTATTGCTGGAGACCCAATGGGTAGGGGGCAGATGCAATATATATTATGTACAATATTGCTTACATTGCTTAAACTTTCAATAATTGTGAATTGGTGATATTAAGAATAAGTGAGATGAATTATGGATGTACAAGCCCTTTGTTGGTACTTTAGTAAGTTTGAAAAAGTTTTCTAGAGTTATCTTTAGATTTTTTAGTGACTGAGTCCAGATCATTTCCTTCTGTTGTGGTTTATTAACTTGTATGTGGCGGGTGAGATGGACAGGTAGTCCCTTTATTCAGTGGAGATGGGGAAGTGATAGTTAGCTGTGGTTTATTTGTCTTGGTGTGTATTGGAATGAATGCTTGTAATGACTTTGGAACAATGTGAATATGTGGTTAAGAATTGAAGATCACATTGTATAACTTTTTGGGATTAACCACTCAACGTGAAGTGCCGTACACTGCAAGCAGACTCCCCAACGCTCTCTGTCGTGGAGTGCCGTACATTGCACGCGTGTAGCAGTTTTTGATTTGTACTTCTATCTAGTGAATATTTTGTGAACTATTACAAATATAGTAAGATATATCTATAGACGAAGCATCGATCTTTCATTTGATGCGTATATCCAAGACCGACTCCAATCCTCAGACCGTAATATAAGAAAAACATGGCGGCCGAAGTAGCCGAATTGCTGGTATTGGCTAACACGAAAATATCACGTGCATTTTATATAAACGGCCGTAATTTAATATGATAAATGTAACATCGTAAGGAAAATCACTTTTACACGTATGAAATCACTTCGCCAACAAGTACGCATCACATATAATCAACTAGAATCACATATATTCTACTAGAAAAGAGACCAACAAGCTGATTATTTAGACATTTCAATTCGTCAAATAACGTTTTCTCTTAGATTTCACTTCGCTGGATAGATGAAAATGCGTGATAAAACTGTTAAAATGATATTTCTAACATCATTTTGAATGTTTCAAAATAAATTAAGGTGCAAAATTCCTCGATTTATTCGCTCTCATGAGAACTGTGAAACACAAACATAACTTGTTGCCTTAGTTTTGAAGTGGTAGATAATTTCTTAAATTCACCACCCAATGAATGGGAATTACACCCGAAATCATAATGTTATTCGTTTTACGTCCTACTAACTACATTTTTTACGGGTTTCGGAAACGTCGAAATGCCGAAATTTAGTCCTGCAATAGTTCCTTTACGTGCCAGTAAATCTACCGACACGAGGCTGACGTATTTGAGCACCATCAAATACCACCGGACTGAGTCAGGATCGAATCCAGCAACGTGGGATCAGAAGGCCAGCTCTTAACCGTCTGAGTCACTCAGATCATTGCTAGCTTTTTGCTAATTGCTTTACGTCGCACCGACACAGATAGATCTTATGGCGACGATGGGACAGGAAAGGTCTAGGAGTGGAAAGGAAGCGGCCGTGGCCTTAATTAAGGTACAGCCCCAGCATTTGCCTGGTGCGAAAATGGGAAACCACGGAAAACCATTTTCACGGCTGCCGACAGTGGGGTTCGAACCTACTATCTCCCGAATACTGGACACTGGCGCACTTAAGCGACTGCAGCTTTCGAGCTCGGTGTCACTCAGATCAAGCACACCCGAAATGATTATGTTAACATGATGTTAATATAATGTTGACATATGGCATAACAGCACTTCACGCAATGATAGTAACCTTAGTAATGAAACGTTCAGACACTAAAGATATAGCCTAATAGGTTTTTACCCATTAAATAACAAGAGTGGAAAAACTCTATTGACTAAACATTGATATTTAACCACATGCACGAGCTTCAGTTCGGCACAGTCTGCCTGATAACTGATAGCCACAGCATGAATCGGAAGGTGTTGGTAGTGTAAAACCCTACGTTACAAACCCAACTAATCCCTCTAAGTCACTATTTCTTTTGTGTAACAGTATACAGATTGCTCCATCTGTCACACTTATAAGTTTTGTTATATTCCAAGATCCAGCCAAACATTTCCGCAGGCAAAGCACAGATTATTGTAAAATACACTTGCATCTAAATCACTAGACACTTTGAAGCACATAGACACTGACGGAATAACACAATATCAATTATATTCTATCTAAGTTAATATTTTTCGAGGAACACGAATAGTTTGGAAGTAGAGAACTAGATTTCCTAACCTCAGACCTATTCTCAAAATGATGTATGCACGCTACGGTTCTGCCATGGACTTCAAAATAATCACGATGTATATTCCTAATCGATTTCTCTTCTGATGTTCTATTTCGTAGGAAACTTAAGAATAGTTGTATGAGAGGCATTGCCATAGACTAAAAACTGGTCCTCCTAGTGCACTCATGCTTTTTAATGAGTAAAAATACGATCAAAACAAGCACATTCTCACATTACTGCGTATAATTACAGATCCTATGTACCCACCGACTCATATAAATACACTCGCACACTTATATTCTACAAAGAAACTAACATTTATCGTCAAATTTAATAAAATTACACCGACTACATACGATAACAACAAACCAAAACAAACCCACATTTCCAACAATTTCGGCTACTCGATTCGCCATCTTTGAACGATCGAGAGTAGCATTAAGGTCTGAGGATTGGAGTCGTTCTTGGTATATCTATCAAGTATTTATCGATTACATATGATATATTAAGTCTGAAAAACCAACAGGTTGTGTTGTTGACATTGGCAGCCCAGTCGACATGGATAGTGACAGTGGCGGAGGTGAAGAACCTGATCCTTTAGCTAATGATAATGTTGATCATGAAGAAACAGTGAAGACAAATCATCATTCTGCAACTATCTCTAAGAATTCCTCGGTGACTAATAATCATAAACCTTCTAATACTCCTAATTCGTCTACTATACCCACTAACCATAATCTTGCTGCATATAGCTACCCTACTAATCATCAGGGACCATATATTGTATTTGTGTCCGGTAAAAGTACGAGTAACATTGGCAACCTACACCCAATGGCCCTCGGAAGACTTCTACATGAAAATAATTTCCAAGTTCACTCCATTCAACCCAAAGGGAGAAACAGAATTCAGGTCGTTTTTCTATCTGCATTACATGCTAACTCATTTTTACAAAGTAAATTTCTTGCCTCACATAACTTACATGCATTTATTCCACACTCAAACCTATTTCGCATAGGTATAATTAGAGGAGTTGACAAAAATCTTACTGAACCTGACATATTAGCTCTAATCAAAAGTGATATTAAGGTCCATTCTGTACAACGGTTAAATCGTAAGACGGTCGAAGACGGGAAGGTCGTATACGTGCCAACTGGATCAGTCAAAGTAGTCTTTTGGGCGAAACATCTTCCCAAATATGTATCTATTTTTCAAGTTGTGTTAGAAGTGACTCCATTTATTTTTTCTCCAATTATTTGTGGGAAATGCCAAAGATATGGTCACACTCTCAGAAATTGTCAGTCGTCCACTTTTAGATGCAAAAATTGTGCCTTAAATCACGCGACAGCTGATTGCCTATCTAATATAATACAATGTTTGCACTGTAATAAGCCACACGCATCAGGAGCGACTGAATGTGAGGTACACAAACGCCAAATTGAAATAAAAAAACTAATGTGCCTCGAGAATGTATCTTATTCTGAGGCTGCTTCGCGTCTATACCCACAGACTATCGCCCCACAAGACACTCTTCAAAATTTTCCCCCCTTGCATACTCCTGCGCCTACACCGGTTGTTGAAACTCCGCGTAAACGGAAGTTTACACAGGTTATTGTTAAAGATTTGCCACCCAAGCCGACTCCTGGATATGATCGTATGGGGCACATGCAACTTCTGCAGAACTATCAAATTCCTCGACACGCAGCGATACCAGCTCAGCACCACCCCCCTGCACATCTACAGCAGAACCCAACTACATCACGACAACCCTTATCGCAGCAAACGGTAAACGAAGCAGCTTTGACATCTCAACATGATATGCAAAAAGACCAGGTCATACAATGCCTACGTACGCTCATGTTGCTATTACCCCCATTACTTAAGGACCAACCGAATATGTTATCCATGATTGGACAATTCTGCGACAGCCTACAGTCCCTATTCTCTAAAGACAATGAAGATAATTCAATGGAATGCTAGAAGTATTCGCAATAAATACCATGAACTGAGAATATTAATAAAAGAAACATCACCGGATATAGTACTCTTACAAGAAACATGGCTTGCGCCCGATAGGGTTTTTTCTATACCTTATTATCAAATTGAACGCATAGATGGCCCGGGGTATGATGGAGTAGCGTTTTTAATACATCAATCCTTCACATATCAGCTATTTCATCCACAATGTCAAATACCTAACGTATATGTACTAGGAATAATAATTAATAATATACATGTCATAAATATATATTGCCCACCTGACCAATATATATCATATAGACAATGGCAACAATTTTTTCAACAATTCCATGCCCAAAACCAGCTACTTATTTTAGGGGACATGAATATTCATCATACCCAATGGGGTTCCCATGTGGACACACCTCGGGGAACTAACTTCTTAAACGCAATACAGCGAAGTAATCTAGTAATTCTCAATGATGGGTCCCCGACCAGACTAACTCCCCCTGGAGCACCTCCAAGTGCAGTGGATATTTCATTATGCAGTTATACTATAGCATCCACAACTACTTGGCGTACATTGTGTGATACACATAGCAGTGATCATTATCCAATATTTATAACTCATGGTTCCGGATCTATAATGAAACCCCCATGGACTAATCAAGTAATGAGTACAACACGCTCTTTGCATAAGTTTGATCCCGAGACTTTCAAGGTATTTATATTAAAACAGGTTGAAAAATATACAGTCGATGAGTTTAATTACAATAAGCTCTATCACATTATATATCAATATCTCGACTGTTATCACCCATTTAACCGAACACCCAATGCACACTCCCACAATATTGGTGGCCTCAGATGGTGGGATGATGAATGTCACCACCTCATTCTTAAAAGGAAACGCCTTTTTAAAATCTATCGGAAAACACTAAACTTAGTGAATTATATTCGCCTGAAACGCCATACTGCTACAATACGTCGCATATTTCATCAAAAAAGGCGAACAGCTTGGAAAGCCTTTATCAATTCTTTCCATAAATATATATCCGTAACAAGATTGTGGAACGCGGTTCGAGCACTAGCGCGTGTCTCCACACAAATTACTAGACCTTTAATTCAGACAGATATTTTGGAACAATTCCTTTATTCATTAACTCCCCATACGGTGGTCCCAAAGTTCGTCCCTAATTGTAACGATTCTCCACTATCGTCTTCAGTTTTGCTACAGAACATCACCCTACATGAACTCACAGCAACGCTACAAAAATGTAACACATCCACACCTGGTCCGGACTACATTACCTACACAATGATAAAAGCACTCCCCAACCCGGCATTACAAGCACTTGTTAATCACTACAATCACATACTACAAACCTCTACCCCTCCGGACGACTGGAATAAATTTTTCTTAATACCTATTCCGAAACCTCGGCTACCGTTGAATAATCATAAACATATTCGTGGAATTGTATTAGCCTCTTGCATACGCAAAGCATTTTTAAAAATACTCCTACAACGTTTTTTATGGTACCTAGAATACTATGAATTGGTTCCCAAATGCCAATATGCCTATTTTAAAGGTCGCAGTTCACAAGATGCCATTAATATACTAATAACTGACATATTACTTGCTAAAACAAGAAAATATCACACAATAGCCATCTTTCTGGACATACGGGGAGCGTTTGACTCAGTCCCATTGCATATGTTATGGGCCGCATTATCATCCAAAGGTATTCCTACTCCGTTCATCACACTACTCCGAAACCTCCATACATATCGACAGCTCATAATCAAACACCCTGATGCACCCCCGATTTCACGTCAAGCTACAGATGGACTTCCACAGGGCGATATTTTTAGTGGCATATTATTTGCCTTGTATCTCTCAAACCTTGAACAACTTGTACTCCAACATGCACGTATCTTACTCTATGCTGATGATATAGTCCTATATACATCAGGGAAGGATATTAATGGTGCCCGTAATACTATTACTAAAGTCATGCTTGAGGTACAGAACTGGTTAAATGACCATGGTTTATCCATATCTCCAACTAAGTGTTCAACACTCATTTTTACACAGAAACGGGTCTACAACACTGAACCATTACAAGTGGCTTCCTATGAGATACCGATACATACATATCATAAATATCTCGGCATCATCCTAGATAATAAACTAAACTTTACTAGACATATCCAGTACCTCCGAAATATAGCAGATAATTATACAAAACTCCTCAAAGCTATAACACGACGATCATGGGGGGCAGACCCTACAACAGCCAAGACAGTATACTGTGCTACAATTCGCTCCAGATTAGATTATTGCGCTCATATCATTGATATTGCTAATCCCGCAACACTGACTAAGCTAAATACCATACAACACCATGCATTACGTATTTGTTTTGGTGCACTAAAATCTACACCAACGAATGCTCTCCAAGTGGAAACGGGAGAACCACCACTCCATATACGTCGGCAGTTCCTTACTTCTAAGTACCTAATCCGACGTTTCATAACAGTTTCACATCCTCTTGTACCGAAACTCCAACTACTACATGAACGATATAACTCATATAATATCAGAGACAAAAGAACCCCTGCTCTAATAACAGTCTTCCAATATGTATCGACATTAACAAACAATATCATAAGGTGCGCCAAACTTCCCCATTATACAGTACCGTATGAGGTAGTACAATACCACACAGATACGCTCCAAGCTACAACTACTACTTTTGCATTCCTACAGTATCAAACCTCTATGTTTTTACCACCCTCGAAAAAAATCCGCTTATCATACTCTAACATTGGACATAATTTCTATACCGATGGATCTCGGAATTCATGCGGGGTAGGAGCAGCATTTTATTATGAACGAATACAACACATTGAACTATATAAACTCCACCCGGATTTCTCTATATTTACTGCAGAACTTATAGCGATCAGACAAACACTCCTGTATATAAAAAACGAAGCAATCCCTAACGCTAATATCTTCACAGATTCTCTATCAGCATTACAATCGATCCAGTCTTCTAAATTCACGATGAACTGGCATGTTTATAATGTTAAACAACTATTATATGACCTACGTACTACTGGAACTAAGATTACAATTATATGGATTCCAGCTCATAAAAATATTCCCGGTAATGAAACAGCGGATAGAGCTGCCAAACAAGCATCACTGCTCAACACCCCTCCAATGACATTTATGACTCCAGTTACAGATCTAATTCCATTACTAAAGCAACATCAAAAAGCGACATGGCAACAGTTCTGGAATGACACTGCAAGAATAAAAGGGACCTTCTATTACAATATCCAACCCTCTCTGCCAATCAAACACTGGTATCAACGATCAACTTACACACGGCGTCATATAATAACTATTATTAGGCTACGTTTCAACCATTCGCTTACGCCCTTGTTAAAGTACCGTTTCAATATTGTCAGCCAACCGACATGTCAGTGTGGTTCAAATGAGGCGGATGCAAATCACCTCATTCTCCAGTGTCAGTTATATACTCAGGCTCGAGCACGCTTAATTGCAAGTCTAACCTGTTTACGAATACCACTTCCAACAAGTGTTGCTTGTCTTGTTTACAATCCGTCACCGGACATCATCTACATATTAAACAGATATTTAGAGGACACGGGCATCATATTGTAAACATACCATAAGATTCACGTTTCATTAATAGTTGTGTCACTTACATAGACTTCATAACACTCCCGACTATGCCTACTTAGGTTTTGTTTAATTTTTGTTATTATACAACTCTAGCAGAAACTGAGCACAATGTTCGCGTTACTATTGTCTTTTGTCGCCTCTAGCACATATGTTCATACGTTGCTCATTTGTTAGAAAGATCCAGATTCAGTAGGTAAATTCTCTTTGGTAGGTCAGATGCTCTTTGGTAGGAACGTTTAGGGTAACACGGCGTTAGTCATATCACATGTCCTTGATAAGCTTTCACTACACTTTGCGCGATATATACATTCTACCCCTCCATTTGTGTTACTCCATCCATAATACTAGATCCTTTAGTTGTTGTGTGCTATCCTTTGTCCTTCCCAATTGTCGGCCCGTTCCGTATGTCAAAGTAGAAGACGCCAAGATGGGTCACTTCGGCGTGAAGATATAGTACCTTGTGTCCCCGTGCTTACTCCTATGTCTATTACACTTACACCCACAAGATGTAGATGTTCACCCATACCAGTGATCTTTGTACTGTGAGATAAAGTATTTCTTCGTCACCATAACTACATGTTTCTGAGTGTTTGACAGTGTTTCATTTACAAAGTATTGGAACTGGGTGTTAGTTACATACAGAGCCCAACCAAATATCAAGAAAGAAAGAAAAGACATTGGCAGCTAAACATTTTCTTGTGATCGTGAATTCGAAAATTAATGATGTTTTACCGAATGACGATACAGAAAATTTAGTTTTGTTAAGCAAAGATTAGGATA